>NC_047016.1:34198077-34798077 GCF_902652985.1 Pecten maximus | reverse complement strand
TACAAACAGGTGCCTTTTGTAGCCCCAAACTCTCACAAGTACAAACAGGTGTCTTTTGTAGCCCCAAACTCTCACAAGTAACAGGTGTCTTCTCTAGCCCCAAACTCTCACAAGTACAAATAGGTGTCTTTTGTAGCCCCAAACTCTCACAAGTACAAACAGGTGTCTTTTGGAACCCCAAACTCTCACAAGGACAAACAGGTGTCTTTTGTAGCCCCAAACTCTCACAAGGACCCACATGTGTCTTTTGTAGCTTCAAATCCTCACAAGGACAAATGGAAGTATTTTGTGGCTTCAAACGGATTTGCAGTTTATGTACCGAGGAAGTAGAGATGATTTCCATTGTTTGTTCAAATCTAATAGTTCGAATGTACGACGTACATTTATGCCGGAATACAACTATAAATACCTATATCTACATTACATCAAGGGTATGATTACCCTGTGTAATGTCCGATTACTAAAAGAATGTTAGCCTCTTTATTAGAAAGAATGGCTAGATTTCTGTTACTTTATAAACCTTAAAACACTATATCATTTTTGGTACTACTTATATCTGAGCGAATGACCTGTAATGGCCACATATTTCCGTTATCTGTTATGAGAAATGTACAATATACTAGTATTAAGCTGCTATTTATGTGTCTTTATATAAATTTTCCTATACTACACTATCCTGTATTGTAGATGACCTCTTGTAGCGATAAATAGATTTGAAAAAATACATGTGGACAGGCTAAAGGCGGCTAGTATTCTGAAGGCTAGAACAGAATTCAAAATACAAGTCGTCTTCCAAATAATGGTTCGGTGCAAGCTATATTTTAACACAATATTGTCTTATCAGAATTAACTTGCTGCCGGTGCCAAAATTGTTCTTCAATTAATAGAAACACATTAAGTACTGCAACGATTACGCTAGACCCGATTTTAATGAGTACAAACACAACTGTAGAGTTTGAAATTAAAAGTACAAAATCATCATTTCAAACTTGCATAATCACCTACATGTATTGAAATTTCCATCGTGGTGTTGACGCTATTTTAAACTAATTTAAAGCTGTGACGATATACGAAAACGAGAGCTAAACGAGATTTCCCGGGACTGCCAACATCATTAATTGTTTTTATGCACGATATAGCTAAACCCTTTCTCTCATTTGCAGAAGCACACGACTGCAGGGGAAAAAAGCAGTAAAGACTTTGAAATCTAAACTCTTAACGAAGTAAAACCCCTCCACTATCCATTTTGTTAATGATGTTCTCAATCTTAGTTCCTGCCCTGGATATTACTGACTATATCAGTTTACCTACTAGTGTATTGTGTAAAATCTATCGATCTACTGTTAATTTGTTTATACTCATGCTATATTTCTTTACAAACATGGCATGATTACTGACAGCGAGTAAAATACACCCCTATCTCTACCACAGTTTCCTTTCTCGTCAACTCGACGCTACATCCATATAATTCTTTTTGGTTGCTCTATTTTTGGTTTGGGCAAGTGAAACAAGACAGAACACATGGAAAGAAATCTGTCTCTGAATTTGTCTTGGCATTTATTTTGGAATTCTTTGGAAGAAGAAAAAAATCGAAATGATTAATGGTAATTAAAAGGTTCGCCGTTACAACTGGGAAATGAGACGATCTAGATAGCATGGCACTTGATTTGGGGTTTTTGCCTATAATTTCAAAGCGATAATTATATCTCTGGGTTTTTTTTAATTATGAAAAGCATTACTCAAACACTACTTTGTTATTGATCCCATAAAGATTTATTTCATTCTCTTAATCAATGAAATCTATGTCAAGTTCTGCTGCCTATTGTTTATGTATGCCTGCAAATGACCGGTGGTTCCGTTTCCACCACCTTAACCTCATTTTGAGAATGTAACTTAAGGCGGATTTGACCTAGATCTGTACAGCGATGGCACAGAAGACGCTAACTTCTCCGGAACGCATGTTCGTATTCTTCATGTACAGTTTTCAATGGTTTCCGGACAAATCTATATTTTTGTTCATATTTTACCCTCGGGTTATTGATTTTGAGCTTGAATAATGGTTTCGTTAATCTTTGTGGTTTTTAATAAGATATTTCTAACAATTTCTGCCTGGTATCTTTGTCTTACGGCAGTAATGTAATTATGATTAAGCTTTATTTATAATTCTTATTTCTTAGGTATTCATCTATATGCTTAAGATAATATCTGGAATACATACTATGCGCGTGATGAATTCGTGATTAATTGTTCATGACAATTGGTAATTAGACACTGATACAAGATGGCTACACATGTGATTCACAAAGGCCAGTTATTTATTAACGAAAATCAAACAAATCTAGGAGGAACGATAAAAAAGATACGTTTAAACATGACTGTTACCATATTCCCACGTCAAAAACAAAAATACAAATTAATTAAACATGGTAACATGAGAACGGATGTAAACTCTTTCCAGACCCGAAACTAATATGGCCGCCTTTGATGGTAGTATTAAAGTTACCAGTGATATCGACGACGACAAATAGCAACTTTAGATTCCAGTACCTTAAATATAACCATAAAGGTTCACACCCCTTTGTGTGTCAGTCATCAACCAATAGGAATCCTTTTGATATCAGTCGTTAGCCCAGCAGTATCATAACACCTTTGGGTTTCAGTCGTTATGAATTTAACCTTTCAGGTTTTTCAGACCTATCACTATCACAAATCCTTTAACCTTTCAGATTTCACCGACCAATCAGCATGACTGATCTTAAACCTTTCAGTTCTCACCGAACCATCAGTATCACAGATCTTAAGCTTTCAGATTTCACCGACCAATCAGTATGACTGATCTTAAACCTTTCAGTTTCACCGACCAATCAGCATGACTGATCTTAAACCTTTCAGTTTCACCGACCAATCAGTATCACTGATCTTTAACCTTTCAGATTTCACCGACCAATCAGTATCACTGATCTTTAACCTTTCAGTTCTCACCGAACCATCAGTATCACAGATCTTAAGCTTTCAGATTTTACCGAGCAATCAGTATGACTGATCTTAAACCTTTCAGTTTCACCGACCAATCAGCATGACTGATCTTAAACCTTTCAGTTCTTACCGAACCATCAGTATCACAGATCTTAAGCTTTCAGATTTCACCGACCAATCAGTATGACTGATCTTTAACCTTTCAGATTTCACCGACCAATCAGTATGACTGATCTTTAACCTTTCAGATTTCACCGACCAATCAGTATGACTGATCTTTAACTTTTCAGATTTCACCGACCTATCAGTATATAGATCTTTAACCTTTCAGAGTATACCGACCAATCATTATCACTGATCTTTGACCTTTCAGATTTCATCGACCAAACAGTATTACTGATCTTTAGCCTTTCAAATTATACCGACGATCGATTCAAAAACGAAACCAGAAGAAAAAAAACTAAAACCAGAAGACAATTAAGGAAATCGAGAGGTTGGCGCCACCAAAGCAAACAGAATGACGTCATAAAAAGTTGGCATCCTGAACTTTTAATGAAGAAGTTATTTCTTTCCTGTTTATGCCAGTGATCATGACACAAACATTAACGAACAGGAAAATAGCTAACAAAAAGACATAACAACAGTGGACATTTGTTTTTTAAAGTGTCGCCTCCAAATTGTTTTATTTCGCGGCTATAATTAACACGAGTACCAATGTCGGAAGTAGATTAGCCTTTCTAATAACAGATACGGCACCTCTCCACCGCATGAACTCCGGATATATCGTTGTTTTTATATCATTACAGCTCTTTATACGGGCAGAAAAACAATTATCTCCGAGCTGATCACATTATGGGGAACATACCTGTTAGATTTAGATATATGGATGTACTCTCAGGAATGCCAAAGGTTATGTAACCTGTTGGCATTACTTAGCCAGCTATGGAAGTAAAACGATGCGACTACCAGTAGTTCACAGGGAGAATACGAAATCCAAATAGCGTTCACTGCTCTCTGTAGTTCTTCAGATTGTTAAACAATTTATATTTCCTCGTTTATTATTTTCAAACTGTAACCGACATGCTTATGTGACCATTATAAAATCATTTTAAAACGAAGTGAACGATGAGGGTTCGCCTGCCTATATCCACCATTGGCGGTCAAACCTGTCAAAGAGACCACCTATCTATATATACAATCTATAGCCAAACCTGCAACAGAGACCACCTGTTTATATCTACTAACCGTGGCCCAACCCGCCTTAGAGACCACACCTGTCTAAATCTACTTACCGTGATTCAACCTGTCTTAGAGACCACACCTGTCTAGATCTACTAACTGTGGTTATTTCTAGAGAACATACCAGTCTAGATCTACCAACCGTGGATCAACCTGTCTTAAAAACCACACTTGTCTAAATGAACCGTCTACGACTAAACCTGCCTTAGAGACCACACCTGTCTAGATCTACTAACCGTGGTTCAACCTGTCTTAGAGACCACACCAGTCTAGCCCTACCATCTGCGTCCAAACCTGCCTTAGAGAGATGTTAGGAGTGTTTTATGAATCACCGATAAACAGCTATTATCAGATGTATGATAAATTAGTTATAAATTCGTTGCAATTTTTCAATAAGATTGCTGTTGCTATTGTAATTCGCAAAAACGTATAAAATGTGACATATATTCCAGATTTATAACCGGTATATACTGAAGGCCACGTGTGACAAATCTATCACGCGTTTTTAATGCGTATTTCAACTAAAAGAAGGAGTTGTATCATAGCAAAATATACCTTACTAGCGTTACGCTGAACAAGGGGAGGTGGAACGCCGGAAAATGAACGTGGCTGTAGGTGAATAGGTTGGCCAAACCTTCATTTAACGACTAGGTGTAATTGCGATGAACTTCAACTAGACTTTTCGTCAATTGCTCAAACGTCATTCCGGGATCGCTAAACGATCACTTACAAGTTTCCTACTCCTTCATCAGATTCACAACCTCATTAAAACCTCGGGCGAGTCACAATCATGGTTCTGTTTTAATTAGATCAAAGACTCGAATCTCTCCTATTAAAATATAGAGAGATTACAGGGTATTTCTCAATACTTGAATCTTTAGACATCGATTTTTGCCGTCCTCTACGCTCTCGACGAGCAATGCTGGATGGAAGTCGCTTATCTCGTTGATAAACCCCCACACTTCTGTTTTACCAATACCGCAGTCTTCAATGCTATCTTTTTATATTATTTAACAAAGAAATTCTATCGATCCACAAACATAAACATTGTGTAACAATTCACTCGAAAACAACTGGCGCAGAAGTTTGTTTTTAGCTAAAAAATAAATATCCATGCCGCTATTTTTTAGACTTTCCACAAACGAGTCGTAATGTCGTAATTTACGACCGCCTTGACCTCGCTGTCCTCAGCTGTATACCGGACAGAGTTGTAATTGGATCTGTCGTCAATGATTACATGTCATCCCAGGGAATGTAAGCAGTTAGTGACGTTGATCATCGCATCTGCGACGACGGCGACGACAAGGACGATGACAACAATGCTGTTTGCGAGTGTTCAGGAATATGGATTTCCGCGAGTTCTGTTTCAGAACGTATGAAATAGGAAATACTATTTTTATTTTTATAAGTGGTGACCTTGAGCTATATCGGTGACCTTCCTTTTTTTATTTATAGTAAAGCATCATATTCCATATTATTTATGTATGTAATCGGGTATATCTGCTGCTACACTGTGAGATAGGTGTATAAATAATGTCAGGATACCGTGACGTGAGGAGGATAAAATAACACTGACGCACGTGCTAAAATGGTACGTGTTTGAAGGTCACATGTTCGGTACGAGTAGAATTTCTTATTTAAAGGACTTCTTTGTTGTGCTTTAAATCAATTTTTCTTTGGTAAAGATTAAAATATCATATTTATGAAGTCGATACCATACTCGGGTATACTATTGGTGTAGTGATATGAATGTTGTGATGTCGTCACTAAATGACCGTTTTGTCTGGCATCACTGGATTCAGTATATTTTGACGTCACAATGTTTGTGCCACCGTTATGAAGTTATATTACATAAATAAATGAATATTGATGATTTTGGTTTTATTCCCACGAACTATATTTTTATTGGGAACGGTCGCTGTACTCGTGACGTCACAAGAGTTACAGAAGAAAAAAATGTAAGGTTGGCCACGTGAAGCTTTAAATGTTGTCTTACCTTTGACTTGATATGGTTTATAGTTTTATGATGGCCACAACAAATACTTCCTGGTCGTTGCCTAACGAGATCTTTGATGTTTTCAGTCCTAATTGTACACATGTTCTTCTAAACTTAGTCTGGCAGTAGTTGATCGCTTTAGCGGTTTTACTTTAGTAAACAAACCAGAAAGTAATGGAAACGTTAAAAAAAAGTTAAAGTCCTCTATCTTCCACAGCTGCCACCTGTTTGTAGTCTATACAAATAGATAGAAAGATACCGAGACCGTTCAGGGGGATATATACGACATTTTTTTTCTGAAATAAATGACGGAGCGGTTCCGGGCTATGCTGAAATATGTGTATGATAACTATTAATTACCTGCAATCGAATATTTTTAGCCATTTTTATAAGTGGCGATAAAATAAATGTTAATATTTTATGTATATTTTATCTGAAACAACATAAGGTTTGAACTTTTACAGCCAAACATGTGTAGCCTAGTGTCTACACAGCAAGACTTTGCTCAATATTCATCAGTATACAGCTTGCCAATGAGAGAAAAATACCCAAGGTTCTAAAAGACGACTGACCAGGAACTTTTTATTTGATTTTTTAACAATTAATTTGAAATTAAAGAAAAAATGTTGTTAAAGATATCACTGGAACACACTATGTAGCCTGCTAGCCAAATGCAAGAACTTTTCATGTTTTAGTCAGCATTAAAGAATTACATTTCGAATTATTAAGGCTCAAAAAAGCTATGCAACAAACGTTGTACATCATGCTTCGAACAGTTCGTCGGTAAAATAGCACCCCTCGTTGGGAGAGGACTCCGGAGACCCAAAACTATGGAAACTTATTAATATCGCAGATTTAAAGCAAGTGGAATATGTAGTGTAGAAAAAAACCTTTAGTGGGTTAATATTGTATAATTTCGCTATAAGATAGTACGATAATGATTACCCAGATAACATCTATATATGCAAAAAATGTATGAAAGTGTTAAGTACAGAAAGTTTACAAGGCGTTGTTCCGCGAAAATTAATACCATGAACAATACTAGGTCCGACTGTGACTACCACGAAATATTAGCCCCCAGAAAATTAACAACTTTTCAGTATCCCAACGTGAAAAGCATTCATCTTCCAATAACACTATTCACGTGACAAAAATGGTTGGAGTCACGTCTGCTCTTCCATCTCATTTACGATCCGTACAAAAATCAGAGAAACGTTAAGAGAACCAGTTTTAAATGTTCGGATATACATGGTGAAATCGTGGATTGAAAGTGGTTTAAAACTCCATTCCGTATAAACTTATTACCCTACTCCTTCCTCTTACCAAGAGATGTAGGTCAACAGTCATGAAGCAATTGTTCTACTCCAACTGGCTCAAATCACGTGACACCGTCAAATAGAAAAAATACAAGAATTAAAAACGTGACATCCTTTATTTCTCTTAGCAAGTAAATAATTGAAGGTCGGATGAGTACAGGACAAACATGCTTTAATAAATACAGGTCCGGGTTAATATGGCGCCTGTACAATATGTAGGCGCAGTGTACTGTTTACTGACTTTGTAAGCCAAAGAACAGACAATAGTTCTGATACATGGTATCGTACATACAGTAGGAATGATTTTCGGGATGTCCCAATTTACAAAGTGCCTTGTGTCAGTTACGAGAACAAAGTTGTCTGGCACGCGACATGTATATTTTATGGCGACCATGGACGACAGAAAAAGGATGTTACTGAACTTGTGGTCGCCGAGCAATATTACGTAGGGTGATTAAGTGTGTCAGGCAAAGACTACACTCCCATCACAACGGCAGGGACAAAAACACAGAGGTCAACTATAGAGTGTCGTGACGAGGCAAGTCATACCTTAGACTGCCCTTACATTAAAACTGAATACGTTGGAGTATCACAGGGGTAAAATGTGAACAAAATTAATTTACATAAGACCATTGGAAAAGTGCAAAGAGAATAAGACCATGTGTCCCGTAAGAGGAAGCGTCTTTGCTTCATCGACGACATCGCCATGTAAATCTAGGTCATATCCGGGTAAATAAGGATGGTGAAAATGGAACCAATAGACATATCAATAATCATTGGACACGTCTAAATTCATACCGCATAAAAATATGGACAGTTTGCAAATCTGAGCGTGACGTCAATGGAGAGAGCCCAGTCGTCGTGGGGATGATGTTGTAATGAGGCGATGCTTTAATATCTAACAAATATAACAAATTAGACTGAATATCACATACACCGCAGTCAGTACAAGACTTAGAACATCTGTACTCAGAGTCTGGCTACTGTTACTATAAATAACAACAAATCGTTCAGTCTTGTTATGTATCCAATTATATCCGAATATCGCGTCTATTATCGTAACGATATCTCGTCTAGAGCATTATTCTGGGTCTTCCATCCAGAAATGATATCAATTTGGTCTACAAGTTCCCCGAGTTTTTACACCATTTGGCTTTGGATATCGAATACCAGCTATTCATCGATAAATCACCCATCCATATCCTCGGTTTAATTTTATCTGATAGTCATCACGGTAAAATCTTATTAAATCAGAAAGTAAAAAAAAAAAAAAAGCTGGGTTGATGCCGATGATGTTGAACACTGATATGTAAGATAGATTAGGCCTCAATATGGTGACCTTGGTTGTGGATATCGATCTTTTTCAAATAAAAGACGTCTGATAAAATGACGTCACATTATATGAAATTCAAAGTCACCAACACGTTTAAAGACGCTTGATTTAATCGTGGAAATAAACAAAATATAACTGCCATACTCATTAATTGTTTTAGTATAATAAAAATCAATATGTGTGTTCTCTGATTTGTTGCGGTTTGTTTCTTACGTACGAGTCCAGCCAATACGAATTTGAATATGAAAATGACACGTGTCTTAACTGAATCCTTATAACTGTACAAACAAATATACGAATACGGGTGGGGTGTTAAATAATGAAAGCAACAACCATCTTCATCTTCATTACCTCGCACTGGCTTGTTATGGTATTCAATGAAATTGCGTCTTACATATAAGGTTGACTGTCCGTCGAAATAGGCGGAGCCCAATACCGAGTCGATTTGCCGAATATGTCATGTTTGCTAAAGAAATAAAAATAAAACACAGGAGGACAATGGTCAGTTGTTAGAGATCAGTGACTGTATTCCAAATGTAAATAAAGTAAGATAATTTTTTAAAATTTTAGTTTTTCTAGTTAAAAGGGAAAACGCAATGTCTCCGCCAGGTGGCAGCAGGGGAAAATATGCAATCAAGACTAAACCCGCCAAGGATTAATTTGATCTTTATGGAATGAACCCGTGGCTAGCGAAGATGCAATCTTTTATGAAGACACATTTGCCATGAAACAGGACCCCAATACCCAAACCTGGCAATAGTCCATCTGGCTGAAAATTAGTGAAGTACGCCTCAACATAGACCACTATAAACAGTTCTCTGATCTCATTTACCTTTCATACATAAACTTCGTTCTCTATTTCCGGTTATCCGAGGCTCTATACAGATTTCATTCAATATTTCATTTTGTGTAGACAGTTGGACAAAGGAAAAATTCGATACCAATAATGTGGGTTTAATTTGTTTGCAATTTCAATATCATTTTCCCTGTGCTGTCGCTCTATGTTGCAGTCTTCATAAAAGATTAATCTTAGCTATTTTGAGAACGTGAAGTATCAAAGAGAGAGAGAAAGGGAGAGAAAGAAAAAAATGATTCTGTTTGCTTCGTGTAGTTGTTTTAATTCCTCTTCTAGTGGACGCTTGAGATTTGGTTTACAGCGGAATTTGTCAATGTACATAAACTTTATAGATATGTTGGGACGTAAATAGTTTAGAAATTGACAATTTCCCCATAAATGTCGCTCAGATAAGCCCCGCAGAGCGAGGCTAAATCTGGACGCTGTTGCTATCGTAACCGCACTTGTCTTGTAGTCGACGGTTGCGCCATCTATCATCGACAATGAAGCGGAAATGGCGATGGCATGTGTGTTGAAAGCTATAAGGATGTAAAACTCGTCAAATCTTTTGATTCTGGTGTTTAAAAAATAGTTCCACAATATCCACAAATTCTTACTCCAAATAGCCGTTTAAAAAAGAGGGGGAGTGAGAAGATGAGAGCGCGTGTACATTTGTACGTCAACGAATGTTGGCAGTATTGCGCATTCAGAACGTGAAGTTGACAATAACATAGCATATAGCACCGACGAAGTGTTCGCACACAACTTTTTGTCGGTTTTTTTTTTTTTTTTTTGTAAAGAAAGAGTACTAAAATGGTGATATTAGTGTTGTAATGTAGATATAATGTCATTTTATCATCTGTGGGGAATTGTCAAATATCACCGGTGTCTTCCAAGGGAAGTTAGATGGAAGAATCGTACAACGAACGTTTAGATGGAAAGTTACATGGATGCTATTCTTCTTCACAAGCAATTGTTTGGACCTACATCTTTTGTACACTGGACTAGATGAGAGGTCTGCCGAGAGGTCTGCCGAGAGGTGTAAAATGGGGATTTATTATACTGGCAGTGTTGGGTATTCATTTCGTATACAAATTATATCTAAGTGGCATTACTACTTTGAGAATTACTTTTAAGTAATCAAAATCAGTAGATTTTTTACAACATTCAAAAAAGAAAAGTTAAGAAATTATTATCATCGCCCTGAATGTCTCAAAATTATACGTCGATGTGAACATGTTTATTGGGTAGAAAGTACACGTAATTGGTCAATCTTATCACGAGATATTCCATCACAAAACCGTGTTTGTTATATTTGTTTCGTTCTCCGATTCTATTCTGGTTACCCACAGAATCTGATGAAACAGACACGGCGGGAAGACCGGTATCAGATCGAGGCTCCAGAATATTTTGCCTCTATATCTGATAGAGAGAAACCTCGTAAACACACATATAAATGGGTTGTTACCAATTAAATCTAGCACCGGTCATGATATCGACTTTTATACATGTAAATCTCGCCCATATTGGTTAATCCACTGTTTGTAACAAGCCTAGTCCTCTCCCGCTATCGACAGCAGCCATGAACTAGTTTGTGACGTCATACACTCTTCCGGCCATTCGTGAAGGCGGGAAGCTGGTCGGCGTGTATGCATTAACGCGAACATACATTGAGCCTGGAGCTTACGTTCTGTAGAGTTCTATCTTGGCCTACATCCAGGCGGGGTCTTAATCCATCGATTGAATTATTGTAGGTTGAAAAGGTTGTGTATATTAATGGAAAAAGTATTGATGAGAAAGTCTGCGGTTTATTGAAATTGAAAAAAATTCAGCACATTTAAGGCCCATTATATAACTCCTTGCAGAATGAAAATGAATAAATAAAAATACTCGATAAACCTATTTCAACAGTTATCTTTCCCAAGTGTTAGTCACATAGAAAAAATTGAGATTTCAAATGTTGCCTTAAACATAATTTGTATCTTGTTGTCGACTGTTCCCTAATAGCAATTTCGCTGCAACCTGCGTGAGTAATAAAATGTTACTGATTAAATTCGGATCCATTACTACTTGAAAACTATGCATTACGTACTTAGGCGTTGGAACCCAGCAGAGACTGGATAATTCACTTCCGGTTTGTTTATCGACTAGTTGGAAAAAGCGGATATGTATTTAGAAAGATTTACAAGAGATACATTATTTTGTGCCCTGGTCTTTCTGTACAGGGACCTTACAGTCTCATTAAAAACTACTCCTCCAGAATTTTATATTTTTGCATGTGTGAGAATATATCGGCGATCTATAAACCAGTCTTAATTCTTAGTTCCGATGTATGTTTTTTAAACATATTTCTAAAGTGTGTATTACCTTTCAAGATAAATTGTTTAATGAAATGTTTGATATATTGTAGGAACACCAATTCCTGCATGTTTTATCTAACTCGTTAAATTTCTGTTGATCAATAAGCTAACGACTACTTCCATACCATTATATTACAGAGCACATTTTTATAACATACATGTATTGGGTATCGTAGAATAACATTTTCGCGATATTCATGGTTGATGAATATTGAAGGTATCCTCCCAAAAGTGATAACCTTGGACGAGATCAGACACAACAGCGTCATCGATTACGTCATTGGCTTCATAGGACAGATTCTGCATATTTAACGAAGTGTGTATGGTTGAACATAAACAGAAGGGCCAAGGTCTGCACATCAGAGCCGTACCAAAAACTCAATAACAAAATATGTAAATCAGAGAAAATCTGCGACATGACTAAAATTAAATTGCATAAAAAAGAATCTTTAGACGATATGTAATCGTACATGGAACTACAAGGAGGATGGATGGTGAAGTAGACAACCGAGATTTGGGAAAACATTGCCGGAGGAAAGATGGACGGATAGAATTATCGGCATTGAGATAATAGATCTAGTGTAAAACGCATTAGCGTGGAGATAAATGGCGGAAGACGGGACAGGCTCAGCCCGGTGATTCGTAAGCATACAATAGCATACTTAGGGAAAGGACCAGCTCAGCCTTGTAATCCACGAGAAAACAACAGCGTGCTAAAAAGATCAGTTCAGTTTATAAACTAGTAGGCAAAGAACATAACAAAGAAAGGGGCCATCTCAAAGCTTTGTGAGGATTTAGAAAGAAACAAAGTCAAGAAAGGGGTCGTCTCAAACCCATTTTGAGCAGTAGGGAAGAAGGGGTCAACTAAACAAAACTTGTGGGCATTGTGTAAGATATACCTTTAAGAAAGGAAACGTCTCAAAACCACTGGGATCAACGAGGAAGGAACACAGCCAAGTACAAATCGCCTAAAATCCAATTTGAACAGTGAGGACAAAATATGACAAAAACCTTATGAATAGTGAGGAAGGAACACTATCAAGAAAAAAGTCACCTTAAAATCTTGTGAGCAGTGAAGACGGGACATGGCTTAGAACAAAATGTCTCTAAACCTTGCGATAAGTGAAGACGGGACATGGCTTAGAACGGGACGTCTCAAAACCTTGTGAGCAGTGAAGACGGGACATTGCTTAGAACGGGACGTCTCAGAACCTTGTGAGCAGTGAAGACGGGACATTGCTTAGAACGGGACGTCTCAAAACTTTTTGAGCAGTGAAGACGGGGCATTGCTTAGATCGGGACGTCTCAAAACCTTGTGAGCAGTGAAGACGGGACATGGCTTAGATCGGGGCGTCTCAAAACCTTTTGAGTAGTGAAGACGGGACATGGCTTAGATCGGGGCGTCTTGGAACCTCGTGGGCAGTGAAGACGGGACATTGCTTAGAACGGGACATCTCTGAACCTTCTGAGCAGTGAAGACGGGACATTGCTTAGAACGGGACGTCTCAAAACTTTCTGAGCAGTGAAGACGGGGCATTACTTAGAACGGGACGTTTCAGAACCTTTTGAGCAGTGAAGACGGACCATGGCTTAGAACGGGACGTCTCAAAACCTTGTGAGTAGTGAAGACGGGACATGGCTTAGAACGGGACGTCTCAAAACCTTTTGAGCAGTGAAGACGGGACATGGCTTAGATCGGGACGTCTCAAAACCTTGTGAGCAGTGAAGACGGGACATGGCTTAGATTGGGGCGTCTCAAAACCTTTTGAGCAGTGAAGACGGGACATGGCTTAGAACGGGACGTCTTGGAACCTCGTGGGCAGTGAAGACGGGACATTGCTTAGAACGGGACGTCTCAAAACCTTGTGAGTAGTGAAGATGGGACGGCTTCGAACGGGACGTCTCAGAACCTTGTGAGCAGTGAAGACGGGACATTGCATAGAACGGGACGTCTCAGAACCTTGCGAGCAGTGAAGACGGGACATTGCTTAGAACGGGACGTCTCAAAACCTTGTGAGCAGTGAAGACGGGACATGGCTTACAACGGGACGTCTCAAAACATTGTGAGTAGTCAGGTAAAGGACACAAGTAGGTGGTCGGCTCAATCTGGTGATGTGCGAGATTAAAAATGACACGCACAAAACGGGACAAGTCTAGTATTTCGATCCACGTAAATAAACATCGCGAAGAAGGGGCGAGCCAAGTCTGATGATTCGCAGGAACACAAGGAACCGGTCTAGATATTTTTATTCGCGATATTATAACAACAAAACCAAGAAAGAGACAAGTAAAACCTCCATGGTGACACACGCAGCAAAAGGGGCCGGCCAAACCTTCTTATACGCGAGAATAAAAAACGACAATAAAGGGGTTCACTCAACCTTCTGATTGGCGTGAACACAACAAATTAGGGGCCGATCCAGCCTTCTGGCGGTTTGGGAAACACGGTAACATGTATGGGATACTCGAAGGCAAAAACAACAGACAAGAAAGCGACAGACTCGTTAAACAACACACGCGGAACAAACAGAAGGAGACCAGATGACTTTGTAATAAATGATATCAATGTATATATGCATGGTGGCGTGAACGGTATGAACATCTAACAGAGAAGACAAGAACTTGATTGGCCTTGTACGACAGACACTACATCATGATCATCATCAAACCACATCACCAACAGCGGCCTTGTTTTATTAGCATCCGATGTGTTTACGCCCATGGCCGTTGCGTAGTTATATATGTAATGCTGTGGCTATTGGACTCCCAATATCTATCACTTGTGGAATTTGAGCTTAAAACGCCCTTATATATTTTCGATGATTGAGAAAAAGTCACGCTTCAACGACTCTGTATTATCTCCTGTGATGATCAATGACAAATGTTGTAAGCCCTAACGGCGTATAGTCGGGTTACCTTATCGATGACATTGACCTGATGATACGTGTAGGAATCACAAGGAAAAAAATCCCATGTAAGCATTTACGCTGTGGAGACAATGATCAAATTTCATCAAATTTGATACATAAACAATTAATACATGTAACTATGGACTGGTTTAGTACAAAATAACATAATTCGCAAGTCCATCTAGTTGTTTGTATATTGAACATTGAACATATCACAGACGACAATTTCTGAGGGCTGCAGTAAGGCCAAACATTCGTTGCGTAAATTGTTTTGATATTAATGATTTAATACTATACATGTACAGTATATATACGTAAATAGCCACCACTTCCATGGCGATTATCAGCAGGGTTCTACTACCTAACTCTCTCGTAAAAAGTCCTCTAATCGAAGGTTGATCTAGCCCAAAATACTAGGTTGGTAGTGGTCATTACAGTTACTAAGCCGACAAGGCTTCGGTCAGCCAGGCGCAAACTACTTTTTTGTGTCCATATAAAGTAATAATCGTTATTTGAGCGCTGACCCTTAATACCACAAGAGCTTGGAGAGAAACGGTCCAATTTGATTGACGTCTTGTGGCAGGGAGCCACCTGTCAACGAGTCGCTAGCGCTGTTTTAGCCTCTCTACGTGCTGTCAGCCACCAAGCAATGTTTCACAATGGCGGGGGGACTTGTATATAGCGGCGTCCTTTGTGGGGAAAATTGTTTGGCGTCGTTTTTCATTATAGATCTGATTGACGTATCACAGCACGGATAAGTGAAGCAAATGATGTTATTACTTAATCAATATATGTCTATATACCCTTGCGTGTCTGTAACTGACACCGGCAGAGGCGATCGGATTACTACAGATATATTAAGAAACTGAATATATCATCGCCCAAATTATATACCATGTACCGACACTATCCATATACGACACTATACCATGTACCGACACTTTACCACATTCCAACACCATACCATGTACCGACACTTTACCATAAACCGACACTTTACCCTGTACCGACACTTTACAATGTACCGACACTATACCATGTACCGACACTATACCATGTACCGACACTATACCATGTACCGACACTATACCATATACCGATACTATACAACGTACCGACACTTTACCATAAACCGACACTTTACCATGTACCGACACTTTACAATGTACCGACACTATACCATATACCGACACTATATCATGTACCGACACTTTACCATGTACCGACACTATACCATGTACCGACATTATACCATGTACCGACACTTTACCATTTACAGACACTTTACCATGTATCGACACTATACCACGTACCGACACTTTACCATATACCGACAATTTACCACATTTCGACAATTTACCATGTACCGACACTATACCACGTACCGACACTTTACCATGTACCGACACTTTACCATGTACCGACACTTTACAATGTACCCACACTATACCATGTACCGACACTTTACCATGTACCGACACTATACCACGTACCGACACTTTACCATGTACCGACACTTTACAATGTACCCACACTTTACCCTGTACCGACACTTTACCATGTACCGACACTATACCACGTACCGACACTATACCACGTACCGACACTATACCATGTACCGACACTTTACCATGTACCGACACTTTACCATGTACCGACACTTTACCATGTACCGACACTTTACCATGTACCGACACTTTACCATTTACCGACAATATACCATGTACCGACACTAAACCATATACCGACACTACACAATGCACCGACACTATATCATATACAGACACTATACCATATACCGACACTATATCATGTACCGACACGTTACCATGTACCGACACTATACCATGTACCGACACTTTACCATGTACCGACACTATACCACGTACCGACACTTTACCATGTACCGACAATATACCATGTACCTATACTTTACAATGTATTGACACTATATCATATACAGACACTATACCATATACCGACACTATATCATGTACCGACACGTTACCATGTACCGACGCTATACCATGTACCGACGCTATACCATGTACCGACACTATACCATGTACCGACGCTATACCATGTACCGACACAATACAATTTATCGACGCTATAGCCATTCCGACACTTTATCATGTACAGACACATTACAATGTTCCGACACATTACCATATACCGACACTACACCCTGTCCCGACAGTAATAATGTACGACACATTACCATATATAGGCACTATATTAAGTATCGAACACTAAACCACATTTCGACACCTTACCACGTACGGACACTTTACCATGTACCGACACTTTACCATGCACCGACACTATACCACATACCGACAACATACCATATACAGAAAGTACCATATACTGCAACTATACCATACCGACATTATACCGCAAACCGACACTATACCATACCCCGATACTATACCATGTACCGACACTATACCACATTCCGACACTTACCCATGTACCGAAACTATACCATATACAGACACTTTACCATATATACCGACACTTTACCATGTACCGACACTATACCATGTACCGATACTATATCATATATACCGACACTTTACTATATACCGACACAATATCATGTATCAACACTATACCACATTCCGACACTTTACCATGTACCGACATTATACCATGAATTGACACTATACCATGTACGGACATTTTACCATGTACCGACACTTTACCATGTACCGACATTATACCATGAATTGACACTATACCATGTACCGACACTTTACCATGTACCAACACTTTACCATGCACCGACACTTTACCATGTACCGACACTTTACCATTTACCGACATTATATCACATCAACACTATACCTTATATATAACCTAATTAAAATTTGATGTTGAATTTAAGTCAACAATTTGACTTAAATTGAAAATTGAATTTTAATTAGACTGTCATATAAAGCCATTATCGTATATACGTACCCTATATATGCCTGATCGGATAATTTTAATTTTGAAATGTTATCCTTTCCCTATATCGTCATAGTTTCACTATGCGACCTTGTTCATTTAATGTCCAAGGACACGACATGAAGACAACATATGAAGGCCCAGGATTTCAACTTCCTGAGAAACATAATCTGATCTTTACCGGAGGTTGGCTATCGTGGCCTCTATTTCTCCATTACATGAATCAGAATGATTAAAGTTACAAAATTGACGAAGTCTCAAGTGTGAGGAGTTTCTTTCTTGGAATCTGGTTATAACGTCAATTCAAAGTAAACTTTTTTCAATAAATATATTAGATATGATCACAACTGTTAGCCAGGACATTTCAAAAGGACCGTAGTGTCAAGTATGTTTTTTTACGTTCCTGCTACATCGATGGAAAATCTGGAGTTACATAAGACGTCAAACTAAACAAATAATACTGTTTATACGTGTACTCAAAGAATGTAAGAAATAGTGAGGGTGTGAAACATGGGTATAATGCCGTAGCTTCTCACCACGTACTTTAAACAAGTTATAGTCATGTAGTGTTTTACCACGTACTTCAAACTACCTATAGCCATGTAGTGTAGATTCATAATGTGCTGTTAAACTTGGCGAATCGATATGATAACCACTACAAGAATGATACGGTTGTCTCCCTTGTCATAAAATATTGCAAATGGTACTGCCCAAGTGCTTAGTGTAGACAGGTTGTTGCTATAGATCAATGGTAGGTAAGAGGCAAGTGGTTGCTATAGACAGTTGATACATATAGTTACGGACATGCGACCGTAATATACAGGCAGTTTTTATAGACTGATGGTAGGTAAAGACGTGGCTAAGATGCAAGCGGTTGCTATAGACAGTTGATACATATAGTTACAGACGTGCGGCCGTTATAGACAGGTAGTTTTTATAGACTGATGGTAGGTAAAGACGTGGCTAAGATGCAAGCGGTTGCTATATACAGTTGATACATATAGTTAGTGACGTGCGGCCGTTATAGACAGGTAGTTTTTATAGACTGATGGTAGGTAAAGACGTGGCTAAGATGCAAGCGGTTGCTATAGACAGTTGATACATATAGTTAGTGACGTGCGGCCGTTATAGACAGGTAGTTTTTATAGACTGATGGTAGGTAAAGACGTGGCTAAGATGCAAGCGGTTGCTATAGACAGTTGATACATATAGTTAGAGACGTGCGGCCGTTATAGACAGGTAGTTTTTATAGACTGATGGTAGGTTAAGACGTGGCTAAGATGCAAGCGGTTGCTATAGACAGTTGATACATATAGTTAGGGATATGCGGTCGTTATAGAAAGGTGGTTGTTATATACAGTTCATCTTTTCTGACATTTGGTATGGCATGGCTCTTTTAGCATTGTCATCAGATTATAGTCATACTTCATAAATACTTTAGGTACTAATTATATCTTTTAACCATTTTTAAAATCTTGAAAATGCTATTAGAATTACATGTATAGTCCAAGATCATTACATGTATAGTCCAAGATCACCCAGAGAAATTCAAGTACATTAAAATCTAGGAATCCATGACACATCAAATGTTGACAAATACAAACTGTCTATAACAGCAACCTTTCTATAACGGCCGCTTGCCCCGTTGCTACAATTCCTATGTTAAACTTATACTAGTGTTCCTAGATTTGTAAAAGTACTACAAGTAAAATTGTAATCTAGGAATCCTAGTAGTACTGTAATCTAGGAATCCTAGTAATACTGTAATCTAGGAATCCTAGTAGTATTGTAATCTAGGAATCCTAGTAATATTGTAATCTAGTAATCCCAGTAATACTGTAATCTAGGAATCCTAGTAATATTGTAATCTAGGAATACTAGTAGTACTGTAATCTAGGAATCCTAGTAGTATTGTAATCTAGGAATCCTAGTAATATTGTAATCTAGTAATCCTAGTAGTACTGTAATCTAGGAATCCTAGTAATACTGTAATCTAGGAATCCTAGGAATATTGTAATCTAGGAATACTAGTAGTACTGTAATCTAGGAATCCTAGTAATATTGTAATCTAGGAATCCTAGTAGTACTGTAATCAGTACTGTAATCTAGGAATCCTAGGAATATTGTAATCTAGGAATACTAGTAGTACTGTAATCTAGGAATCCTAGTAATACTGTAATCTAGGAATCCTAGTAATACTGTAATCTAGGAATCCTAGTAATACTGTAATCTAGGAATCCTAGTAGTACTGTAATCTAGGAATCCTAGTAGTACTGTAATATAGGAATCCTAGTAATACTGTAATCTAGGAATCCTAGTAATATTGTGATCTAGTAATCCTAGTAGTACTGTAATCAGTACTGTAATCTAGGAATCCTAGGAATATTGTAATCTAGGAATCCTAATAATACTGTAATCTAGGAATCCTAGTAATACTGTAATCTAGGAATCCTAGTAATACTGTAATCTAGGAATCCTAGTAGTACTGTAATCTAGGAATCCTAGTAATACTGTAATCTAGGAATCCTAGTAATACTGTAATCTAGGAATCCTAGTAGTACTGTAATCTAGGAATCCTAGAAGTGCTGTAATCTAGGAATCCTAGTAGTATTGTAATCTAGGAATCCTAGTAATACTGTCATCTAGGAATCCTAGTAGTACTGTAATCTAGGAATCCTAGTAATACTGTAATCCAGGAATCCTAGTAGTACTGTAATCTAGGAATCATAGACGTACTGTAATCTAGTAATCCTAGTAATATTGTGATCGAGAAATCCTAGTAATACTGTAACCTAGGAATCCTAGTAGTACTGTAATCTAGTAATCCTAGTAAAACTGTAATCTAGTAATCCTAGTAATACTGTAATCTAGGAATCATAGTAATATTGTGATCGAGAAATCCTAGTAATACAGTAAGCTAGGAATCCTAGCAGAACTGTAATCTTGAAATCCTAGTAGTACTATTATCAGGAATCCTAGAAGAACTGTTAAAGAGGAATTTCAGCAGTACTATTATATAGGAATTCTGGTAGTACTATTTTATAGGAATCCTAGTAGTAAAACGCCAAAGACACGTAAAATAAGACAGTTTTACACTTTCCCGATGTTAAATGTGTTTCGTGTTGTTTCTTTTAGTGCGTGCACATTATCAAACCCAAAAAATAGAACATTACAATGTCATTACGATGTCCCCGTGGTGTTCCGAATGGTTGACTTGTTGCTGCGGGATGCCGAAGACATTGCGTTGGCGGGTATAGAACATGTCAATAATGTGCTACATGGAACTCCGCGAGCGCGGATGAGAGAGAACATTGCATAAGCTTGCATGACAATGGTGCCCACGGCAACCTGTTTTCTTAATCGACAAAGGAGATGTATAGGTATGTCACCGAACTGAAAGCACTTACTACTTTGAATACAACATGTATATCAATTTAGTTCAAAAACCGTACTAACTGAATATGTATTTTTTTTCTCTGAGTGTGTCGAACGCCTTTACTTAATAGGCTAGGCGTTAATTCTAAATTTTGATAATTCTGTATAGTTTTAATACAGATGATGTTTTATGTAGAATTGACATGCGACACTTTAATAAAATATATTGTATTGCATTGCATTGCATTGTATTGTATTGTATTGTATTGTATTGCATTGCATTGCATCGTATTGTATTGTATTGTATTGCATTGCATTGCATTGTATTGTATTGTTCGGGAGAGAACCTAGCTAGATCGCCGCCACAGGCGTCTGCATCTGGTTAGTATTTATATCACAAATAGTATTAGTCCCTGCTCCTGCTATACCCACAAGGTGCAAAACTTGAAAAGTCTTAAGTGGAGGAGGGGGATGACCTCCTATTCTTGTCTAAATTCAGTTCAATTCGACTAAAATATCAAATGCACACAATGTTCAATAACGTAACTTGGTTTAGAATCCTAACATATCAGCGTACGTTACTATTTTGTCGTCTGACAATGATTTAGAGATCAGAATATGGACCAAAAGCAGCCATGATAGCAGACGATACATCGACTGTTGAACGGAAGAAGGCTATGTATTCTAGAGCGGCTTTGCAACGGGCAACCGGATTGGTCGACAGCTCTGTAAACAATATAACTGTAACTGTCGACCAATCAGACTGTCCGTTTTAAAACAGCTCTAGAATTGATAGTCTATTTCCGTTCCACAGTCGATGCATCGTTCGATCTTCAAGTGTTACAAATACCTTGTTGATAAAGAAGGAGTAGGGGCATTTTTTTTTCTGTAAAATCGCCGCGTGGGTTTCACATCGGTCGTGAAGTTGAGGATGGAACCGTGAACGTTTTTTGTTTTTTTGGTTTTTTTTTTTTTTTTTTTAGAATTTTAAAAAAATCATTTCTAGTGCCCAGGTAATGTGTACACTGTCAGCAAATTGTGTATTGCGTTTTAATCACAGATTTACCATGCGGTGAAATATACGTGTGTGTATATGTCGTTTTAAAATGAACATTAAATT
The DNA here is from genome assembly GCF_902652985.1 of Pecten maximus. Classification (NCBI taxonomy): domain Eukaryota; kingdom Metazoa; phylum Mollusca; class Bivalvia; order Pectinida; family Pectinidae; genus Pecten; species Pecten maximus. The sequence goes on along the minus strand of NC_047016.1, from coordinate 34,775,666 downwards.
GATATTTTACGACTTGAATAAGTAACACTCCTTGTCATTTCAACACTAAAATTAGCAGAGAGCAGGGTTTAGTATGAAAATAACCAAACAATGCACTTTGTCAATTGTGACGTAGCAGTAACCATGGCTTTGCCTAATTTGGCGTCATTTGTTTTTCGCGGGAGATGGAAAGATGTATAGTTTTATAGCTCGAAACTTTATAAAGAAATATAATTCTCAGTTGATAGCATAGATATACCGCCATAAAAACAATAGGTTGTTTAATGATAACGTTTCTCGACCGTTGATACAAAAGTACATGACATCAATCATTCATAATGTACCAGAAGGAATTATGCTTATACTATATAGCATATCTTTAACTATTACTGATCAAGTTAGCCAATCATTGTAATGCAAAAAACGCATCGCTCAACATCACGAATAAGTTCATTGCAAAAAATAATCTGAATTATGTAATATAAAGATTCCGGATTTTGAGTTGTCAAATCTGTGTGAGTCTCTAATCGGGGACGTCAGGTTGCCTGTCCACCGAAATGGTTAACCAATCACGTTCTGAAGTAGTGACGGCATGTCAATACGACCATTAATGCTCCGTCTTATTAACAACCATAAGTGACATGCGCAGTATACATACCAAACCAACAATACGTCATCTACTTGCATGTACTTCCTGTTGTGTTAGGTAAAATTCGCACGCTGATGTTTCGACACCAAATGGCGTCTATACTTGACAGGAATGTTCATTAGTATTATCAAAAAGTAAAATGACTTGTCATGTGTGGTCATAGCAACGATCACATGCCAACCTAACAGATTTATAACCTAAAGATAGAAGTGATATTAAAAGCTTGCTGCCGCAGACACAAAAGGCAAATCGGAAATTGGGATTGCAGAATCTGATAGAGCTATGCAGTGTGTATATTGGTGCAATTTCTATTTTTTCTTTTCTAATGTCCGGTATTAATGCTACCTTCTGGTTTTTTTCCCTCGCTGATTGGCTAAGCCTTAAAATTACGCTGTCTGTCGAGGTGTGATAGAATGATACGACTTTGGATCATTAAGTTTGTAATAAGTCACTGGGATCGCTACCTGTTTGATCGAGAGACTGATCCCTCACATAATTCCCCTTCCCATCATACGCAACACCAAGTCTCGACTATACCCACCTACATAGATCTTATCGCAATACGGCCATTGATTTTAACATGTCATCCAGCTTTTTCACTATCCGTTTCTGCTTCAACAAGCGTTGGAGTCAAAAAGAAAAGAAAAATACGCGTGAATAACTCTAAAGACATAACAGCGAATTGTACATTAAGGTTGAATTTATTGATAAGTTGAGCGAATATGAAACTGCATTAAGAATTTTCGCCATTCTAGGAATCGTCAGTGAAGCTAGAGGTAAAAAGTATGGAAATCCAGAAGAGAAATCAGTCAAGATTGGCATACGGAATATTAGAATATAAAAAGGAGGTCACTAACCCATAATTTATTCAATTTGGTAATTTTAAAATACATGACAATTTTAAATAGCGTGATATGCTTGTGTTTAAGAACATTGACGTGACGTCAGACCTCGGGGACCAATATATCACATGTATGAGATGTGGACATGGATATCTCAACGCTTGGAAATTAAATGATGTCTAAAGCGTCGTGATAAAGTCTAAAAAAAAAATGCTTATCCCTTGGGTTGCGACATCTCTGTATATCTATATCCTAGAGAGTATTTACTGCAAAGATTGCGTAACAGATTTGATGACGTTAATCGATTGTGACAGATAAACTGCATAAAGTGATGACATCATTCTAATGGATTCGTGATTTGTCTTTTCCCTGGGTACGTATGTACAGTAGAGATCGTTATTCGTGTATGTACCCCAGGATAATAGGGGGAAATTAAAATTTGCATATAGCTCTCAATCATATCATATTACGTCATAATGCAAGATAGAATACATAACGTCACGATTTGGCGTACATTTGTGAGCCGTTGACAGGGTACAACAATGATATATACGGTATATTTTGTCATAAAATGTAATAAACAGAATATCTAAGAGCATCTTCAGTAATACCAAATATATTTCACTCATGCGGCTAGTATTTTGATCAATGAAATATATTTGGAATTACTGAAGACACTGTTAGATATCCTCTATACATTTACATTTCACTTTAGCTAAGTAAACTCTGACTGCGAATAAGTTAGCGTATACGCAGTGAAAAAAAGGCTCAGCATTTTAATTAGCGCGGGAATCGGTAACACGTAATTCATGACGTCGTCTCTAGATGACGTTACGAAACGTAAACTAGACGGCGCCATTTGGAACGGAATGATCAACGTAATTTAAGCGTTTTCTCATGTTACCCGATGATCTCTGAACAAAATAAAACTAATGTCAAGTGAGTATTTTGTCAAAAACCAGACATAATATTGTTGAAATGCATGAGTGCATATTTAACTTCTCCACGAGGTAAGCTAACAACAAATGGCTGAAGCGTACAGCTCCTAGAACATCCGATCACGTCAGTACTAAATCTGTGTCAATACACGCTGTGCTTGACAAACAGCCATATTAATTCCGAGACGGAAACAGTGGATTGTGAATATATCAATTAATCAAAATCGTAAAAGGCATTAAACAAAAATGTTGATTTGTTCCTTTTATTTTTTTTTTTAACTATGGAAATTCACTGGAACTATATTATCTTAGCAACCCCAGCTGTCATAGCTACCAACGTCGTAACACATCCCGACTTTTATTTCCTTCGTACGGTATTTCAATGTTTTGTTTGATGTAAACATAAGGATGGTACCTCATTCTGAATACGTACATGTATATGGTAGTATGTCCGCAGTTGGCAACGAACATATTCTATTGAGCGCTGTCGCGCTAACCATAGAAAATGGCCGTTGCCAACCGAGGGTATACTACCGAATACGCAGTCAAAATGAGGTACCATCCTTAAATATTTGTCATTCTTGCACTTCCTTAGTATTCGTCTTTCTTTTTTCCTCCTAAAGTCTTTCTATTGTTTGGCTATATAATGTGGTATGTAGTGACATTGTCACAGACATGTATGTGTTGAGGAAAAGGCTTTGTAACTTGTGCCGAATCATTTTGCTTGAATTATTGAAAACGAAATAAAATATATTTAATTCAAAAGGCAGATTTAAGATTTTCCTAACAAAACGTGAATGTAGCTGTGAAGTTTGGGATAATGTTCAGACCAGTGACCGCTTACTATCCAGCAAGCTAGATGTAGTGTTCAGACCAGTGACGGCTTACTATCCAGCAAGCTAGATGCAGTGTTCAGACCAGTGACGGCTTAATATCCAGCAAGCTAGATGTAGTGTTCAGACCAGTGACGGCTTACTATCCAGCAAGCTAGATGTAGTGTTCAGACCAGTGACGGCTTACTATCCAGCAAGCTAGATGTAGTATTCAGACTAGTGAAGGCTTACTATCCAGCAAGCTAGATGTAGTGTTCAGACCAGTGACAGCTTACTATCCAGCAAGCTAGATGTAGTGTTCAGACCAATGACAGCTTACTATCCACCAAGCTAGATGTAGTGTTCAGACCAGTGACAGCTTACTATCCAGAAAGCTAGATGTAGTGTTCAGATTTAAAATGTCTCTAAGCATCTAGATATTTTCCGACACATGGCTTCTTTTTTCCGCATACTTCCAAATATAAAACACTGCCAGAATCAGATGTATATATATGGATGTGCGCATTCATATACCGTTATGATTTAGAAGTGATGCGGCTTTGAACAGGTATTACACCCGCTTATATTTCTATCAACTGGGTTTAAGTTATTTTCAGAAGATCAGAAGAACCTCAACTCTAAAATTATAAATGAAAATCGTCCTGACAGTAGGTGACAACGATTCTATGGTATTTCGTTTGAAACAGGCTCCATATCTAATCTCCGTCGAACCAACAGACCAAACAACCAGGTTAAGTCATTCCAAATGCTATTTATTATCAGGAATTGTAGTCCCTAAAATATACGAATAATATATATAACTATACGATACATTGTACACGATAACCATTACAATCGAACGCACCTAAACAATCACACATTTGTAAAATAACACTGAACATATTACGTATCTTTCTCACAAGAAATAAAAGGTAAAATACTATATAGCTTATTATAAATATGCTATACATTATCCAAATACTTTGATATCACATAAAAAACGACTGCAACCAAGACCTACATATATATATCGATCTAGCATCGATCGACCAGAAGAAAATAGACAATAGATATGAAACAATAATCTACTAATTTTGGAATAGATAAATACATAATATCTTTATAAATAATTTATATTAGCATGGATGCATTAGAAATATAATTCCTTAAACTATCTAAACTATCTAAAGTAAACTCACCCCGTGTATGGCACGAAGGACAAACTCCTTGGAAAAAATGGCGTAATCAGTACATACATCTGTCTTGTTCAAAACCCAAATAAGAAGTAAGAAAAGAAAGAAAGATTAGGCGGGAAAAGGAAGAAAGAATTAGACAGCGCATGTCACGGGTCAAGCGGTCAGTCATTGTCCATACATACACGACACCTATACATAACAATAGTATACCTATTCGGGGCCTACTATAACAACGATACATACAAACGAAACGAAAGTATGCGCGCGCTTACGCGGTTTCGGAAAACGCAAATAACCGACAGACAAATATAAAACGCATAAATACATTATTTAACAGGGTGCCACATTTCGTTTGAAACAGGCTCCATATCTAATCGGTCAGATACGTTTTGCTAGCAGATGACATTCACAGGATTTCGGAATTTAGAGTAAGGTACGCCTCTGTGAATAGCCACAACTCCAAAAACCTTGTCGATACCCCATTTGACTCTCAAAATCCGAAAACTGTATTTGTTATAATAAATAAATGTAGCGTCATAACGTGTGAAGTTGCTATATTTTTTGTGGTGGCATACATGACTGAATGCTAACAATTTCAAAAAGCTTTCAAATCTTATTGATACCAAAATTATCCAGCAGCCATGCTTTATTTGTTTTATCAAGAACACCTGGAAACGTATTCCTACACAAACCGAATCACTACAATTTGGGTTATTAACACCAAATAGACAATACAGAATGTAAATATATGGCTATGAACGTCATTTTGATCAGTTTTATTTTCCATGCTTCATATCTTGTCTAACAAAATGTTAAACATCGCAGGGAGAATCATTTAGACATTAACAAAATGGCGATGAACTTTTCCCCACCTCTTGTATATCACGTTCGTATGTGTTCGCCAATATCGTGTATGGATAGGTGATATATTTCTCAACTTTTTCATATAAATGACACTCGTTGTATACTTCAATGCAGACAGGTGATATGAGCCTACATCAAAAGAAATCGATGCTACACAAATTATATAGGATCAGTACCTGGTTATCATTGTGTACGGTGTATACGGGTTGATCATGCTGTTAATTGACGTCGATGCAAGTCAGTACCTGTAATTTCGCTCATTAACAGCTTTGCAGCGAATATAACCCCAGTCAATATTAGCAAAGGCACTATTAATAAAGAAATTGGCCAGAACATGAAGTGGGTTTTTATCTATGAAATACGCTAATATCAAAGCGATCTGGACGAGTGATTCCTTTCGTTAATCGTACCACAGGAAATAATTATAGAATTGATAAAAGCAATTCAGAAAAATCATTATTAATTATAGAAATATGTAAAGGAATTTACAATGTCGATGTACAGGTCGATGACAGAGGTTTCTATCTGATGATATATACAGGGAAGGGAATCGTGTAGAAAAACACAGACAATATCGGTCGAATAATGTTCACGACTATCATTTAATCAAGGCCATGGTACCGCTTATAAAAATAGCCATGTACTGATTTAAAAAGCAGCTGGATTTGACACAAGTCCTTTCTTAAAACAAGTACAGATTTAAACACTTACCAAAAGAATAGTAAAAACAGCATTCCACTCTGAAACTTAGAAAAGAAAATCCGTTACTTATTATTTGGTAAAGCATTTCAAATCTGGTGCTGGTTCCATTAAATGGCACACTAAAAATCGTAAAGTCTGCATCCATGGGCAAGTTTTCATTCCGAAAACAAGAAGAAGTTCATTTTTTATGTTTATATCTAAATCGTCTAAGCTGTGAAAGACACTTATGACTGTCATGACGAGGAGAAACAGACAAACATGAACGGCGTTCTCACCAGGGTTACCACATAAGCATCCAGGGTTTTCTACAAGACGAACACGAAATAACCCTTACCAGCGAAAACCGTTTTGGTGACGCAACTTGGTAATGCAGTATATCAATGTGCCAATCACCAAAAGCACAATAAGTTGTAAGTTGTCAATTATTTGAACCTTGGGTGGGCTATTTTTAGGCATGTCCAGGAATGGGACAGATTTAGGGGTACTACCTTAGTCATTATAGACGTAAACGGTTCAGGTTAAAAAGGACAAAGTAGTGGAAAGTTTTCTATTGATAGGATGATATGGGTGAGTCGTCTTACTATATGGGTCAAAACAGCTTTAAAAACCTAGCTTAATCGTGTTACCGTCCGTTTTCCAAATTAGAATATTTGCATATGAACAATTATGATACAAGCAGTTTCTCGTTGGACTTTCAAACATTGCATCCATCCCATAGCTCATTAGCATATTCGAATAAAAGCATAATAAACGTTTTAGATAGTTTCTCGTTGGACTTTCAAACATTGCATCCATCCCATAGCTCATTAGCATATTCGAATAAAAGTATAATACACGTTTAAAATAACGCCACAAAATGTCTATTGCGATTATTAAAAACTCGTTGCCAAATTTCAATTCAAGACTCTCATCCAATTCGTCTGAGTTTCAATATAAACATCACGACTGTTTTACCTGGATTAACATTGACCAACCATTGTTTTCGCCTAATTACTTAACAGTTCAAAGTATTGTGTAAGGTTTTTTCAATTCTTATTACAATTAAGACAACCATTGTCGGCAAAAAGGGCGAGATGCTTCGACCCTGAACATCGGCAGAATAATTAGTGTTATTCACAAATAATAGGAGTCTGATTATAGAGCCTTGTGGAACTCCAGCCTTATTAGCAGTAATGCGAGAACATTAATTTGAAACTATATTTGTTTCTGCCCGAAAGAACCTGATATACCATAAAATTTAAGTTCAATAAACCTCCCTTGTGCCCAACACCACGAGCGACTTCAGGTGTGTCGCAAAATGATATTCAAGCATGCTTTCTCATTTCGAGCGCTAAGCATATACCATAATGAACACATTGTTACAGTTTGTAAATCGCAGAATGAGCAAGACTTACGAAAATGGCAGCCACAAAACGTAGTATATGTTCCAACAATATCATGAATGTTATTGAACATTTCTGGGGTTGCAACATAGACAGGGCTTCCAGGACGGGGGTCATCCTCAAGGGCTCTGTCAGCCGCGCTTAAATTCCTCCACCCTCCTTTTCACTGTAACATATGAAGGGGCATCTTTCCCTAGTGTTGCTACCATATATATCATTAAGGATATCTTAAGTTGTTAAACCTTTTCATGCAAATATTGTATCACTACTCTTTCATCTATTTTGTCAATTTTGTTTACTTTAGAGTGCCACCTCGTCGATATTCAATTGCAAAATGAGACCAGTCCTTGGGTACACGGCCCTATATAGTAAGAGAACAGTAGGACATAAAAAAGAACATCTATGAGTACCTCCTTCAATACGAGGCTCAAAGCATATCAATCAGCCCCCGTACGTTATAGAATATTAATCCATAAATTAACTTTCCAATTGGCTAGTGAAACCTGAAGTTACTCACAAAGCTTAATGACGTCATTCATCGCCACAGTCCAACTTTCCTCTAACTCCTATCCGTCTATTTAACGGAAAGACGTCATATTTTCCGTAAATAGACGGACAGGAGAGAAAGGAAACTTGGAGTATCACACAACTTAAATACCCGACGAATTATACAGCACGTTATGAGATAATAAATCATTTTACGAGGTCTCCTCGAATATTCTGCGCATGCATAAGACTTGACTACATGATCGATTTTGTCTCGATCTGATGTTAATGATGTCAGGCCTTGGGGCCAATGTTGTTAACACGGACGGATAGCCGACTAGGGCTAGTGCAGGGCCCATCTATAATTATATATACCTAGCCTCTTTAATATTGTAATCGCCAACCACGTGGACTGGCTCTCGTCTGTTGTCACTACCCAATACTGCAAGTCATGTTGAATTACAGTGTAGATAGCGATACAGTGTGACACTTTGGATGAGAGATATTAATAAGTATTTCTACAGGTCAGTCAATTACACCCTGCCATAATCTCACCAGAAATGGTGATGGAAGGCGCAAGAGGTAAAATGACGCTGATGAATCAATAGTCGGGTTCCCTAAAACTCTTTGCACTTTTGGTGAAAAGGACTGTGACAATGGGTCCCGTGAATAATTCAATGGACCGTATAATAGCTTAACATGGTAATTTTATGTTAGAATATGTAGATCTATGATTTACAACGTTGTAGGGCAATGCTCTGCTAGTTAGTTATGTTTTTTGGATAATAAATTCAATTTATGAAGTGATCAGCCCCGACTCGGCCAATTTCAATTATTGTCGAGAAACTGTCACTCATTTTCGAAACTCTTCCGTGAGGATATTCAAATCGTCCTTTCCAAACAATTACTTGCAACAAAATTGACGGAGACAGCCAGGAGATATGATATTTTTTTCCAGGTCATGAAACATTTTGAATTGCGAAACAGGCGACACACTGAATGATCAAGGACAATAATTTGGCACCTGGCAAGAAAAATTCGGTTCGTGTGTCATTTGCAATTAAACACCCACATTCTTTACAAATGCATATTTTACATTTAAAAATCCCTATAAAATGTTACACAATCTAGCAGTCGACTTCTCTTTATTACAACGTTCTACATCAAGAGATGCATTTTGACGGAGACAATGGGAATGTTGTATGGTCTACACCATAGATACAGTTTGACGGAGACAATGGGAATGTTGTATGGTCTACACCATAGATACAGTTTGACGGAGACAATGGGAATGATTTATCGTCGATATCGTGATATCACTGGCCGATGTTTCCTTATGACATGTGTAGTCACGTTAGTCTCATACTGAGAAAGAGATTTAACCCGTATTTGACCTGGATATATATGGCCGGTGCCCTCGATGGAGCAGGAGACGCTTCCCCTTACGGAACAGAGGGTGTCTCCATGCAACTCTGTATATTTTGTGCATATTCCATTTATCGGTTTTGGGTTGGACTTAAGGATTTATCAAATTGTGGATATTGTCTATCATATTTTTTTGTTTTTCCCGAGAGTGCGATGTTAGTAACAGTCAAACTAGTCTAACGAAAGCATTCAGGCGACATAAATCGGTGTTTTAGACAGGTGCTCGTTGTCAACAATTTTGGCGTAGTACTTCATTGCCAAGATACTGCAATGAATTACTCTTGTATTGAAGCAGTATGTGATGTGTGTGAGAAGTGGGAACTGGTCCGTGTTACATCTACATGGATCTGCTACCACACCACCACACCAAAAGAGACGGATGTTTCGATTGATTATTGGAACGGTAGTTTACGTTAACATTTGTTCGATTATACTACTATTAAGTTAGGCCGTGTAAACGCTTTATCCTTTGGTAATCAAATATGGCTAATCAAGCATACTTCTAACCTCGAAGGGTCATAAGCATACGATACATCTGATACTTTAATTGTAAAATGCATCGGAAACAAATAATTTGTTCCTGACAGGAATATCAGAAGACTTAAGCAAGTGCGCTTCAAAGTTTCTTACTTTCCTTTTTTGTCCATAACATGTAAAGGAAGTAAAAATAGAAATGCATGCGCACCAACCGTGTCTGTAACATGTTCCTGTTTTTGGTTAAAAAAATAGAAAGTCTGTTTCACGGATATAAACATACATTAACGAAAAAACATTGCCTGTAGTATTACATATCAAAAACAAGATGTGGTCTACCATCATCATCATCATCATCATCATCATCACCACCACCACCACCACCACCACCATCACCATCATCATCATCATCATCACCACCACCACCATCACCATCATCATCATCATCATCATCATCATCACCACCACCACCATCACCATCATCATCATCATCATCATCATCATCGCCACCACCACCACCATCATCATCATCATCATCATCAATCATCATCATCATCATCATCATCCCCAGCTTGAGATCGTTAACAAACTTTAGAGTAGAAATATCTCCTCCAGCGTGTAATTTTACTTACACTAGTGGTAGTTAGATTAGCATATTGACTTCATTCTTTGAATATCAAGAGTTACGCTATTTTATGCATGAAGCGTCCTACTTTCTGTTTTCTTAAAGCCTAAAGCACAATGAGGCCGTCATTGCAAGATAGCTATTTTTTCAAAATAAATTCACTGAAATTGTTTCGCAAGAAAGTCCATCTTACACATCTTCAAATTTATTTACTGATTTAAATCACATCCTAAAACGTTTGTTAACTCCGAGGCGCGCGATGTGTCCCGGATGTATCTGCATTCATTTCTCGTTAGAGTGCATAACAACGGCAAGTTTGTAAATAATAGCAAGCGTAGTCTAGTTCATGCAAATGAGGGGAATTCGCATACTTTACGTGTTGGGGTATTAATTTCAAATCGTCGTTTTAACAAACAACATGAAAACACAGGGACATGCAAATTTAGAGTCCTTATATGTAGGCGTCATTAGAATACTCTGGTTTCATTTTACATCTAATATAATTCCTTTCCGTTCGCTGTTTATCATTCCAGAAAATGAAACCAGACGTTCCCCCACGTAACATTCTAAATCCAAAAACCATATTTTAGTCGACGGAAATATGTTTTTTGTCCTCTCATCATTCCTAAATACGTCACGATTTCTCTATCAATCCCTATGTTATGACAGATGGCAAGTGCTGGCAACAATAGAATGACGTCACGACATTAATAGAATGACGTTATGACAACAATGCAATTACGTCACGTCAACATTTTGTTGATTTAGCCTATACTATTCCCCAACATTAAAACAACTGGACCCCGCGTAGATAAATTAGTATGATGAGAGAAAGCTAATCATCCCCTACCCTGGGGACGTGACAGAAATTCTCAACTCTTAGGATGACATTCCTGATTGTCTAACCCTCGGCAGAACCTCGGGTTAGACAGTCTAAAATAGGATCCCTCGGGATCCAGATTTCCCTGTCACACCGTCACGGCAGGGGGGGAGGGGGGAGGCTCTATTAATCTTCTTATCTACTATTACATATCATAGACAGCAACTTAAGAACCGCTTTAAAATTCTTTATTTCCAAGACGTGCAAACAAACAAACAAAAGCCAAAAGAAAACTAGAGAAACTACTGTACGCCAGCGTGCACGCGGGTCACGGTCGCTGCCAATAACATGCGTGATGAATAGGTGTAAAGGATAGACATGTTCACTGACCATACACAATGTCTATCGGCTTGAAACCCGACCTGTTACCTCCTCTAGTAAATTATCGGCAATGGAAGGTGAACCTTATTGGCGTGGCTGACGACCTAAGTTCCTACCCCGTCGTGAAGCGCCATGGCGTCTGACATATTGAGTAAGAATATGAGAACCTTCCGCCGTGAATGTCTGCAAAACATCCGTGTTCTGAGAAGAACGACTTATTTATGTAAAGTAATATAACCAGGCTGGACATCCGAGTCTTAAGCTGAAGTCAGATGTCAACAAATTAGATACTCAAATATCGAAATTCTCGGCGAAAACAAGAGATATTTTACGTCGACGCTATCACGCCGTCAGGCCGTTAACTAAGCCATCCTCAATATATCATCTAAAATCTTCTGATTCGATGTTTCCGAACTTTTGGCTTTACAAAGAAGATATTTGGCACGGAAATATGTGGAAATATGAAAAGGACAATTTTTTTATTTTTTATTAATTTTTTTTTTTAGGAATATGGTTTTTCGGCATAGCCGTATATCATTCTTCTGGCCCCGGATATGACGCGACCGGTGGCGTAACTGGTAAAGATGAAGTATGTGATTGGTCAATGTAGCGGTAAATGTAAAATGCAGATTTGCAGTTAAAACGAAACAAAACTAAGATTGAATGCAAGCTAAATAAGTGGATGTATCTTTTTTTAAATGACACATTAATAACATCATATTCCTGATTCAAATGCAGTCTTATTATCACCAAAAATTATTCAAACTGATATAATTTTGTAATTTATTTCACCAGCAGTTTTACATTATAACCACCAGCATAAAACTCTGCCATTTATCCTTTTTACAGATATTTCTTGCTAAAGAATACTTTGTGAAATCCCGTGTTAGGATGAACGGTGGTGTAGTGGTATAGGACGCAGAGCTACGTGACCGAAAGGTCGCTAATTAGAGTCTGGCCCAGGCGCTTGTATCCTTGAACAAGATACTTTACTCGGTTGTGTTCCAGTCGACTCGGCGGTAAATGAGTACATGATAGGGCAGTGTAAGTATTGTCGTGTGTCATGTATTGTCGTGTGTCAGCAGTAAGCGCCAAAATGGCAGCTCCGCCTGTATTCTCCTCGGGGAATTACGGGGACATTGGTTGGATACTAAAGGCCCAAACACCACGAAAATTAATTGTGAGCCGCTTTGAGACGGCTATGTTCCTGTGAGAGAGTGGTATCTAAAACTCCAAATTATTATATCATTATCACTTTTGATTGATTTCGGTTAAAACATATTATACTGCAGTAATGCTAATCTGATCGAATAAGAAACTAAAGTCATCCTAGAATTAGAAAAACAAATTAAACATTCTGATCTCACCAGAGCACCATTCGGTCCACCACACATATGGAAGCAACTGTGCTACCTTATGTGATAATATTGTTGATATTTTTTCGACATTGAATGATTTACACGAATTTAATTAGTTTGGCATAGGTCTTTAATATGATTATTTCCGTAAAATAATTACGCCAGATACATTTCCTGGTAGATTACAACTCGCCAACTCCTTCATAAATATTTTATATTTTGAGTTCCCTAATACGCGGAATGTTATTGGTACGCGTCCCTCAGTCATTCACGAAGACTTTCAGATACATTTCACAGTTTTACGAAAACATCAATTTTCAAAGGTAGCCATGCTAATCTCTATTTCGGTACATATTTCGGCATTGTTTGACTTATTTTTATTTATTCATTCATTTATTTATTTTAGTTAGAAGTACGGTTTCGTTACTATGTCAGTATTTCTGTTTTCTTTGTAGCTACGTGAAATTACATTCAGCACATGATACCGCCATCTTGTTTTGATTAAAATAAAGCACTTAAGGGTCAACTATTTAAATAATCGTGGAATGTTTATACACGCAGATACCACAAGGAACTGCGAGGGGGATATTGCAGATCATTCTTTGGAAATCGGAGATTAAAGAAAAAAATACACATATAAAAAATTTCTCATTTTCAGCCTCTTTATTTAGAGATAAACATTTCGAATTTTTCAAATCCCCATAGCGGATGTTATAAAGACGTTGTTGTTTCTGGCGTTAGTTCAGTACATTGTATTGTGTAGTTTGAGAATGGCACGTGTTCGCCTCCCGCCAGCATCGGGTTGTCTGTTATTTATTGCGTACCTAAATTGGAAGTAATATCCGGAATTTATTGACGGAAAGTTTATGCTAACTTAGACGGATAACGCGGAGTGAAGGCGGCAGGGCATCCCCACTGGGAACCACAGCAGTTTAAATGGCGAGAAAAATACTACAACTATTAATTTTCTAAATTAATTCAATTTAGGTTCTGTAAACTGAAAGAAATCGAGATGTTTAATTCTGATAATCATTCGCATTCGGAGATGGTAAGTCATTCCGGCTTGTCAGGCAATGCACAGACTCGTAATCCACAGGCTGTAAAACACAGCTATACTGTCGGTGTTTTAATGTGTGTTCATTCTTGTAAATAAGACTATATCTGACGATAAACTATACATTATCTGCTTTGGAACACAATTGTTTTTGTTTACCGGGGTTTGACGTTATTGCTAGGGTTATCAAAACAAAAGAAAGAAAGAAAGAAAGAAGAAAGAAAGAAGAAAGAAAGAAGAAAGAAAGAAAAGAAAGAAAGAAAGAAAGGGAAGAAAGGAAGAGTTTAAGACCCAATTGTTGTATTATTCAATGTTTCATAGAAAGGAGATACCAAAGAAAACATTAAGTGCACACCCACTTTTTGTGATCCGTCTTGGTTCGCCATCTTGAAAAGACCATTCCCTAAAGGGTACAAGAGCTTCGCTATATAGCATGATCATCGAGGGGTGACATTTTTACTGAATGTTTATCTAGCCCACAAATAGTCTGAAAACGTGCTAGTATACAAAACAGTCTGAAAACGTGCTATCATATTATATTATACATACGCAAGGACAATTCCAAAGACAAATAGACTGTGAAAAAATGCGAGGCCCCTGTGCAGTATAGGCCGCAGTTCGTCGTTTCAAGCATGCTCTTTCGTCTCCGCTACACGTGATGGGTACAACATTAATACGGGGTCCAGAAAACGCTTATTTCATAAACATGCTTGATTTTCTGATGGCTAGATATATAAGCATTTTCCTTTCCGTTTGTCTATTTAGTTAGAATTATAGCTTCGTTATTACGTTGCTAGTCTCTGTTGTTATTGTCCCAGCATTCCTTTGACCACAATGCGATTACCGACTGTGATTTCCTAGCGTACGTGTGTCTAATAGACAAAAATAACGTTAATTGAGTTTCATTCGTCTAGACGTAATTGACCAGTTTTACCGGGTGATGATCTAGCTCCATAAAACAGTTCACAACAATTTATACTCATCGAGATACGTGTAGCCCTGAATACATCCGGGCTGTAAATCATCTTGATAGTTAATAATTCTCGGGTCCCTGTGTTTTCGTGAAAGGTTATCAATATTTAAAAAAAAATGTTATTGATACATAAAACGACTTCTTTAATATACCTATTGTTATCTACCACCACACACAAACATAAAGGTGTTTGTCTGTGTGTAATGGGTGCCACATGTGAGGCCATGAAGCATACTTCCGGAACACCGGGCATGTTTCCGTGTATTTGCCGACACTAAATACATATTTTCTTATATTTACTTAAAAGATATATTATATTGTATGTAAAATAGATCTTGCCTATTTAAAACTAAAAAGTTTTTTTCTATGGTTGCGAAATGGACCTTCCGTTTTCTTCGAACTATTTCATTTAACAGATTTTCTTTGAAGGCGTCATTAACATGATGATTTGATTTTGTTATCATAACTCGTCAAGTAATATATTCAGTATGTGTTGTACATTCAAATTTATTTTTTATTTGATTTATTTCAATTTGTTTTGTTTTTTTATTGTTTTTTTTTATTGATTAATTTTTTTTTTACAAAATTATCTCTCTATATATGTCAATCCACCTTTGATAATGACCTAATACATGTATATATTTTGTTTTATCAAGAACGAACAATCACACTACACTTTTATGTAACAATGGAGTTTCCCTGCCCTCATTGATTTTGTAGCTATCAGTCGAGAGATCGTTGGCATTTTCATAGACTGCACGAGCAATAGACCTTATCGAAATGTCAGTGTGTGTGATTCCATTTAACCATATGACACAACTTTTTCTTATTTTTATACACGATCGGCAGGGAACAAGAGAAGAAGGGAGAAGGAAAGCATAATAGGCTATCATGGATATATCACATACAGTGGCAAGCAGTCGTGATATACGGTAGAGCAGAAATGGGATTGAAAATTGGATTGTGTCCGATAATCTACTGCATATTGCCATTTCCCCATCAAAAACAAGTCACAGTGTATATATATGTCCCCATTACTGAAAACATTGTCTACAGATCTTCGTTTCTTTACAAAAAGTCTTTCCGGATTTCAGAGCCAATCGAGATATCAAACAAATTTCATCTGAAGTCATTTAAAACAGAAATAGATACCAACCTCGTTCTCTCAAAGCTAAATAACAGGAAATCAAGACGATTCCTGCTAATGAGGTTGGATCATTTTTGATTTAAACTTTAGATTTATGCTCCTATCTATCAGGAATCCGAGAAGTGAGTTCTGTATCAACTTCCAACACAAATGGTAGCAAATTGTAACATTATATCTGAAACTCAATATCTGTCGGCAAATACAAAAGAGGTGTCGTTTGAAAGTCAAAGATTTCGTGTTGCTGATATTGACTAATTATCAGGCCGTAGACGGTGTTAGAATTCCGGACCGGAAATGTGCCGCCATATTTACGGTACAGAATGATATGCTACTAAAAAGAAATGACCATAAGCTGACCGCGGTCAACAAATGCTCGTATCCCGGATAATCACTTAAATTGGATAATGTAAGGTCGTATTATTGGATTTACACGTAGACATTAAAGTCTATTCCAACATATCGAGTCATTCTGAGGAGGACTCGGAGGTCAGGGAGTGAATCACCAGCTAGAATAGAACTTATTGAACTAAGATCTGGCATATTGAAGGGTCGCCGTCCAATTGTATAAATAGAATATCGGCAGAACGGGGAAGGCGCACTAACTGTGAGTTGGTTTCATTTGTCGTATATTCGATCAACTTCCAATACCATTTTAGTGATCATAATAAATTGTCTGTGATAAGATAAAATTCAACGAAAAAGAGTTGAGGTTTTTTTCGTGATCAGGAACCTGAAATACACATTCTACAAGACTAGAAGAATGTTTTTGTGACAACCGCACCATCTCAGTCAATCTTGTCAAGTTTCGGAACCCGAGCCTTGATGTCAGAAACCGAGCTTTAACGGAATCTGCCGAGATATTGATATTGCACTCAAAGTAACCATTCGGCTAATCTCGGCTGATTCCGGTATCCTTCAGCAATACAGGTTTTTTAAGTGAATGTCGAGATGTGACGAGTGTCCGCGTTATACGAAACCTGGTTAACCCAAATGCAATTTCGTGAATTGGAATTAAAAAGCGGATTTTTTTGTGTGTAGTTAGG
Source organism: Pecten maximus (assembly GCF_902652985.1). Classification (NCBI taxonomy): domain Eukaryota; kingdom Metazoa; phylum Mollusca; class Bivalvia; order Pectinida; family Pectinidae; genus Pecten; species Pecten maximus. The sequence goes on along the minus strand of NC_047016.1, from coordinate 34,758,516 downwards.
TTCATTTACATGCAGCTAGGAGAGACAAAACTTGAAAACTGTCGCACATTCAATGACACCCTGAAAGCTTTTTCTGTGTGTTTTTTTTTTTTTTTTTCAACTAATAAATAAAACGCAGAGCTTATTAATCGAATCAAACGGCCATATTTGAAGACATTTTGTTGCGGAAATTGAAGTGACAATCGCCCACTAAATGAGATGGAGTGCGTACATTACCTTAAATGTTATTCACCTCTACACGTATCCGATTAAAATCAATATTGTAGTGATATAAACGTAGGCTGGCATCACTTTAACTCCAATCAATCATCAACTTAGACCGCTATTCAACCTTCCGTATGTGAAAGAATAGGGAAACACATTCCTGACAAGTGCCCCGACAGGAATCGAACCCGGGTCTCCGGCGTGGTAAGCCACGGCTCTACCTCCTGAGTCAAAGAGAAGCACGCTCCGTCAGAGTGACAGATACTGTATTAAGACCACGAACAATCAACACTGATCCCTTCTATTGACATTTGTTCAACAATCAAGCTACAAACTATACTAATGGAATATTTCTAATAACACATCTTAAAGAACATGTATAGTCAAACTCCTTTATCACGAACAGTCTCGATGATTTGAAGACCCTACTTAACTCGATGTATGACTCAGTTCTGACAATAAAATTCTTTATGAATAGACCTGGTTCCCTAGAATAATTGCTCGGAATTCTCTTCTTGAGAGCGTTGAGTGTCTTTATTGAAATTTTCGCCTGAGAGAAATTTTATAGAGACGTAAAATGCGTATGCTGAACCACCTTAGCTGTATCAACGACTAGAGTACGTATATTAATGACGTCACAATGATTGGCGCGTCACCATATGTGAAAATCTGTCTGCTTGGAACGTTTCCATTCACGTCATTTAATATTGAGAACAATACCGCTGGCAAGATGTGCGTTTCCGTTCCCGAGAACGCGTCTCTTTCTGACGATGGGGTGGCCCAAGGTAGTGTACTTGGAGCGGTTCTCTTCCCGATATGATAATTATCTGTCGGAAATATGTCTAGATATTATTATGATAGACCAAATGTATTTAGATTTCATACATTATTCAATTACGTAACTCAAAATGAACTTATTTAGATTTCATACATTATTCAATTTCGTAATCAAAATGAACTTATTTCATTGGCTGAATTCATTATTAATATAAATGAGATAATAAATATCCATCCTGTTTTACAATGCATTACTGTTATCTATTTGATAATGTCCATATTCTCTGCACTGTACTGTTTACGAGAATAAACAATTGTCATTGCCAGAATCTCTTCACAACAGTCAAAATGTTTGCCGACGACGCGAATAGATGTAACTCGTCGCTACAGGATGACATTGATAAAGTTTATGATTGGACAGTGATGTAGTTGATGGAACTGAACAGTGACAATTGCAAGCATTTGAAAATAATAATTCTTATAGTATATCACTTTCAGAATTATTATATTTATTATGTTATATTTTGTCAGCTGACAAATCTGAGATTATACCAGGAACGGTATAATCTAATACTCTACTTATATTGAACCTTTACGTATGTTTGTATATGTATTGCTATGAAAATATTTATGAAATCACATTTTTTTAGTAAACATTTGAATTGAATAAAATCAACCAATCTTATTGCCTTAAGTATTTCCTTTCAAACGTGTTAATTTGTTTATTTCGATCAATGATATATCAATATAAAAATAAAATATGAAATAAAAAAACTAATGTAAATATAACCAATCAGTGAGCTTCAGGAAGAGTAATTAGCATATACATGCATATAGATAAAAGACAATAGAAAGAAACAACAATGTACTTCTCCAATTTCACAGACAAAACAATGCTTCTGAAGACGTGATACTATCTACCAACATTCATCGTCTCTTCATGGAAGACTGGATTTTAAAATACTCATTAGATACAAATGTAAGTACGGAGGATTATATCGGTCAGCGAGACAAATAGGCCGTAATAACGACTGGTACCGTGTCGCTCTATCTCTAGTACACGTATCTCAACACGGATTGCCAACCTACCCGTTCGTGAACAATCGATAAATAGTTAAAGCGAGATCATTATTTTCACAAGGCTTCCGTAGTTGCTCGGGAAGACAGCGAGGGATTTGGCCTTTGAAGTTTTTACTTTGTATGAAATATCAAAGATCACGAAACGTAATCAAAATGTACATCGGTCATTGTCGGTAGATAATGAACAGGCTTTCTTTGTAGGTACACTGTTATGGTTTCATATACCGTTAAACGGAGGGATATGCCGACAACAACAACAACACTGAACACGTCAACATAGATATGATATATCTATAGGAAGAAAAGTATAAATAATCCAGTCATTTTTGTACAATCACACTTTAATAATCCAGCCACCTTTGTACAATTAAACCACAATGCTCCATCCACCTTCGTACAAGGAAATCTCCATAATCCACTCACCTTTGTAGAGTAAAAACTCAACAATCCATCCATCTTCGCACAATGAAACCTCGACAATCTAGTCACCTTTGCATAATGAAACCTCAACAATCCAACCACCTCCGCACAAAGAGACCTCGTGAGCTCGGCCACCTTCGTACAATAAAACATCGATAAACACTCATCCTTAATGCAATGAAGTCGTCCCAGCTTTAAATGAGTACATGGTATAGTAGTGCAAGAAATGTCGCGGGTATGCCACTAGCGCCGAAATGGCAGCTCCGGCTGCATCCTCCCCAGGGAGTAGGAGAAAGACATTGGCTGGTTGCTAAAAGCCCGACGACCACGGATAAAATTTGTGAACCGCCTCGAGAGGGCTACGTTGCTTTGATATAGTAGTATATTAAACTTCAAAATATTAATGTTATAATGGAGCGTTGACAAATCACTCATTTTCGAATGCTGGAATCTCTATTTTCCTGTCTGACGCAGAAAACGATTTAATAGCTGTGTCATCGAATTAGCGCATGAATTGTCTAGATTAACGAATATGTACTATACATATCGTGAAAAGGTAAGATTTTCTTCAGACATCAAACATGATTAAAAGAGCTACGTTTGTGGATGTCAAAAACATGATGTTACGAGAATTGCATTTAAAAATCCATTATTATCACACAGAAAAAATCTGCACAAATAACTTTCGTTGACACAAAGAAGGAGATATTGATTATTGCTGCTGTTTTATTAGAATGCCATCGCAGACAAATTATACTTAAATGCCGTCCTCATCTTTAGAGCTCAAATCTGTTGTACAAAGGAGAGCGGTTGGACGCTGAGATATGAAGACCAGTACTTAGACTAGCCTTGTTAGCCGCGGAAGTTCGTCTTTTTTCCGCCTTTTGTTCCATCTTCATTATCTGTCGTAAATACGCCAGCCATGTAGGGGATCTCGTAACCAGCCTCGTTCTGAACTCATGGCCTTTCATGTCTGTCCGCGCCGGAAGTGGATTGGATTGGATAACAATTAGTTGATTAATTTTACTCCATTTGCACAGTCGATCTGTCGACTGGAGCCCGTATAGCTTAAATGTCCCTATATCGTTGTTTATTTTAAGCTACTGACCTATCCAAGCTTTTTGGGTCACGACTTAAGATGTCAAGTAGCTCCAACAATCGGCAATCCAGGCGAGATTCTCAATTAAAGACGTTAATTTGCAGCCAGGATAGCAGAAGTAGAAAGATACTTATCAACAATTGAGAAGAACTATTCTTTCTTATGCAGAGTTGAGTGTCGGCATAGGTCTAGCATCAGACATTTAGATCTATTAGCTTCGCATTCTATATATATAACACTTATCTGCAATTCTGAATGCGACGGACAAAACCCGTCTTGGCCGTAGTGTCTACGGCCAAGACGGGTTTGACCTATATTTGCCTGGCGCTTGTCGTCTATGGATAAAAAGACGCTTACCACTACGGAACCTATAATTCTATTATGATTGTACATTTTTTAAGGATCTACATGCAGATATATTTTGTTCAGTGTTGCCCTCATTTCATCGATTTTAGGTTTGAATTACGGTCCCGTTTGCAGGCAGGCACTAGTATTCTCTTCATTATTATTTTTTTTATCGACCGATTTTTAAGACTGTTTTGTAGAGTGTAAGGCCTAGGGAATTGTTTGATTTCTATTATTCTCTTTCTCTTTTTCTGATTAAAATGACCTTATTAAGATGTATATCTCGCCGAGAACCAAACCATCAAAAAGAAACGCGACTATTAAGAAAATGTAAATGTAACATCCATTCTGAGGATTAATGCTCGTTTCGGATATCCTAACTACACGTTTCGATCAGTAGCTGTAGTATACAAAGAAACGACAAAGGACCGTATTCCGACAACATCGTTTGATGCAAACAAAAGCGCTATATTTTTAATCCTATTTCTTTCAAGCGTGTTAATAACCAAGTGGAAAACGCTGCATCTTTTGAAATGCCATTTTCTTTTATTTTATTATAACCACCGGAAGCTACCTTGACAGAGGTTCCCCGTGTTCTGGTGTTATGTGTATCCGGTTTGTCTTTTTCATCTTGCCAACGACCTTAATATCAATGGGGTTAATAATAAAACGTAACTCATCGTTCCTCCCAAGGAGGATATACCTTTTGTAGATCGCGGTTGCTATGGTAACCAAAGACCTTTGACAAGAATTATACAATATCTGTCATTGAATGGTTACGGAGCTTAATATGATTTGTATGTACTTTCACAAAAAAATGGAAACGTAAAACATTTTAAACATAAAACCTCACGAGACTTTATCGTGTTTTAAAACTGAATATTCTTTTATCGTGACAACAATTTTCAGCGATTTTTAACAACAAAACTATACCGTAGGTTGGACAATCGTGCCTTGATAACAAAACAGTACGAATATAGGTGATTTATGTATGCTCTTTATTTTTACCTTTCCAAATCACTCTATATTAAACCAAAGTCGGAAATGCGTGAAATCTATGAAATCCCCCTTTTGGACCTCATTGACATCAACTAGTATCCCTTCGAATACCTCTCCGCCATGCTTATTGCTATCATTATTAGAATACTTGCTTTTTTGAAAATAGCTTTAAAAAATCGAGAGAGAAAAATGAATTCTCAGTGAAAATCACATTTCGATAATCATCGTAATAAAAGTTCTAAATATTGAGCATTTTACAGGGGAAAATCAATATCGCACCTTCTTATAATGACGAGTTTGTGACAAAGACACGACGCCATGACTGCTTCTTATACAAATTGGAGTATTCAAAATTACGAGAGGCGCTTCAGACCTCGTGACAAATACAGCTTATTTCTATGGAGACAATAATGTGTCGATAGCTTCCTGTTACAGAAGACTGATAAAATGAATCCTAGATTGTACCTCTGATGTCACAATGGTCCTTCTGTTTTTCCTCGTTATTCTGCTGAACCTTGACATTTTCTAGAGTTCGGCATTTCAATGAATCTTCCGTTCTTAGTCGTCTTAGAGAACATCTATTCAAACATTTATGTATAAATATCATTGAATCATGATATCGTCTTTAAGTGTTAATTTCTTTAGTTACCAAAATTAAATTTCCGAAAAAAAGTTCATCATCTACACAATTAAAACGAAAACATATTTTTTCAAGATAATGCACTGTATGTAGTATTTGAAGCTGTATAAGTTGACAACAAATGCAAATACGTACAAGACTCGTGTATTCCCCCTGTTAGTGATGTGCGATCCATCAAATACTCAGTGTCTGAATACATATGACGGTGTGGTTTCTTTGTGCGTTTGTCTTGCTTACTTCAGTATTTCCGAGGACTTTTCTTAAAGCCTGCTTGAGACGACACCTCGCCGATAATCGAGCATTAATGACCCGAAACCTGAGAGCCTATATCCCCATATTAGCGGCATGATATCCGTCGGTTTATCACGCATGCGTAGAGGCAGCCAGGGCACAGGACGGGCCATTACGAGTCTGTCACGAAGCAATAATGCGAGATTGATCTAATTGTCTCAGCTTTTGATCTGCTTCACGCAAGCGTCAAATAAATTTACTAGTTCCACGCCACCTTTTCATCTACTGGCACATATCTGAAAGGGTTTGGAGGAGACTGTACTGTTTCTGTTGGTGAAGTGTGATGTAGGGTCGAACTGCCAATTGCATCATATCGACACCGGCAGCGCACCACTAGTCACTTGTACCATATAACGCTTAGATTGCGCAGTAATACATGCATGTATCTACCAGTATCCGTCAGTGTGTACATCCGCCGTAAACAACGTCTAGTCATTCATTAAGCTATGTGTATGATGGTTTAAAATACTTAAAAAGTACTATTGCACTTTCATAGAATCATTTCAAATTCATTCAATCAAATTAATTTGATATAAGTAATGAATTATTGTAAATGTATATAGATACGTAATTAAGTTATAAGCTAGTGGTACATCGCCTTCTTGTCTCCGTCTATTGCTACGTTTCGTCTCGCCGTCATAGGCAGTGTTCTGTAATTCATCGTGAAATGTTTATATTAAGAGAAAATTCTGTACAAATTAAACAATACGGGCAACACCCACAGAGTGCACTTCATTTTTGTTCTATCAAAATTCGTATGAAAGTCAAAATTACGTACGATATAATACGAAACTAAAATACGAAACTACCAACACGCTTTGTGAATTACTCACTGAGGTGTCTCACTATGATGCAATGATAACGTCATTGAACAAAAACTGAATTCACTATACATTTGCACCCTTGAAAAAATCAAGTGGGAGAGAACGATATTAATGTAAATGTGTCACTTCAAGAGCCCCAAGTCTGCTAAGAACGTGAAAATTCTTAATATGAACTTGACCCTGTATGAAACGTAATGACGAGAAACAAACCTAGTTTCACGTGTACATACTGCTTTATCATATGCATTTCTTTAAGTAATTCCGATATTGCAATATCAATTTACCATTATCCTAATGATTTTGTCCCCTTTTCCAAAACAATGGCTGTTTATTTCTTCATTATACTTGTATGCATACAAAATTTCCGAAGGGCATGTTACAAGTCATGTTAACTTAGAACATGAAAGCGTACTTCAATTTTTACAATTTCATAATTTTTGTCCATACGTCTTTTCCGTTCGATAACTTAATTCACTGAGCCGTGACGCTCTTTTTGTTTTTATCCGATACATTCTCTTTGTAAGCATGGGATTTCGCCAACAGCTCTGTATTGGTCAATCAACTGTGAAGCAATTGCTTTTCCCTACAGTTCCCTTTCCGAAACACCCAGATGTGTAAATAAAAAAGCATGCTGTTTACATTATGTATGTCACTAGGGGGAGAACAGAGGGGAGGGAAAGCTGAAGTGACAATGTTCTGAGTTTAAATCATGAGTATAGGTATCATACATTGACATATCGAAAGTGGGTAATCATGTATCCCTTACCGTTCAGTAATATTGTCGACATTCGACCAGTTGTGTTGACAGAAGTACTGTCGACATTATGCGAGGTGTGTTGACAGAAATACTGTCGACATTATGCCGGGTATGTTGACATAATTAATGTGGACTTTTTGCCGGGTATGTTGACATAATTAATGTCGACATTTGAACAGGTATGTTGACATAATTAATGTCGACATTTGAACAGGTATGTTGACATAATTAATGTCGACATTTTGCCGGGTATGTTGACATAATTAATGTCGACATTTGAACAGGTATGTTGACGTAATTAATATCGACATCATGCGAGGTGTGTTGACAGAAATACTGTCGATAATAGGTCAGGTATATTTACACTATTTTCATGTTCAGAGAAAAATTGTTAACAAAGGTTTCGGTAAGCTAAAATATATAATACGATTATAACGAATCCTATTACTAATTTCTTTGTGACTAATACAGAGCACTAAAACTAACTGTGTTTATGTTTATTATCAGAATGAGATACTGATGTTTAATGATAATAAAGAAACAAGTCCATTTGACGATTTTTAGTATTTTCTCTTATAATATCCTATGTCCTAAACATCTCAGAAATAAGACATATTAGGTAAATAGACAGGGGAAAAAATCAATATCAGATTCTGTTTATTGCCGCTTTGTCACCTGAACAAATTATTATACCTGTCTGCATAAACCTCGTCCATTTCCGGTGCCGATTTCTCCGTAATACTATGGCGCCAATGCGAGTGGATTGATCATATTGTAACCGTTACACAATTAAATACTTTTCGATTATCACCGGCGAACATCAAACATTCTCATTAGGACATAGTAACAAGGTCCCAACACTAACAGACGACAGAGCTTTGTCATGATCCAATAATTTAATACCTCTACGCGGCTAGATCGATGATAGTAACTCTCGTTATCACAACGGGAACACACGAGATATGGGAGGTCGCCGTGCTTGATGTCGTCACGGCTTTGTATGTAACATATAATGACTTAACAGGGCGGAACACATAAATCTGAGGAGATTTCTAGTTGTTTTAACAAGTGCATTGACAACAGTACGATAATCACATGACATAACTTGCTGTGTCACGTGAGATCAGCAAACAATGCAGAACAATTATCGCACGACATCCGTTTTTAATGTGGAAACAATGTCATCCTGCCTCAATGTCGTAACCTAGTTATCTGATCAATGTTGAAAAACGAATATCTTGTCACGGAAACGATCGCAATTCAGGGGCTAGAGCCATAGTCAGATCTAGGTAAGAGGAGAGACGACAACATTACATCGGCATCAGAAGAAAGCTTGTAACATACAATACTGGTTATACGGTCGATCCACATTATATCAAACGTTTATCTGACCTGACCAGTTGCCCCGGGTAACACTGAGAGTTCCTGTTCGTTGATAAGGATTTAACTACAATAGGTATGAGTTGCTTAAATGTTTTTACATATCATAACATATCATATATATTTGACAAGATTTCTTTGAAAGGATATCTGGTCGTCTTCGTTTCTCGAGTTTCAAAAGAACGTAAAATGCTTCCTGGATGTGTAAAGAGGCGTAAACATGTTACAATGTTGATATGTTTTTGTTTTTGGCAAATCAGACTTTTTATTCCAATTACATTAAAGACAGCAGAATTTCTGTTGTGATACGGACGAAACATATTGCTAGAATACAAGTCCCCACGTCCTAGCAACGTCCGTCTCCTATTTGGACAAGCATATACAGCAATTGATAGCATTTGGATAAGAACATTAATGTTCACATTTGAAAAAGTCTAAAGTGTTAAATCATATTGAGTAGTACAAAATGGCACATGCTTTTTTGCTTGACGTCATTAGAATGTGGTGCCAGAGAGTACAAATAACAGGAAGTAGAAAATTGTATGGCCACCTGTTAAGTACTTAATTAACACCGATCTTCTTCGGTAGAGTTGTACAATCTTGAAAAAAAACTTCGTATGCAATGAGAAATTACTAAATCAGCGACAACCAATTTGAGTAAAAATAGTTGCATTGGTCTATGATGGTGTCTCTAATACTTTAAGATTAAATAAGTACTCCAAATGAAACACATTAGTCATGAAACAAAGATGGCGGAAGCTCCTATTTCAATAGTGATATGAAAACTAGCATATTGCATAACACTGTCAAACGTTCTCGATTTTATGTTAAAAGAATTTTGAATTTCATTCGATCTCAAATACGTTTCATGAAACTTTAATCCCACTCTGTCAGAGACTGTTTCTTCACGAAATAATCTTCAGACTAGTTTTCAATCCGACATGAAGTGGGATTTCGTGTACGATCCGACATAAAAGCAGGTGTTATTGATATTTTGATTGCTTTGTTGTTGTTTTAAGGAATTCACAGCGTGTGGTCTTCAACATGGGCCTTGTTTTCTCAGACGGTTTCTGTCAATATACCATATATCTGTACCTCGTGGTATTCAATAACCGTTCGCGACAAGACAAGGTCATGTCACAAATGAAATATATTAGCAATACCAATACCGTGTGTACTGCAAACAGAAGCACCACATCATAACGCACAGCGCAGTAGTGTTAACGGGCTATATAGAACCAATTCACAGGAATCAAGTTGATAATTCGTCCCATAGATTTGTCCCTCTGGTTTGTAATTGTGTAATTGTGACAAATGTTGCTATACTATGATTGATATTAATCCAGTATTGATGTTACGATTCAGTCTTATAGGCCGAAAATGAGATTGACTTTTGTAACAGATTGAATCGCTATCAATTTCAGAAGAGTGACATGAACTTGTAGCAACATTTATTGACGAATGAAAACGAGGTTACGCACAACTCATCCATTAACACAAATGTTAAATGGTATATATACTGACGGTGTACCTCATTACATCATAATCATTGTATGGGATCCGACAGAAGGAGTTGATAAAACTCGTATCGTCGCGGTTTGTGATTCCCTCTATGAAGTTCGTCGTTGTTCTTCTTTAATGGGTGAGCCTCTTTCAGGTTTGGGGGTTACAGAAAATGGGATTTGTTAAATTAGAAGTAAATTAGTTCATTTGCGGTTACGTGGGATATTAATGATACCTTATTTTTTAAATGTCGTACAATAGAGTCAAACCGATTTATCTCGAACAAGAATGCAACATTCAATTCCGAAAATAAAGCAAAATAATGCAGAACTTCGAGATAACGAGATTTGACTGTACATCTATTTTGATATTGCACGGGGCGACGATTTGAGGTTGTTTAGGGAGGCAATTTATATTGAATTTGTATCTGGACAAATTCAATTCAACGAACGAAATTTTATACAAAGTTCATTGCACATTCGGCACTAGAGCCTGTGCTGCGTATTTACTCATTGAAATATAGTCCGCCGATGATTATTTACAGACTTTATCATATTGTCAATCATTAAGAAAGTATGTTTATCATTGTAATTATATAAGCAGTTAGCATAACTACGCGTTTAAAACAAAATGATCACATTTACTTTTAAACATCAACGAATTTTAATTTCAGCGTATTAATACCGGGGATTTAAAATTAAGACACAAATCCATACGCACAAGTAACGTTTTAGATTTTGGATTTTAGTGACAAAATAAACACATAAAACTTCGTAGGTGTCCCCGTGTCCAGCCTCAATACGAATTGAAATGTATTTATACACAAAAAGACATTAGCTATACAATTATCGATTGGAGGTGTGAATATATTACACAGAGAAACAAAGCACATTAATTTTTCTGTCAATTTATAATTATCTGAAGCTGATGTATATGGTACTTAAATTTTAAACTAGGTTTTCCATGTGCTATCGAGAAAAAATGACACTTTGAATTTATAACGGGATATTAATTCTCTCCTTGTTTTCGATAATGTCTGCCAGATATCTAATACTTTGCCCTTTTTCATCGTTTTGTTCTCATTAACGGTTTGGAAACGATCTAGAATGTATGTCAATATTTTTAGTGTCCACCTAAATTACATTTCCCACCTTCCACAACCATGACTTAATAGGCACCAACGTCGTTATATCATATACAGAAAGACCGAGATGGTAATTCAACATGTTCTTCGCTGATAATTACAACCCTGAAGCTTACAATTGCCAATACCATGACTACTAATTCAATATTTGTAAATTAAATGAAGACACATAGCAGTTTTTCCTAAATTGGTATAAATAACAGGGGCTTGATACAATAAACATTCTGCTTTAGAAAATAAGTAACCACTACTAGATTAATTAGTCAATGTTCTCTAGACACAAGGTCGCCTAAAGGTCAACACACCCAATAAGCAATATGTATTTATGACATCATCTACAACTCATGGTCGAGTGGCGCAATGATAGCACATTCGCCTTTTACCTCGGCGGCCGGAGTTCGACTCCTCGATCGGACGTGAAAATGTATAGAGGCCACCTGTCAGACCACGTGGAGTACCTTTGTTTCCTACCGGAAGACCACTCGCGCACTAAATATAACATACGGGTCAAAAAAAAATTAGTATACGGTGACATATCGTGTAACTCAGTTCATTTTGTTTCTTATGGTCAATCCGGTTGTTGCAGCGATTTAACTTAATGATTGGTTTATTTTGTTTAACGTCCTATTAACAGCTAAGGTGATTTAAGGACGGTCTCCCGTGCGTGCGACATGCATGAGTGCGTATGTGTGTTTTGGAAGGTTGCGGTATGTTCGTGTTAGTCTCCTTGTGATAGGCCGGAACTTTTACCGATTTATAGTGCTACCTCACTGAAGCATACTGCCGAAGACACCCAGCATCACACCCCACCCGGTCACATTATACTGATAACGGGTGAACCAGTCGTCCAACTCCTAATATGCTGAGCGCTAATTATATAAGCAGGAGCAGCAACTACCATTTTTAAGACTCTGGGATGTCTCGGCCAGGGGGCAGAACCCAAAGCCTTCCTCACAGCGGCGAACGCTCATCTAAAGGCCAAAAGTGAGGCATTGTCAATGGAGACATTAGGAAGAAGATAGTTGTTCAGAAAGAAGAGAAAAGATAAGATCCCAAATTTAGTCGCCTCTTACGATCATGCAAATGAAGTGACATAAATCTGATCTACAATTGTCATCTAGTAACATGTACTATTACCCTGGTCTTATTTTTGTTATTTCAAGTATAAAGACAAAAAAATCAACTTTATCCTTTGAACACTGCAGTAATACAATTATAACATCAAAACACTCACGCTACCTTGGGACCGGTCTAAAAATCAACCAGAAATCAATTAAAAAGTAAACAATCAACATGATTGCTATTCACAATAACTGTTTCTAAACTTCCGTTCATCCTCTAGACTAATGAATACTTCAGGAGTATCAGTGTTATAATCATTCAATTACCAATTTACTGTTTAAACTTCCACTTTGATGTGTAAATCGTCTTGATACCATACTGCAGTATTAGTTGCCAAGAAACTATGTCATTGACTAACACTGCAGTATTAGTTGCCAAGGAACTATGTCATTGACTAATACTGCAGTATCAGTAGCCAAGGAACTATGTTATTGACTAATACTGCAGTATCAGTAGCCAAGGAACTATGTGATTCACTAATACTGCAGTATCAGTAGCCAAGGAACTATGTGATTCACTAATACTGCAGTATCATTGCCAAAGAACTATGCCATTGACTAATACTGTAGTATCAGTTGCCAAGGAACTATGTCATTCACTAATACTGCAGTATCAGTTGCCAAGGAACTATGTCATTCACTAATACTACAGTATCAGTAACTAAGAAACTATGTCATTGACTAATACTGCAGTATTAGTAACTAAGGAACTATGCCATTGACTAATACTGCAGTATTAGTAACTAAGGAACTACACCATTGACTAATACTACAGTATCAGTAACTAAGGAACTATATCATTGACTAATACTGCAGTATCAGTAACTAAGGAACTATGTCATTGACTAATACTACAGTATCAGTAACTAGGGAACTATGTCATTGACTAATACTGCAGTATTAGTTGCCAAGAAACTATGACATTGACTAATACTACAGTATCAGTAACTAAGGAACTATGTCATTCACTAATACTACAGTATCAGTAACTAAGGAACTATATCATTGACTAATACTGCAGTATTAGTAACTAAGGAACTATGCCATTGACTAATACTGCAGTATTAGTAACTAAGGAACTACACCATTGACTAATACTACAGTATCAGTAACTAAGGAACTATATCATTGACTAATACTGCAGTATCAGTAACTAAGGAACTATATCATTGACTAATACTACAGTATCAGTAACTAGGGAACTGTCATTGACTAATACTGCAGTATTAGTTACCAAGAAACTATGACATTGACTAATACTACAGTATCAGTAACTAAGGAACTATGTCATTCACTAATACTACAGTATCAGTAACTAAGGAACTATATCATTGACTAATACTGCAGTATTAGTAACTAAGGAACTATGCCATTGATTAATACTGCAGTATTAGTAACTAAGGAACTATGCCATTTACTAATACTGCAGTATTAGTAGCTAAGGAACTATATCATTGACTAATACTGCAGTATTAGTAACTAAGGAACTATGCCATTGACTAATACTGCAGTATCAGTAGCCAAGGAACTATGTCATTCAATAATACTGTACCATTAGTAGCTGAAGAACTAAGTAGCAAAATTCATTTGGCATTCTTAGCTAAGAAACTATGGTATTGATAGTTAAGTAACCGCGTGTCGGGTTGCTAAGGAAATGTGTGTCTAAGGAACAATATCAGTTGTCGATAAGGTAATATAATATTTGTCTCGAAGTTGTGTCAGTTGTTTTAAAGGAACTATTCCTTGACAGCCCTGCACGTAGGGAGTAGGAATTCTACCTGCTGCCCCCGTTGCATGATTCTAAGAGGCGACTCAATATTTGGAGCTTATCTTTTCCTTCTTTCTAACAAACTTCTTCTTCTTAACGTTTCCCTTGACATTGCCTCACGTTTGGCCTATATTTGAGCGTTCGCTCTAGAGAGGAAGACTTTATCAGAGTATCAAAACATGGTAGCTGATGATGCTGCTTAACGCTCAGCATTTGCGGAGTGAGACGACTGGTTCGCCCGTTGTCTTTGAAGTGTTACTGGGTGGGGTGTCCTGCTAGACGTCTTCGACAGTATGCTTCAGTGAGGTAACACTATAAAGAAAGTATCAGTTCTGCAATATCACAAAGAGACAAACACGTACAAATCACAGCCTCCCAAAACACACAAACATTCACCACACACATGTATCTCGGACACAGGGAAGGCCTCCTGATTTGGTTTGGTTTGGTTTGTTTTTGTTTAACGTCCTATTAACAGCCAGGGTCATTTAAGGACGTGCCAGGTTTTGGAGGTGGAGGAAAGCCGAAGTATCCGGAGAAAAACCACCGGCCTACAGTCAGTACCTGGCAACTGCCCCACGTAGGTTTCGAACTCGCCTCCTGAGCTCTGTAGATAAAGAAATATGTCATAAATGTAGGGAATCAAACTTTGGCATTCTCATCAAAGGAACTATTACATTGGTAGCGAAGGTACCGTATATTTGTATCTAAGGAACAGTGTCACCAGTTGCTCATGATCATTGACATTGATATCTTAGGAACTACGTCATCAGCTATTGGGGATATATGTCGTTGGTAGCGAATACAAAACTTCATTCATGCTTAAGGAACTACATCATTGGTTGCCAAGAAAATATGGCATTGGTACATCTAATTGTAGGAGTTTGACCTTGGAAAAAGTAAAAAGTTGAGATATTATCAAATTATATCTAAGAAATCATTAGCGGGAGTGAAATTGTTTTACATATTATATCAAAAACACTATCAGCTGCCATCGTACCGGGCGTACATATTGGTAATGGCATTAATATCAACGTAAATGCCCTTTAAATAAGCCATCAGGCACCAATAACTACAAGAATATTACTAAAGAAATATTGAAAGGATGACAGTTTCAAATGACTGGAATTGAAACCTTAGGAAGCTGAGGGCGTATTCATGGATTCAATCAAATTCCAAATCCCCATAAACTACCAACAACCTATAAACTATGTACCAGTAACCCCTAAACTACCAACAACCCGTAAATTACCAATTACCCACACACTACCAATAACGTTTAAACTACTAACAACCCACAAACTACCACATACTACCAATGACCCACAAGATACCAACAACCCATAAACTACCAATTACCTCCAAACTGCCAATACTCCACAAACTATCAATAACCCACAAATTATCAACAAACTAGATGTGTTGAATCGATAACACGAGCCACCTGTAAAATTGAAATTGAAGAAGTACACGGCAACAAATTCACTTCTGAATGGGCCGAGATTATAACAGCTCTGCAGGGAGAGTTTGGCTCATTTACTCTCTTTTAACTTAGTCGTATCTCAATGCAGAATATAAATGAAAAAAAAGGAAAAGGAGCACGGCAACATAACTACTACAATGCTGTACGCCCTCTATAATCTAAACCTATAATCACCGTCATCAATTAATGACGTCACACGATTGTCTTTATAGGTGAAATAACCATATACATGTAGGTAATGTGTAATAGCTGGAAATATTAGATTCGTTAAATAATCCTTCTTGTCCGAGGGCTCGTGACATTAAATTATTGCATTTGTTTAATTAACTCATTATCACATTGACTCTTAAGATAAATCCCTCCATAAACGTCAATAACAGATAATATGAGACGAAATTTGAACATCTAGGACCCCCTAATCTTATATTACTATACAACAATGCTCTTAAGATTATTCCAGAGCCAAAATCAATTCATTACGACGAATGCGACCATTTAGTCTTACTTAATTTGATCAGAAATGTAATTATTTCACCGTGGAGCATACCAAGTCTGAATACACAGAAACTCGTATAACTGCAAGATGTAACAGGAAAGACTAGCTTCGCGCATGCGTAATTGAACAAAATCTCGAATCTCTCGACAATAAGTTAACGCCCTCTTGATCTTTTACACCAGTAATTGTCAACAAAGAATTGTGTTAATGGTGCCATCGATTTTTATTCTAATGCGATGATTAACACAAGACTAATGAAATCAGAAAACGCTTAAACAAACGGTATTTACACGCTTCATTTCTTGATGCTCCATGTTTATTTTTGTCGATTAAATGCCTTTGAGGATTATTCAGAAGTATGTCCAATTCCATGTTAATACAAACCTGAACATTTGGAGTTGAAGGGCAAGCCAATATCGTTCTACTTTTTTTAAAACTTTTTTTTTATTTGTGGTTAATTGGCGAATACATCCGTGATCTAGCTCAATGATCGCTTTGTGATGACGTATGATTCACCTTGAAACCTATAAGCGGAACAGACTGTCTTTACCAGTTTAGATTTAATGTACGAGAAAATAAAACCTTTCCTTCGATCCCATCATGTTATTCCCGACAATGTGGTCTCCATACCAGATCAGGTTGTCACAACTTCCGGTTGGCAAGAAAAGGCGGGAGGTGAACTGAACCGTTCATGATTACCGGCATACGGTGTCTATTGTATGGAACGGCCACTTCCGGTCTATGTCTCGTTGCCGACGTGAGCGCCATATGCATTTCTCTGTTCTAATGACTTCTCGCCACTGACCCCTACTTCCGATCAAGACGTCTGATCGATACTCTTTGCTACTGGTCAGACGAAACAAACATTAGTTACTATATTTTCTCGTAATGTAGTATATAGCGAGTCATGGATAGAAATGGTCCGGTATGATGTGTCGACAGTGCCGTTCGGGTCACTCGGAGTTTATAGATTGTTTTGCATCCTGTGTGTAATATTGATTTTCATAGCAGGTATATAAGAAAAGGACAGCAAAAAAAATAGGAATTGTCACTTGTCAGTCATTCCAACTCATCATCTTGGCCTTGTTGTAGTTGATTAACGTTTTTTTTGTTTGTTTTTTTTTCTTCCTTTTTTTTGCATTCATAATCGTCATTCTTAAAGAATTCCAAACTGAAATACAGTATAAAGGAAATAGTACATTTGTGTGACCGTGTCATGTCATGGATCAAATATCACAAAGCTATTTATAGTTGACGCGGGATGCTGCTATGGCGACGAATATCATATTAAATTACATATTTTCCTCAGATTTGAATTATGATAATAGGACTTGACACGCGTCTGCTTAATGAACAGATTCCATCAACCGAACCACCTGCTCGCGTAATTCCTGACATCTCAATGTCAAATAACACAAGCAGACAAAGTTCTTATCTTATATGATTATTAATCAATATATGTCAATATATCATTTTTGAAACTTGAAGTTCGAAATTACAAAGCTGGAGTTCCAATTTATTAAAAAATACTTAGGTGACAATTAGAGTTCGGAGGAGGAGGGGATTGGAGGGATGAGGGGATTGGGCAATATTCAAATTCTTGGCAATATATACGCCCACTTACACCTTCAAAGTGTAGTACATGACCACATTCCAATGTAAACGTAAATTTTATTTATTTTACAACAACTACGACACAAGTTTTATCAACTTATAACTATTAATCAGTCTTGCTGACCAGGATGGAAGCGCGCGAGTAGCGTAACTACGGAACGGGAACCCGGGGAAAACCCACGTGGTTGTACGGGTGACCCCGACAACTTTTCACGTCCGAACGTGAAATCGAAGGCCGGCCGCCAAGATGAAAAGTCAAGATTGTTACCACTATGGCAACCGACAACCCCCGACTTGATCAGACTATGTTCATGTATACTCCAATTTGCAACGCCGAATAGTTTTAAAGATGTTACAGAAAACATATCGTGGTGTAGTCTATCAGCGATTTTTGCTCGGATATAAAAATCCATCGCCTACTGTCAATTGATTGAGATAAAACAGAAACCCCTTCATCATCATATCCTGGATTTAATTACTAGACTCGAATTTTGATATCTGTGTGTACTCACTTTATATAACGGATTGTACAAAAATATATTTTGATCGATGGACTCAACAGGAAACCCTCAGTCACACGTTTGTAAGCGCTAAATGAATCTCACTAAGGACCACATGATCATTACTATCATTACGTGTCGAGAAACATCTTACTGTATCAAATATTCGTTTCTCTCACAATTAAAACATAGCTATAGTTTATCGTGCCACCTTAATGAGCTTCCAAAGCTATGAAATATTAATCAGGATAAAATTGCCCCCATCACATCGATAACTTTGTCCAGGCAAAATATTGGTTTCTTTTGATGAATGTTTCTTTGAGGAGGATGTCTTCAACATGCCGCAAGGTATTGTGGGTAGTGACATCGTTCCTTCACCAATCGGAATACACCCTACTTTGCCGTTTCCGCTGAATGACGAATCCAGATGCCCACTTTCTACACAAGCCAAAGGCAGAAGAAAAAAATATAAAAGCTATGTACAACCATCGCTCAATATCAATATTGATTTTCGTAACTTTTTTTCTTTTTCCGTTTAAAATCAAAAAGCTTCATTTAAACAGATGTCCATGATATCGTGTCTAGTTAAAGGTAAAGCATTTCACTGTGAAGGTAAACTTAACCGACAAATGCAAAAAGCAAATTGACAGGAAACTGGCATTTAGAGCGCCGCCTGGCGGTGTGAAGAATACTGAATGTTCTGGTATATAGGTTTCCATTAGCTTCATCATTACTAACAAGATAAGCCGTCCGGGCAGCCGTACAGTCGGACCTGCTCCATCGGTGTAAACACTGCCATGCACGCATATTACCAAGCTCCAAATGAGATGGGGCGGAAACGATTTTTAAAGATCAGAATTGATTGAATTAGATAGTATTGGGAAATTATAAGCTCTCTGATTAGTAGAAGTGAAACAAATGGACAGATTTGTTTCATCAGCTGCCGTAGAATGCAACATGTTCTGTTAAGTCACATATTGAAAAATATATCTAGTTAAATGTAAATTGAAAATAAGAAAACAAATCAAAGGACAATTACAAAATGGAAAACAAATTACATAAAAGCGAAAACGAATTTTTTGGTAATTACAAAAATACAGAAAAAATAACTAGATAAATAAACAAATAAATAGTTAAATAGATAAATAAATAAATAAATAATTAAATAACTGCCGAAACATTGTCCGGATGATGTTGGAATTGGGAATAATAGCGATTATATGTTTACTTTTTCTCTTTTGTCTATGCTTGACGTCAGCATTCACATATCTGTCGGGAATGCGGACAGACTATCCGGGATGTCGATGTCATTGGTCTATGCCCCGGACATATCCTGTGTGACGGAAGTAAATGAAGATGTCTGATCCCATATGACATGGGGTCTCCTTTCTAGACTGTATTGTGATGCAACAACACAAGCCAACGAAACAAGTTAACCTTACGTCAGACATAGATTCTAATAAAAATAAATTCTTTTTATTTTTATTTTTTTTATTATTTTTTTTTTTTATTAATTTTTATTTATTTATTTTTTTGTTAATGAGACAAAAACTTTTGTTTCTTCATAAAATATTGCTTAAGCATATCACTGTAAATGAAATACACATCAGATCATCAAACGTAATCGTCCTGAAGTTATTTATAGAAACGTAACGAGTAAATTATGTTATTTGTGTCTCCAGAGAGAGCGGAAATGTTCTCTTGGGAATTTACTTTGAAGAACTATTTGGCTGTGATTGGAAGCCGAGATTCTGGCTATGTGACATCCTTGAAACCTTCAGTGCCAATCAGGACCTGATTATCATGTGGGGCTGTGGGGAGATGAGTGTTCAGAAAGTGATCAGAGCGGGATAATCCATTATGTTAACTCCATATTAGGTCATTGAAATTGAAAGTAGTCCTCGGGGAAAATAACGTCTTTTACACAGACGGAAACGTAGTCTTCGTTTCCATGTTGACAAATTGCAATTGAACTTTTGTTATAGCCGGGAGTAATACGAATACTTTGTGTAAGATATATTTCTCTCCAGGAAAAAAAATAGCTTACAAAAAAAGGATGAATACTACAAAAGATGATAAGACAACAGAATGTTAATTGCAACCTTTCAAACAACAACAAAATTAAAATTAAAATAACATCTGTTTTGTTCTGACAGGATAATTATCAGCCTGCGATAATCTTCCTGTGAGAATGACTAAATGTACTGTTTCCTGGCCGTGGCATAACAAAGAGCTTAGAACGGCGTTAAATGTTCATTTTTCTTGTTACTCAACACTGAACAACGAGGTTCATAAAAAAGTGGAACAAGTCCCTGGATATTTCAGCGAAATGTCAGGTGGCAACGTCCATTATGAACCGTCGAACTAAAAAACATCACAACATTACAGTAAAACTCGCAATCACTAGGCAACGAAGACTAGGCCAAATATTACGGGATTTGTTGACCAGATGTTGGCAAATCAACTGAAAATATAATTACGGTTATAGTAAATTGTCCCTGTAATGATTACTGGAAAGTGTCCTGTCTCTCATATATATACCCCTATGTCGTCACCTTACTTCCGGTGACCAGAACCCGGGACCAATCGCTTTTGATGAACTGATTGGTCCCTATGTCTCTTCCAACTCCAGGCCGCCGATTTACGCAATCTTTATGATTACAGTTGTGCACGGCACGATTTGGCTAAATTGCACCACTGGGGACAAAGTTGATGGCGTAGTTTGTCTCGGTGGCCGACGCTAGCCCCGACAATGGACAATAGATTGTATTATATCTTGTCGCAGACTCATGTCGTAATGGTAAAAGTTCTCGTAATATTGTTTATGAAGGATTCTGTTCTGTGATTTACAGACATAGTTCTGCTTGTAGATGCTGTTAGAATGTTGAAGGAAGGATATGATGAGATAAAAACAAATGTACAATGTACGAAATGCCAAAAAAATGTCAATTTTTTCTTCTTTTTATATATATATATGTGTGTTCCACACAACTACGTAGACCTTGCTCAAACCCAGGTTAATATCACGTCCTCAAATTAAGAACTGGGGCGAAGGAATCACTAGGCGCATTAACAAGCATCAAACACGAAGGTCACAACAGGAAATATGATATTTCTCAATAAAAACAAGATGTCGACCATGAAACGTTCACATGGTATTCATCAACCTGCATCTATCGAAACACTTTTTATTCGTCAACAGAAATCGTGATATTTGAAATAGGTCCCCAATATCAAATCAACTTGGACATGTTTTCACAGAGTTTAGCTGTAAGCAGTTGCCAATGCTGGTTACATCGTAAACGAATGTCGAGGTTGGTGCTGAAGGTTCTGTAATGTCCTTTATTTAAAGTTCCTCAAGGTACATGTATATCTGTTTCATGATTTCAGTTGTTTTTTGTTATGTAAAGACAAAATATCATCGACATACCTATAGGTTACCTATTCTGATAAGATCTTTATATGAAAAGTCGGACGGGAGAGGTACACAGGGTTGTCCTATTGGTATGGCAACAGTCCGTTGGAAAGCTTGCCACACACCTCAACAAATATAATCAGCCCTGTCTGAAAAAAAAATCTACAAGAGAGAGGGACACAGTGTTTTCCTATGGGTATGCCAATAAAACATTGGAAAGCTTACCACACATCTCAACAACTACAATCAGCCTCGTATGAAATAAAGGTCGGACGACAGAGGGACACAATTTGTTCTCATGGGAATGTCAATGGTCCTTTAGAAAGTTTATCACCATACTTAGCAAATATATTGTCAACCAACAATTAAATCGCTCTTATGATTCCGTCCTCTGTGTATTTCACCTTTCCCCCAGACTTGTGATTAACAAACACGGAAAGTTCAAAACCATGCATTTGTAGGGTTGTTCGCCTTTATCGGAAAATAAAGTACTCATAACAAGAGAATGAAGTGAAATTTAATACACCCTCGAGCATATACTAATGTTAAGTCTTGTATTCAGATAAATACCTACTTACCCCTCACTTGACGAATCGATCCTAAAGACATATTCCCTAATGAATACCTATACATTGATTACGGAACGTGATCGATACCGGAGCCGTTAACGCCGTGATTTGGTCGTTCCGCTATCCGCGTTCCTGTTCCGATCGACAGTTTCCTGAAATTATTGAATATTACCGTAACATGCAATACCGTAAATCTAAAAGAGATCGTGTTCCGAATGTCTTCCGAACGTCTATATTTGACTTGTCGTTAGACAGAGTAACTTCAGCGGCGTTAGTTTCTACTCTCCGCTAGGTGTCACTGCTAAATACGACAGCAAAAAGGAAGTTATTTCTATGGGCCAAGCAATTAACTCCCGAGAACAGATTAAATTCCTAAACGAATGGAATGTCATAAAGTGGATTTTTTTTATATGAATTTGATTTTTTGTTTCGTTACAAAGATACTTTTAGAATGAACTAGAAATTAAGCATACAATATGTGTTATCGGCTATATGAACCTCATACACATATAATGAATGTTAATCGGTCTTGTCTTCAGGATTTTTTTAATGTGTTCGAGCCCAAACATAATTCTAACAAGTATACCATAGGGTGGAACAATATACCCCCGTCCCACGCCAAAGAGAAATGCATTTGTGGACCCAAATGAATACAAATACCGAAATAAAACATAAATTATCTAGTCATAACGTCAGCCAGAAAGTACATTCTCAGGTCACAGCAAACCGTACATAATTCGAAAGAAATTGGTAGAAAACTGAAGATCCACAAATCTGATCAACTATATTCAAATTCTGAAACAAAGGGCAACAACTCTCGCAAACTCGCTGAATCTAAATGCAACTCAGTAAAAAAAAGATATCGTATTTATCAAGTTTACCAGAAGATCATTTGAAAATTCAGGTGATAATCCCGAACTAAAATCAAATACCGTACTTATATAAACAACGGGAAATAACTTAAGCAAAATTGGTTTGAGCAGCCTGCTGTTCAAGGAAACGCAACTACCTGTCATGACGATTAAGTCTACCAAGCTTCAAAGAAATTGGTAAAAAAAAAAAAACAGATCTCCGGATATACTGAAATAAACTGATGTAAAAAAAATATCGTATTAGATATTGCCTTTCGGGGAAAACAATATGTCATGATTATAAAGCCTGCCAAATTTTAAGAGAATGTTTTAAAAATGTAGGATGAGATGTCCGTACAAAGTCTACACCTGATAGCCGGAATGGCAACGTCATGCTATGCTGCTCCCGTCAAAGGATTGGTGTATCAAAACTAGCTCAACAATCTTAATAGCAATCCCTTATCACCTAATGGGGACACCTCCCAATCGTGATAGAACGAATCCCTAATTACCTAAGTACAATTCTGTACTTAATTTAGATCTAGTAATCACAGTGGCTAATTTCAGAAACGGGTGACTATGAAACAGAGATATGTCCCCAGGATAATCGCGCCTTAAAACCATGTCGTGGAATACTACATTTAGATCTAACCAGCACAAAACTGGAAGGGACTCGATACAGACTAAGCCGGCGATAGTAATGAAGTCAGTCGGGTACGATAGAAACCAGAAATATATATGGTACGATAGAAACCAGAAATATATAGGGTACGATAGAAACCAGAAATATATAGGGTACGATAGAAACCAGACATATATAGGGTACGATAGAAACCAGAAATATATAGGGTACGATAGAAACCAGAAATATATAGGGTACGATAGAAACCAGAAATATAAAGGGTACGATAGAAACCAGACATATATAGGGTACGATAGAAACCAGAAATATATAGGGTACGATAGAAACCAGAAATATATAGGGTACGATAGAAACCAGACATATATAGGGTACGATAGAAACCAGAAATATATAGGGTACGATAGAAACCAGACATATATAGGGTACGATAGAAACCAGAAATATATAGGGTACGATAGAAACCAGAAATATATAGGGTACGATAGAAACCAGAAATATAAAGGGTACGATAGAAACCAGAAATATATAGGGTACGATAGAAACCAGAAATGTATAGGGTACGATAGAAACCAGAAATATATAGGGTACGATAGAAACCAGACATATATAGGGTACGATAGAAACCAGACATATATAGGGTACGATAGAAACCAGAAATATATAGGGTACGATAGAAACCAGAAATATATGAAGTCTCCTTTTTTGTTTTTAAAACGTAGACTATAACTAACGTGTAATCTGTGCATTCTGATGACTCATAGAAATGTTTTGGTACATAGCATGGTTTTAAAAAATATGCTTGTAGTTACCATAGTCTGGAACGTAACGATGTATCATCACTTTACGACATTACATGTCGAGATGAATCAAAAAGGAAGGCATGAAACGGGTTCAATTAAGGCAGAGACAGTAAATTTAACCCTTTTTATGTGCTAGCTCATTGACAAAGTGACAGATAATGTATTTCATTCATTATTTCTTTCTGATAACCATTTCTCGTCGAGTTAGCAAGCACATATATTGCCAGTTTAAATCATGCTCAGAGATTCTATTGGTTGTTAACGTAAAGGTGACATGTCACATGACCTCCGTCCCGAGAGAGTCAAACCTGTCACCAAAGGAAATCAGATTGCTCTTAGCTGTAATTAAATCTGTGAAACGTCACTTAGACTCAGCCTAATGATGGACACGTCATTTGGAACTGTTTAAAAGTACTCCGCCATTTTGTTTGAATAAGGTTATCACTTTTTATGAGATCGTTGATCAGATTTCTATAATGAGCAGGAATCGTGAGTGCGGTGTAGAGTTTCAGGTTATAGACGTCACTGACAGAGAAAAGCTAATATACAACATTCTACAACACGAACAATGGCTCAGCTTCAAACACAAATTCATTGAAAAAGCATGTGCTGTGATCGGGTCGTTTGATCTTTGTAGAATCACAGCATCTGTTCGTCATACAAACGAGAAGCTTGAGGCGATTGGAGTGAGAAGAGATGACAGAATTAATACATGGCGCAGCAGATCGTAATAAATGGTACCGCGGCCATTTTGCACGGCTAGATAAAACCTTGACTTATATACAGACTGAACCATAATTACCAAAGTCACGTACCAAAGATAGTCCACCTTCGTATTCTGTAAATAGGCTTGCGGAAGAATACCGGGAACAAATGTAAACAGAACCCCTTGTAAAAAAAATAGCAACGCTTGCAAGATGAATTAAAAGATGTATCATTTAAAAATGTGGAAGAGGAGTCACACTTAAGAAAATTGTGGAAATAGTAATAAACTATTCTGACAATAAATCAATAACAAGAGATCCCAGAGGGATCTTGGCGCCCACCATTGAATGATCTTCATAGGTTCCATGTCAGATTGATCTTTTCTCTACTTTCCCTTCCTCTAAGTCTTACTAATCTGTGTAAATTCAGAAACAGCCCTTTAGTACTTTTCAAACAAGAGGAACTTATATATAAAATTTAAGATTTAGCGATAATGGCCGTCTGTCGGCCATATGCTGTTTTCCGATTGGTCCCAATATGCATAACTAGGCACCAAGAGGAACCTACATATGAAATTTGAGAAAGATCCCTTCAGTACTTTCTGAGAAATAGCGATAACAAACTTCAATTGTCAAAATCCAAGATGGCTGCCTGTCGGCCATGTTGTTTTCCGATTGGTATCAAAATGCAATATGCATAACTAGGCAGCAAGAGGAACCTACATATGAAATTTGAGAAAGACCCCTTCAGTACTTTCTGAGAAATAGCGATAACAAACTTTAATTGTCAAAATCTAAGATGGCTGCCTGAAAAAGTAAACTTACAAACAAAAACGACTTTGTTCAAGGCAGACGTGAAAAGGAAATGTTGACGTCTGCTATTTACATTAACATAAGGAATCCAGCTTTGGCCGATTCCTTCGGAACTCTCTTCGTCAGTCGAACTGGAACATAATCTGCAAATATCGTGGCTTCCACAGAATTAGATTCGGGAGAGTGAAGGAATATTGAAACGGCACTATTATAGAGACTGGTGACCTGGGATCCCGAGACTCCGACCGGTCCAGTCTCCTCGCAACATGTTACTTATTACTACAGAGTGTAGCTGGACGATGTTCCTGCAGTATTATCTTGGAATATGTTGTGGTGATAAACTTAGATGCATGTTATTAAAAGAATGAATAAAAACATTTTTTGAGTTATTTTCTCTGCGAACTATTTTTAGTTTTGTCGTCATAGACAACCCAGAAGTGACACCTAGTGCTTCCGGTATAATTCGGCTGTTCTATCAAACTCACGGCTGTGTGTACAAGGTAATTCATTTTTGTAATGTTTTATGAAATGCCTCAGTCACCAAGTGTTAATATATTAGAATTGTTTTTATTATCAGGTTTTCATTCCATTTCATTTTTTTTTTCTGTACCTGTATCGAAGTGTATTTATATTGGGGTATCTACGTATCTTACTTGGTGAGGGTTAAGTATTTTCTGTTCGCACTTAAAACGAAGAATTCGCAGATGGATTTTAACTTGCGAAGGCGTAGCCATACCGACTTTTATTCTGATATTTCCATCGAGTCACAAATAAAATTTTCAATTATTTTTTTCTCTCGAAATTGAACTGTTTCTAGCCGGTTACGAAAAAACACGGAAGCTTCTAAATGACCCGCTCCATCATCAGAATAACTGCAAGCAGTCTTTGTTAAATCAAGAAAAATTCAGAATGGAATGAGTTGATTCAACAATTTGATATATGATGCTTCATTTTTTATGACTCCGAAGCCATTATAAAGTTAAACGTCGTAAATTGAGCAAACCTGCTAACGAAACGGTCGACATGGCGAACGAAAACCACTGGGAAATCCGTGATGACGTTGTAGATAGTTTGACCGTGTTGTTTCACTTTCATATTTTTGCCATCTTTCCGGTCTTTAAGTACATGATCGAGAAATACATTTCGTGACAAACATTTAAACCCATAGAAAAGGCTATTGTATGATTTTATTTTGATCGTTTTAACGTGTTGGTTTGGAGTTGTACTATCCCCTCTTTGAAATACAAAAGTAAAATTCGAAGGAATATAAATCCGAA
Source organism: Pecten maximus (assembly GCF_902652985.1). Taxonomy (NCBI): domain Eukaryota; kingdom Metazoa; phylum Mollusca; class Bivalvia; order Pectinida; family Pectinidae; genus Pecten; species Pecten maximus. Next base: position 34,730,999 of record NC_047016.1, on the reverse strand, counting down.
GTCGACTATAGACGGGAAAATTACCAACGTAAGGTTTCGAGGTTGATGAAAACTATTTGAAAATTTAGACCGACACCTTGATCTTGGCTGTAAATATTCTGTGTGTTCAATGATTCCTGATATGCCTATTGTTACCATACTAGTTCTCGTTTTGAGAGGGTGACCCAGTTTTGACCTAGATTTGTATAATGGTTGATCGTGACGCATACTCTCCCGGAATGCCTGGTCCGATTCCCCTACTTTTCAAGGGCCTTCGTGTAAATGGAAATATATTTTTTCTGTTCTAAAAAATAGCACATCTGCTAATACGGAAGACAACACTGTATGCAATCGAACGATACGAAAATATTACATTACAAGAACTGAATCTATATGATAACGCAGATTTGTACGAAATTGTATGAAATCGATAGATACGAAAAATGTATTTTCATTGTATGAAATTGACTGATACGAATACAAGAAAGCGCATTGTATGAAATTGACTGATATGGGTTGAGAATCGCATTGTATGAAATTGACCAATACGGATACAAGAAAGCGCATTGTATGAAATTGACCGATACGGATGCAAGAAAGCGCATTGTATGAAATTGACAGATAGGAAAAATATATGGTAAAATTGTCTGATACGAGATGAATCATTTCGTGCAGTTAACCGATACAAAAATACATTGAATTCATTCGACTGATTGATTCTCTTAACATGTCGTGTACACTTATGTTCTAATTAATAAGAATAGAAACTCTCAAACCTGAAGTTAAGGAGGCCGAATCGATGGATCATAAGAAGTTTGCCAATATTTGTTAGGCTGTGAGAACAGTCTGTGAAGAGAATGGTAACCGGATATAATTGATTGGAACAGACAGCGCCATTTGTGGTTGAATTTCGGTCTTGCTTGGCATTAATACCATAATGTGTACTTTGTTACACACATTTATCAACTCAAGGAGCTTGAAGAAAAGTACACTGTTCTAAAACTCCCAGGAATTTTACAGGACCGGAACACTGATAGGAAACAACACGTGGAGATATTGTGACGAATCGTTTTCATATAAAAATCTACTTGAAGCTGATATTTTTCGCATACCCTTTGATAGAGTAACATTTTATTGTTTGTATGGTCGTTTTGTTTGTAGCACAAGAGAATAAATGGCAATTGTGCTTTAAACCCTCGCTTTGCATTGTTATGCATTTTTTTTCCATTTTTTTTTTTTTTTTTATATCCGGCCGCAATATCGAAGCTTCTAATGATAAATTTCAGAGATATATTGATTAAGCTCTACCTAAACTCAAATGTTTATTTTCTTTAATTTTTTTTTCAACAAAAACTACCCGTGACTGACATTAACACACAAACAGGAATACGATTTGTAGTGTGGGCCGTCTGAAGGATCCGATTTGTAGTGTGGACCGTCTGAAGGATCCGGTTTGTAGTGTTGGCCGTCTGAAGGATCCGATTTGTAGTGTGGGCCGTCTGAAGGATCCGATTTGTAGTGTGGGCCGTCTGAAGGATCCGATTTGTAGTGTGGGCCGTCTGAAGGATCCGGTTTGTAGTGTGGGCCGTCTGAAGGATCCGATTTGTAGTGTGGGCCGTCTGAAGGATCCAGTTTGTAGTGTGGGCCGTCTGAAGGATCCAGTTTGTAGTGTGGGCCGTCTGAAGGATCCAGTTTGTAGTGTTGGCCGTCTGAAGGATCCAGTTTGTAGTGTGGGCCGTCTGAAGGATCCAGTTTGTAGTGTGGGCCGTCTGAAGGATCCAGTTTGTAGTGTGGGCCGTCTGAAGGATCCGATTTGTAGTGTGGTCTTTGGTTTGGTTTGTTTTTGCTAAACGTCCTATTAACAGCCAGGGTCATTTAAGGACGTGCCAGGTTTTGGAGGTGGAGGAAAGCCGGAGTACCGGAGAAAAACCACCGGCCTACGGTCAGTACCTGGCAACTGCCCCACGTAGGTTTCGAACTCGCAACCCAGAGGTTGAGGGCGTAGTGTGGGCCGTCTGAAGGAGAATTGATCGGGTCTAAAGCAATGCTTTAGTGATCATGTATCATATTTGTTTAAACTCTTTTCTTAAACCGTCGTTTTTTAGTTGATAATGTTTTCTGTTTCAGTTCTAAACTCTTATTCCCTAATTGTGGTAAGTCCAGTAGGAGTTTAATGAATGTCGAAGTGTTTAACTTTTTTTACTAGACAGGGTTCTACAATCGTACCAGAAATCAAGCCCTGATCTGCTGAATAGAAGGCCAACCGCTAAATCTGACGAAACTAACAATTCAACACTGTATTCTCAGCCGTGAAGATTTTAAGTGGTCCCTGCTGTTAAATCAACATGACCATACAGTCACTAATTCACATACAGATATAGACAAAGTCCTTTTTTTTTACTCAGCAAATTCCTTTGTCGTTTGTTTCTTGTTTAGCTATTGTTTTCTTTTGTTTGCCTTTTGTTTGTACATCTTTTGTTTATTTGTCGTTTTAACATTAACAGTTAGATGTGGCACTTTACATATACCAAAAATCTGTCCCTGACGTCACAATGACGTCATGATGACGCCAGTGGTATCGACAACAATGAATAAGCTGCAATGCAGTACATCTAAGACAAAGAAGAATGCACCTATTGTAATTACAGTTTGTCTGTTTGCATCTCTCTTATTTCGGCACCGGAAGCCGAAGTAGATTAAACCAATGTAACCATCACAGGAACAGCGTGACTGTCAGGCAGAAAATTAATATTTAACGTCACGATTTTTCCAATTCCCAGCAGAGGATATGAGCTTATAAATATATGTGTGTCTAGCCCGGAAGTGCGAGCTTTATAATTTGAAATACGCTACCGGAAGTACCCTACACGACGGTAGAATCTCAAGATAGATATATGACTAATTTAAAAATGTTTTCTATTTTAGCTTCTTTCTTTCCCGAAACGTCAAAGTCCTAACCAACCATCTAGTTCTATAAAATAACATATATTTCCATGTCAGTTTGCGGTAGTTAAATATATACATTTAAGGCAGTTGAAACATGTTGAGATAATTCCTAAAAACCATAATCGATAAAAATATAAACAAGCTGTTGACTTTTAAGCCACGTGTGCGTAACATTTGAACTTGTCTATCGACTCGGCCACAATTATACTCGAATTTCGCGTTTATTAGCTCAGCCACAATTATACTCGAATCTCGCGTGTTTATTAGCCTTACCACAATTATACTCGAATCTCGCGTTTATTAGCTCGGCCACAATTATACTCGGATCTTGCGTGTTTATAAGCCCGACCACAATTATGCTCGAATCGCGCGTGTTTATTAGCTCGGCCAAAGACCTTACTCCTCGAACGTGTTAAAAAGTTATATCACTTAAATTGATTCAGATTGATTCAGATATATAAACCAAATTGAAATTTGTTCTAATTAGACCTGGCGGTATCCACTCTATCAACTCTACAATCGGCGTTTCTCTTGGAGAATTTGTTTGCAAAGCTGAATATATTTTTATTGTGACATTCATGAACTACAGATTGTTATTGGAAAATAAGCTCTTCCACGCAGACTCTACAGAAGAACTAAACGCCAATATTGTCGCTACCTCTACTCGTCTCATAACGTTCTAAAGTAATACCTCTCAACCGTAATAAACCCCATTGATTAGCATCAGCCGCTGTTTACCTGCATGTCAGAGGGGGGGGGGGTGTTATTAAGGGAGGGGTTGTGTCAGGAGTGGTGTTGTTTAGGGGTGATGTTGTGTCGGGGGGGGGGGGGTCGGGAGGGGGTGTTGTTTAGGGAGAGGGATGTGTCAGGAATGGTGTTGTTTAGGGGTGATGTTGTGTCGGGAGGGGTTGTGTCGGGAGGAGGATGTTGTATTGGGAGGGGGTTTAGGGAAGGATATTGTGTCAGGACGGGGTGTTGTGTCGGGAGGAGGAGCCGCGGTGGCCGAGTGGTTGAGGTGTCCCGACACTTTAACACTAGCCCTCCACCTCTTGGTTGCGAGTTCGAAACCTACGTGGGGCAGTTGCCAGGTATACTGACCGTAGGCCGGTGGTTTTTCTCCGGGTACTCCGGCTTTCCTCCACCTCCAAAACCTGGCACGTCCTTAAATGACCCTGGCTGTTAATAGGACGTTAAACAAAAACAAACCAAACCAAAGTGTCGGGAGGAAGATGTTGTGTCGGAAGGGGTTGTTGTGTCGGGAGGAGGATGTTGTATCGGGAGGGGGTTTAGGGAGGGATATTGTGTCAGGAGGAGTGTTGTGTCGGGAGGAAGATGTTGTGTCGGAAAGAGGAAGCTGAGTCGGGAGAGGATATTGCATCGGTAGGTGTGTTGAGTCGAGAGGAGGATGTTATGTCGGGAGGGGGGTGTTGTATTGGTAAAGTGCTGTGTCGGGAGGGGATGATGTGTCGGGAGGGGGAAGCTGTGTTGGGTGACTGTGTTGTGTCGGGAGGGGATGATGTGTCGGGAGGGGGAAGCTGTGTTGGGTGACTGTGTTGTGTCGGGAGGGGATGATGAGTCGGGAGGGGGAAGCTGTGTCGGGAGGGGGATGTTGTGTCGGGAGGGGGATGTTGTGTCGGGAGGAGGAAGCTGTGTCGGGAGGGGGATGTTGTGTCGGGAGGGGGATGTGTCGGGAGGGGGATGTTGTGTCGGGAGGGGGAAGCTGTGTCGGGAAGGGGAAGCTGTGTTGGGAGAGTGTGTTGTGTCGGGAGGGGGGAGCTGTGTCGGAAGGGGGGTGTTGTGTCGGGAGGGGGATGTTGTGTCGGGAAGCGGTGACATCGTCAGAAACTCATGAGTCCCTGCCGTTTGAGTCAAACGACTGATCTCAAGTGACAGAGCGGAGATCTGTATGTTCGTGACAGAGCGGAGATCTATATGTTCGTGACAGAGCGGAGATCTGTATGTTCGTGACAGAGCGGAGATCTGTATGTTCGTGACAGAGCGGAGATCTGTATGTCTGTGACAGAGTGGAGATCTGTATGTTTGTGACAGAGCGGAGATCTGTATGTTTGTGACAGAGCGGAGATCTGTATGTTTGTGACAGAGCGGAGATCTGTATGTTTGTGACAGAGCGGAGATATGTATGTCTGTGACAGAGCTGAGATCTGTATGTCTGTGACAGAGCGGAGATCTGTATGTCTGTGACAGAGCGGAGATCTGTATGTCTGTGACAGAGCGGAGATCTGTATGTCTGTGACAGAGCGGAGATCTGTATGTTTGTGACAGAGCGGAGATCTGTATGTTTGTGACAGAGCGGAGATCTGTATGTTTGTGACAGAGCGGAGATCTGTATGTTTGTGACAGAGCGGAGATCTGTATGTTTGTGACAGAGCGGAGATCTGTATGTTTGTGACAGAGCGGAGATCTGTATGTTTGTGACAGAGTGGAGATCTGTATGTTTGTGACAGAGCGGAGATCTTTATGTTTGTGACAGAGCGGAGATCTGTATGTTTGTGACAGAGCGGAGATCTGTATGTTTGTGACAGAGTGGAGATCTGTATGTTTGTGACAGAGCGGAGATCTGTATGTTTGTGGACAGAGCGGAGATCTGTATGTTTGTGACAGAGCGGAGATCTGTATGTTTGTGACAGAGCGGAGATCTGTATGTTTGTGACAGAGTGGAGATCTGTATGTTTGTGACAGAGCGGAGATCTATATGTTTGTGACAGAGCGGAGATCTGTATGTTTGTGACAGAGCGGAGATCTATATGTTTCCTATGAAGTCGTGGTATATGAACAGCGCCCGGGGGTGCTTTAAGACACAAACACTAAATACAATGTTTAGATACGGTAGGAATATGCCATTAATATGAGTATTGATGATTCTCGATGATTTTTGACACTGCTTAGTATCGTGTAATTAATATCCGTCGTATAGACAAAGGGGGTAATATTACATTTATCTACGTCATTATATTTGCTGAATGTTATTTAAGATATAATATAAAACATTATATACGATACAATCCGGCTATTTGTGGGAATCTTCTGTTCCACACGTGCTCGCATATCAACACGTTATCCTCATCAATTCTCATTTATCGATCACTGTCCAGTATCGGGCTAACAACCATTTTTTGTAATAACCATATATTTTACGACTTTACCATATCACAAGAGTTTCCTGTCAATTACGTTTACAGACTCGAGCATGCAGTAGGTGTGACGTTTAAGGTGATCGAATTGTCTCTTTGAAGTGGGCAGACCCGTAAACACACAATCTGTATCAGTACATCAATAAATACATTCAGATATATTTATTCCCTACCCTGTCCACGCAAAGGGGCTTAATAACGAATAAAAATAATTGGTTCCAATGGATGGTATTGCGATAATAGATTCAACAATTAAGTTAAAGATGTATGCTTGATTACGCTTGCGTGTAATTCATGTAAGGATTATCTCCCTTGGTTTTTAATTTTAGTTTGCATTATTGAAAGAGTGTTAAAAAAGACACACAGGTGAGAAACACGTTGAAAAATCAATTCAGCAATAGGTAAAAATATGCCGAAAAATATGTAATACTACATGATATAAGTATTTCGTCCTTCTAAAATATCCAGGCTCAAAAGATCCCAGAAGTGAAAATGTACCCAACACAAATAACTGTTAAACTAGATGTGTGGTTTTCAAACGCATATACTTCCCATTCTGCAAGTCGCGATTTTTTCAGATATTTTTTTAATTGGTCTTTTAAATTCTTACTGTTGATTGACTATTAACTGAATATCTTAACTGTAGAACAATGGCAACTGTGACAACAATATGAGCCAGTCATAAAACAATACATTTTGTATGTAGCCCTTCATTCGAAGGATAGACAGATTATCAGCAATAGATTCTGAAATTCCAAATTGTCAGTAAAAGAAAATAATGTTTTCATATACATATATATATATGTATATAACACTTTTTAATGAAGGTCATTAATCACAATAGTGCCACGCCCCCTCAAATGATATATATCGGGTTTTAAAGTTCCTTAACGCCCAGCTGTCACAAAGGTCATATAATGCATTTAACAATACAAGGTCACCAATTTATGTTATCCCTGTGGCAGCTGAAAGAAATTTTACGAGGCTACGGAGTTTAAATAGTCTCCGTGTCTGGGTAAAATAAAATGGTAGCGTTTATAACGATATGCGTCTTCTTTTTATTACTAACTATCGACAATAATATTCTCCTCCACGGAGAAGGCACGGCACACCTCTAATTTGCAAAACGGTATATTCTAATTACGGACACAAATCTATCGATATCATTTTCCGCCGCAGATTATTCTAGACGCGGTGTCGAAAACTTGTCATCGTGATAGGTAACACGCGCTTAGCTTTGTGTGCAATATCGACAACCAGAAGATTGGAGATACTAAATTGTCCATAATAACATATCATATTAAACCGTCACTTCTACTCAACACCTAGGCCACGATCGATGACAATTACAACGGCGTTATCCAAAATACTGCAGTTTGCATCCGTAGGACCGCTGCCTGTTCGTTATATGTTATCGTGGTGGTTCTACGGTAATGAGAAAATTACAGTAGACCCGTCACTAGCTCCAATCCTATCACTATACAAAATGATACAGCCGTTCTTTGACTTGAGACCACAATTTCTCGACACCTCGATGATCCGGAGAAGTTTGGCCGTCGCACGACACGGGTATTAGAGAATCGTATTGTTTCCTAACACGACGCCGTTAATTTTCTCTATCATTGGTAAATGTTCGGCCTTCGCTGATCATATCTTTCAAACTAAGTAGATGTATATCTGCATACGTTTCTCGTTAGTGCCTCCACACTACCTATCCCCAAAGAAAATGAAATTAGCCAATTATCGCCCGTTTCAGGCCGGAAACACCTGAAACGGCCGGAAACACCTTACATAGACTGCACAATAGAGTCATAAAATCAAAGTTGTGAGCACATATTCCGTATCAAGTTAAAACGATTTTTCCCGCTATTACCGATCTTCGGGATGAAATATGTGGTTAGTAGTAGTTCTACACGTCATGTCTCCGAGAAATAAAACCAAAACTCATCTTCCATTTCAGCGTCTTGTTACCATGTGTATGTAGGATCTGTTTAATTCATATAGAATTATCGTCATCGCCCTTTCATATCTATGTACTTTCCGTTGTCATTGTCCTTTCATAAAACATTTTTTATCTTCATCGTCCATTCACAACAATTTCTTTTTTCAACGCGTCCTTTCACAACATTTTCTTCTGTCATCGTCCTTCCACAACAATTTCTCTTGTCATTATCGTTGCACAACAATGTCTTTTGTCATCGTCGTTTCACAACGATGTCTTTTGCCATCGTCCTTTTACAACAATGTCTTTTGTCATCGTCGTTTCACAACGATGTCTTTTGTCATCGTACTTTTACAACAATTTTTTTGTCACCGTCCTTTCACAACAATTTCTACTGGCATTGTCCTTTCACAATTTCTTTTGTCATCGTCCTTTCGCAACAATTTCTTTTGTCATCGTCCTTCCACAACACTTCTTTTGTCATCGTCCTTTCGCAACAATTTCTTTTGTCATCGTCCTTTCACAATTTCTTTTGTCATCGTCCTTTCACAACAATTTCTATTGTCATCGTCCTTTCACAACACTTCTATTGTCATCGTCCTTTCACAACACTTCTATTGTCATCGTCCTTTCACAACACTTTCTTTTATCATCGTTTCACAACATATTCTACTGTCATCGTCCATAACAAAACTTTCTATTGTCATCATAAATACTTCTAAGTGTTGTATTTCCTTTCTAATTAGTTCGTCCACCGAATTCGATCTCCGGAAGCACAACTTCCCGACATGTCGGGTGGATGATTCTATAGGTGTAGCAGAATTAATTTGTCGTGCTGTAAAGACTATTTAAAGGATGTTTGAACTTGACTGCGATTGAAATAATACTGTCTCCCCGAACACGTTTTATGTTTATTATCTCAACTCTCGTCACAATAGAAATGACATGGTTTGACACAAAGGAACTCCATATCGAGTCATACATATATACATTTGTTATAGAAATTCACATATTATACATGTATACTCGTTTGTTCATTTTCTATGTTATATCCACCATTATACTGTAAACTGACATATTTCAGTGGTAATGTCATTTTAGCGATGTTAGTCCCTATATCATTACGCTGCATTACAATTGCATTACTTGCCTGGAATATAAATTGAGTGCGCCAATTCGCAATCCACTAAAATCCGTTTAAATTTGTTTATACACTAAAATTGCATCGCGCAAAAATAAAAACAAGTTATTTTAAGTGTTCTCTTCCATGATTGACTTACTTTGAAGGAATCAAATATGTTTATAATCCTATGCTCTAGGCGTGTTGTTAGTTTGCTTGTTTTAATTTTCCTGTTTCGTCATTAATACATGTGCTATGTAAAATAAATTTGCAATACAAATCGAACCGATGACCATTCATTGGAGTCAAACACCCCACATATATTCTTATAGCATTACCAGCTTCCGACATCGATACAAATGTTTGGGCAAAATCGTGATCAACTAAAACAGACAGATAAGGGAACTTGAGTTACTGAACGTTCCTCCATATAATGTCTCTAATATCACTAAACGTTTCTCCATATAATTTCACTAATATCACTTAACGTTTCTCCATATACTGTCACTAATATCACTAAACGTTTCTCCATATAATGTCACTAATATCACTAAACGTTTCTCCATATAATGTCACTAATATCACTAAACGTTTCTCCATATACTGTCACTAATATCACTAAACGTTTCTCCATATAATGTCACTAATATCACTAAACGTTTCTCCATATAATGTCATTAATTTTACTAAACGTTTCTCCATATACTGTTACTAATATCACTAAACGTTTCTCCATATAATTTCACTAATTTTACTTAACGTTTCTCCATATAATGTCACTAATTTTACTAAACGTTTCTCCATATAATGTCACTAATTTTACTAAACGTTTCTCCATATAATGTCACTAATATCACTAAACGTTTCTCCATATACTGTTACTAATATCACTAAACGTTTCTCCATATAATTTCACTAATTTTACTTATCGTTTCTCCATATAATGTCACTAATTTTACTAAACGTTTCTCCATATAATGTCACTTATATCACTAAACGTTTCTCCATATAATGTCACATATTTGTACTAAACATTCCTCTATATAATGTAACTAGTTTTATGCTTAACATTCCTCCACACAATGTCATTAATTTCACTAAACATTCCTCAATATAATGTCATTGATTTTACTAAACGTTTCTCCATATAATGTCACTAATTTTACTGAACGTTCCTCCATATAATGTCACTAATTTTACTAAACGTTTCTCCATATAATGTCACAAATTATACTAAAGATTTCTCCATATAATGCAACTAATTTTACTAAACGTTCCTCTATATAATGCCACTAATTTTACTAAACGTTCCTCTATATAATGCCACTAATTTTACTAAACGTTTCTCCATATAATGTCACTAATATCACTAAACGTTTCTCCATATAATGTCACTAATATCACTAAACGTTTCTCCATATAATGTCACTAATATCACTAAACGTTTCTTCATATAATGTCACTAATTTTATACTTAACATTCCTCCATACAATGTCATTAATTTCACTAAACGTTTCTCCATATAATGTCGTTAATTTCACTAAACGTTCCGCTATATAATGTCAATAATTTTACTAAACGTTTCTCCATATAATGTCACTAATATCACTAAACGTTTCTCCATATAATGTCACTAATTTTAATAAACGTTTCTCCATATAATGTCACTAATTTTACTGAACGTTCCTCTATATAATGTCATTAATTTTACTAAACGTTTCTCCATATAATGTCACTAATATCACTAAATGTTTCTCCATATAATGTCACATATTTGTACTAAACATTCCTCTATATAATGTAACTAGTTTTATACTTAACATTCCTCCACACAATGTCATTAATTTCACTAAACGTTCCTCAATATAATGTCATTAATTTCACTAAACGTTCCTCTATATAATGTCATTAATTTTACTAAACGTTTCTCCATATAATGTCACTAATATCACTAAACGTTTCTCCATATAATGTCACTAATTTTAATAAACGTTTCTCCATATAATGTCACTAATTTTACTGAACGTTCCTCTATATAATGTCATTAATTTTACTAAACGTTTCTCCATATAATGTCACTAATATCACTAAACGTTTCTCCATATAATGTCACTAATATCACTAAACGTTTCTTCATATAATGCCACTTATTTTATACTAAACATTCCTCCATACAATGTCATTAATTTCACTAAACGTTTCTCCATATAATGTCGTTAATTTCACTAAACGTTTCTCCATATAATGTCACTAATTTTACTGAACGTTTCTCCATATAATGTCACTAATTTTACTAAACGTTTCTCCATATAATTTCACTAATTTTACTTAACGTTTCTCCATATACTGTCACTAATATCACTAAACGTTTCTCCATATAATGTCACTAATTTAACTTAACGTTTCTCCATATAATGTCACATATTTGTACTAAACATTCCTCTATATAATGTAACTAATTTTATACTTAACATTCCTCCACACAATGTCATAAATTTCACTAAACGTTCCTCTATATAATGTCATTAATTTTACTAAACGTTTCTCCATATAATGTCACTAATTTTACTGAACGTTCCTCCATATAATGTCACTAATTTTACTAAACGTTTCTCCATATAATGTCACAAATTTTACTAAACGTTTCTCCATATAATGTCACTAATTTTACTAAACGTTTCTCCATATAATGCCACTAATTTTACTAAACGTTCCTCTATATAATGCCACTAATTTTACTAAACGTTTCTCCATATAATGTCACTAATATCACTAAACGTTTCTCCATATAATGTCACTAATTTTACTAAACGTTTCTCCATATAATGTCACTAATTAAACTTAACGTTCCTCCATATAATGTCATTAATTTTACTAAACGTTTCTCCATATAATGTCACTAATTTTACTTAACGCTCCTCCATATAATGTCACTAATTTTACTAAGTACACCTCGATACGCCATCTCGCTAACTCCAAATACATTTCAAGGTTCCCTTCAATTTAGATTTCTCTTAACAAATACTAAATGTTTTATGTCAACAGATCTCTTTATAACGTTTTGTTTCGCTGAATAATAGGTGATAGTATAACGAAGAAGTCGTATTGATTTGTATGCACTTTAGTAAAATTATAGTCGGGATACATTCCCAAGCCATTACAACAAGTCTTTTTGAATTAATTTTAACATTTGTCAGTAATCACCATATCTCAGACAAAAAAAAATATGTGTTTTTTTAGTTATGTACACGCCCAGGCACTCCTTTCCCACATCTCTGGCGTAGATCGCGTGGCGTCATTTCGGTTCAGATGATAATGCATTATTTAATTCGGAAAAGTCGAACCATCGGATAAGTCGACTAATTTATTCCGTCTCTCTTATTCGAATTATCCAAGTTACTGTGAGTATCTCCTTCTCTTTTGATTGGTCGCCATCGTACAATACCTTTGAAAATCGACTCACGAAGTCTTATCACTGTAGGTCAAATAAAAAACGCCCAGGTATGAGGATCGAGAAGGGACCTTAAGCTCGATTAGTTCTACTTGAAATATTGAGACGTAAAAGCAAAATATTTAATACTTCATTGAAGTATCCGATAAAAATCAGAGTTGATTACTGTCTGAATAATCAGCCTTAATATATCACATTTCATACGGTTCTATCGAGCGTAATTAAAGGAAAGCTTGTGTTTCCAGCGGCTCAGTTTTATATGAAGTTAATTTCAATGTATTTGTACACGATGTACGGTATACAGTGACTACAAACTGCGCTAAGCGCCGTGATCTGGACCGGAGGAGAGGGCGACAGTCCTGATTTATTATAAACAGATGAAAGTGAATCTTAGCGGTGTCGTCAATATCTTAAAAAAACATGGAAACATTGGAGATGCGAATATTTACAATAAAACCTGTAAATACAGAATACTCTGAATATCGGAATTTGAAGCGTCGATATAGGCAAGTTTACCTACAGACCCGAAGATGACTTAAAATCATTGAAAGACTCTGGATTAACGAGATTGTGCAAATAGATTCCGACAACTCAATATTCCGACACCAATGAAAATGCTGTAGTTCCGACATCCGATCTAATCTGACCAATATTTTGTGTCCCAAAGGGTGTCGGATTATACAGGTTTTACTGTTTTTGCTATAGTCAATGACTTCTTTCCTTCTTTTAGAAACACGATACACGAGGTACAGTTATTTTGTTATCGCCTTATTTTATAACACCAGTTCTGAAATAGAACATTCTCATAAATTCATTGAAATTATATCAATCCAAAATGCCAATATTTTTCTTAATCGTCAATTCTAAACTAAACACAATGGACAATTTCTTCTTATAAACTTCAGTAAATTTTAAACTTACCTCGTTTCAAGACTAATCTTCTTCACGAATCCGGTCACAAATTCCGGCTTTTTCAGTAATCCATAATAGTAAAAGTTACTTTGCTATAACGAATCATCAGAAAAACATCATCCAGGTCAAATAAATTCCCGCAAACTAGAAAATGAAGTAACTACAATTATAAATTCCTAAAACACAGATAATCCCTCTAGCTAAAAACAACACACGGCAAGTGAAAAATATCGTATTTTTGTTTGCGATACCTTACGTCCACCAGCCGTTGGAAGTGTGCCATGACAATAATGCCGTACCTGTGCATCTCAGGCCCCGCCCCTTTGTCATCGACCAATCACAACACTGCAAGCGGGCACAGCATCTGAAGCCGGCGGGATTGAAACGGAACGTGACTATCTGCGCTATGTGTGTATAAATGCTGTTAGGTGCTCTTTCGTCCACACATCCAGATCTAATTAGATACAGCATTCTTACCGAGTGGGAATCTAACTGTAGAATATCGTATACATGCATATTTTTATTGATGATGTCTGGTTAACTATGTTCAGTAGAGGTGTACCCTTAAGGAGATTTAAATTTCAGATCAACACATATCAATATTTTTATATACATGTAGATATGTGTCATGTTTATAAATATTATATTTCCGTTTTTATATTTTCACCGAGGTAATGTGTTTTCAATTTCATTACATGACTTGAGAGTAGTATAATGGAATATATCGATACGTCACGGCATTAGACAGGTCATGCTGTGACTGTCTTAGAACCTTTTTCCTGAACAAGATATGTGTATAAAGGACATCTCCATTTAGCTACTGTAGCGGACCGTGATACTATGCATTGGCTTATCGTGATCAGACCAGCGCTCGCTGTTTCTTCTGTAAGCCGGGGAGAGTGTAGTAATTGTCGTATTGGCTACAATTCCTTTGAAACCTACAGGAACTTAGTGACGGGTACATACAGCTATGCGTCCGGTATAACCGGCGTATTTATCCGTTCTGATAATGGTTTAATGGTACTGAGTACTTGATGGTTTTGTGGTTCGTGATAATAAGACATAATGATATATTGTATACAGGGAATGATTTATGGAAGATTAAAATACCATTGACAAGTATGTCGGTACATTAAAAATAATCAGTCCTCCTTCACATCACATTTTGACATATCTGTATGATATATCGATATATTCGATACAGGTAAAATGTCACAAAGAGAAATCGCAATTTATAAAAAGCACATTTTGAAATAGAGATTCACCATTTACGGAGTAAAAGCTACTTATCTTAATGGGAGAAACATTCTAACGTATCAGATATATATTTTGATTGTGTTGTAGAGATATTTTTAATTACAACATATAATGTAGGTATTTTTTTATATAGTTTAGACTTATCTTTAAACAAAAAATAGACGAACATTGAATTTTAAATGTTATACATATATATCATTGTAATCCGAATATAGATATATCTTAGATATTCATGGTATCATTAATTTCTCCTATTGCCTATATATCACATCACACTTACGGGCTTTAGATGTTGATTATTAAGATGGCTTGCCAAAACGGCCTATTTGAGTAAAGTAAGAAGAAGTTCATCCAAATAAAAAAACCGGAAGATATCTAAACTCTTGCAATCAGATATACCAATAATTTCACTATACAATGCCAATTGGTTTTACTGGGACGGCCTTAGGTCGTGACAGATATTTAATTAAAGCCTCCCCTATTCCTGTGGCAGTTGGTTCATCCTTGATCATGTTTCCTTGAAACACCGATCCCCTTCTCCTCTCAACTTGTGTCCGGCAATGGAGGGATGCTGATCATCCAATGTCCAGTGTCCCTCAGTACGTCTCCCGAGTGTCTCCCGAGATCGACTTTTCACGGTCTTGGCGTCACGTGGTCATGGTTGTGCGGAACAAATTTGTTTAACTAGATTTGATTGGCTATTGATATTTCTTGCTATACCGAGGGCCCGACAGTACGATATTTACACAAATATGAAGCAAATCGCCTCTCGAGACAAAAGTCTTTGACACTGCATTAATCTAATCTAATACAATAGCCGAGCGCCATACTGACCAAGAGCCTGATCCTTGACCTTGGGTCAGTTAGTCCATATCCCATGTCACGCGCTGCCCCGGACGTTCTAAATTAAATGTGCCTGTTTGAAGTGAAGCAGGTTGACAATGAAATTGAGCATATCTGGTTTTGCCTGCATAAAATGTAATTGTTGAAGTTTGGCATTAAAATATGATTTGATAGTCGTCCGCTTTTCCGAGATACTTGGAAACAGCTTTGTACAATTGCTGGTCGATCAAACGTCCTTGCTCCGCCTAATCTGCCTATAAATGAATGTAAATGCAGTCAAAACCCAGATTAGCGTCTTTTTATTCTTCCTCACGATTCTAAACCGTCTGAATAACTGTTGATCATAACATTAGTTTTGCGGACACACCTGTCGCCAACGTGTCACCAACATTGTCAAATTATTGTATACTTGAGGTAAAATTTAAAACATCTGTTTCAGACTATTAAGGTGTCGGTAGGTATTACATAAAGAGGAATGCACTGTTACGACCCTAAACGATCGATTTAGTATATATGTGTAAGAAGTTCCTGTCATATCAAAAATATACAGGTGTCCTTCCATCAAATATTACATGGACATCATCTACATTTGTGATGTCTGTCTATGGGGTTCTACCAGATTTCAATAAGTTTAAGATAATCGGCAAGGGAGACGGCTACACTGGTTAAAAAGTAGATAAAATTGGCGTACCTAATAAACCTACAGGAGCGTTAACTTAAAGGAATCCGGAAAATCAATAAAGGTTTAAATGTTGTACATTTCCAGTCGGTAATAGTTCTTAGGAAGAATGAATATTTCTAATATGTATGATGGGGGGAAATGTTGTTTTTTAATATCTTAACTATCTGTCCTTTGTTGAACTAACCGGGGTCGAATATTTTGTTTAGAGACCGCCCTGATGAATTCATGCCTAGAACTTGTTTTAAAGAAATTAACACTCAAAATTAAAACCAACAGCTTTACAGCCAATAAGAACAATATGTACGTGAACTCCAAGATATGTATGGCAAAACAAAAAACAAAACAGAAAAGGCGCAGCATTATATTTCGTGTTTTGTTGGTCGGTGGGGTTTTTTTGGGGGGGGGGGGGGGGGGGGAGGGACAACATCGGATGAAGAAGTGTGTGGTCCGATGCCTTCCTGAGTAATGGGACCATTTGAGTTCCTAAGGAAGCAAAGAGGACGGACCATTTGTGTTGTGGTTGTGTCCTTGGACAAGACACTTTACTCTAATTACTCTGTACACCATGTGACCGGTCAGCTAGACGCCGTTCAGTGAGGTAGCATTTATGGTATCGTCCTGATTCAGGACTGTTTATATAATTAAGCTCATACTGTTGTATAGAATTTTGTTATAAATGTTAAATATTGGACAAACAATTGATACCACCCACCACAGCTAGTGCGCTGTAGCTCGGTATTATTCTTTGCTTTCTGAGTTCAGTTGTTCATTACGTCCCCTGCCCCGTCAGTTTGGCTTGGTTTATTTTGTTTAACGTCCTATTAACAGCCAGGGTCATGCTCTGTAGGCCATCCAAATTAATATCGAGTTTTACTGCAGTGTCCAAAATTAAAAAAAAAAAACATGTTCACGGTGCAGAAATCATTTCAAAGACAAAAAGTAACGTGGAAGCATAAAAATGTAACAATTTGATGTTATATGAAAATTGACAGAAAATATAGGAGATTATTGTCCTAGAAGACATTGGTTTTCCTATATCATAAGATCCAGATTTGAGTGAAGCGTCCTGTCAGTAACCACGGTAAATTTCACTATTAAAATATGTAGTAACATCTTGTTCTTTCTAGTAATTATACAAGGTTTGGGAGGAGGTCAATGAAAATGATCCAGTTGATACACAGCCTTACTTGGTGTGCCACGGCGGCCAACTTTCTCATGGATTGCGACATCCCTTAGTTTGGAATTTAATAGATCAGATAGAAAGGCACGCCGAGAGATATTTTGGTTAATAAGGATTGTTCAAAAGACACAAGATGTGAGCACATTTCACTTCAAATTGAGAGTTAGATATATTGAATTTAACTGTATTATATAGCTGTTTCATCCTTTTAGGAACTGCCACAGATGATAAGGACATAAAGTGATAATACCTATGGGGCGACTGATCAAATTCATCAGAAGAAATTTCAAAATCCGGATTGGAAAGTGCAATGACGCCATGATTCTGAAGCGGAACTGGACTGGGTCGATCATCGGCGACCAGGTAGCTCAATTGGTAGAGTATCCGGCCAGTGTTCGGAGGTCTGAGATGCGAACCCTGATCTGACCTTTCATTTTCCCTCTCCTTACAATTACAATTCAATAAATGTCACAATACCTAGTTCTAGGTACATGTAGTAATACCGCATTGTGGTAATGACACGTCATATTTGATATAAACTGTATTTATTTTACAACCATGGTGAAACAATGTATATCGAATAATATAAATAGCACCTGTTAGCCCGGATGGAAGCGCACAAGGGGCCTTACTGAGAGAGGAAACGGAGTAATTGGCGAAAATCCATGTTGGTCAGGTGACTGCAATACCTTTCCACGTGTGATCAGGGAATCGAGCCCGAATTTCCATCTGCACGGTCTTACTAACTACTAACCCCATGTATTTGACTAGGTTTTTTCCCTCGAATTCATGCTGACATCTTTATTGACCAATTTGGAGACTATTTAAAAGAGTTGGCTAATTTACTACAGATCAGTCAAATGAACCCAGTATTAGATTTGAGTAAATTCCTTATTCAATATTCTACGGACATATATCAATCTTAGGACATGCCTTTATGCCTTGAACCAAACAAATGTCTAACCAACAGCTCCCACACACCGGTATGTTGGCAGACGATCACGCTCAAATCTTCACAGGATCCTTATGTCATTTTTATTCCGTACTGAGGTACTGCATACCTTATCCATCAAAATTGTCTCAATTGTCTAGAACTTAATCTATGGCCCCATCTCGTGTGAATGTTTAAGTCAGCAGTACCAGTCTATCCATGCATGTTAATACAACTTCGTGAATCTCAACTATTACTGCGATCAGTAACTCCTCGTGATGGTCTCAGATTCTGTATATCATCCTCGAAGTCTCCTGGTATATAGTATCCGTATTGTCGCAATCAGATTATCCTTGGGAAAGTTTGAATCTTGAATTCCTCAGTAGGCAGTTCGAGGTTTTACTCCTTTTAATGGACACAGTAAGGGACTCCAATAGAGCTCAGAAAAATTCTCAGGTAATCACTCTAAAACATTCTGCTGTTGATACATTGATATCAAATATGACCTAACTGCGTTCATGTCGACATAATGACATTTACGTCTTTCGAGATTTGGTAGGTGCAATGCTGTGGCTATATTATCACTGCCAAAGCCATTTCTTGTACAGACATCACCTTCCTTTATGCCGTTCGGTTCTTACGACAATCTCGCAAGGCACGCTGGGAAAGATCAAGTGTTCAAAAACATCGGTATGGCTAGAACGAATATTGCTCGGTCATTTTATTTCAATAAAACCTACATGAGCCAGTTAAAAAATTATCTGCTGTGTCTCGCTTCATATATTTAGAGGGAACTAACGGCCGTACCTTTCTGGATCGGGGTTCCAATGACTTAAGCATGCTGTATACCACTAAATGTGAATCGTAGAGTGCAACTAAAAGTAGATCTCGTAGACCCTCAGTTTTTTAGTCTTATAAATATGTTATATATTGAGGAGACCAGAATGTATCTACTGTCCCCATGGCAACACTTGCGATCTTTATCTTTCCGTCCTCGTATGCCCGTTGCAACACTACATTTTCGTCCCAGTCTAATATTTCTTTCTTCTGTTGGAGTCACATCCAACACCAACACCCCCAACCCTCCCCTCCCCTCTCCCCCACCCCCTCCCCCTCCCTTCCGCATCATATAACCGTATCTAGTGGGAGGACAATTAAATGACATACAAACAAATATTTTAGATAAAGACATCTCTCCTCGTATGCTGTGTCATGAACATCATTTACGCTGACAATATAGGCACTTGGATATCGCAAATATCTGGGAATACTTGTTATAGGACAATCTTTACGGTATAATGAAAATTTTTCGTTTACTAATTACCATGGATTCTACGACAATAATACATGCACGTGCATGGATCTCACTGCATGAAAACCAGCGTTTAATGAAATAGTTATTTTCAGTAAACCTCATTAAACTTTTAAAGTTTAAGTTTTATATTGGTTTAATGAATATTAAATTCTAGATTTACGAAAAGTTTTATATTTTTGTAAACTCCAGATTTAAGCACCAGTAAATGCCAAGTAAACTCCATTCATGGTACAATCCTAAGTTTATGAACATATTTTCACACAAGACACAACACGTCAACATATTTTCACTAAATGACGAAACACGTCGTAAAAAACAACATATTTTCACAAGGTGACAAAACACGTCAACATATTTTCTTCGTGTGACAAAACACGTCTTTCAACAAAGGATACCATGCCCTATGTCTGCATGACTTGTTATTATAAAGTAAAAGATAAATTCAACGAAAATAACTTTATTACAACCTTCCGTGTATAAATATTTAAAATTCTTCCAAAAGGACAAATGAAAAGGACTTTGTTTCTAACTTGATCATATGCATTAACACACACTGCAAAGAATTCTTTGTACAGACATTAATTGGGATTCACTCCTTACATCAATTTCTCTCATTTACAAATGACAGCTGAATCCCTCTTCTCTCCCCCTCCCCTCCCTTATATATCCCACCTATACGAGCCAGGCGCGTATTTGTAACGTAATGTCAACATTTACAAAATAACTATAATTTAACGTTTATCAATTCATGTACTTCAATTATCTTTACTTAAAATTGAATAAGTTTCTCATTACTTATTTAGATAATAAATCAAAACTGTAAATTAATATAAAGTTTTGGCGGCTTTCTTCTACTTCCGGCGGTTACATATGTGTACAGTTAAACATTGCCTAGATTATACACACAAGTGGTCAGTCAATTGAAATACTACAAACTGGTGTGACTATGTGAGATTATAATAGGTGAAAAACCTTCAAGTATGTCGGATAATCCATCGTTTCTATCTGGGTCGACGAACCGATTTATTTTCCGCCGAATTTGAGGAAAAAGTGATTTTTCTCATGATCATGTTGTGGATAGTTTATCGGAAGATGAGGAGATGTACATGCCGCCAATCAATCGTCGAGATTTAAATATATGACAACGTCTTACCGTAGTCCAGGTCTCTCCGAAAGGATTCGAGTAAATGAAATACGAAATCGCAGACTTACAAAAATGGTACAGTAGATATAAACAATAAAACTCCGGCAGGATCTTCATCGAGATCCACACATGTATATGTGCGCACTCATGTTGGACACAGGTCAAGCAGCGCGCCAGGGAGTGGACAAAGCAGCAGCAGGAAGGAAACGCCGGATCGGATTACGCCTGATGTAAGTGTACTAGTGTAAACATTACCAGTATACATGTACTATAGATAATTAGTCTGAAGTCAATAAAACCGTGTGGTCACCGACCTACATTTGGTTTAACATTCAGTTTATAGAAAAACTTTAAAAAAAAAATAATTTAACCAATGAAACTAGAGAATATATACTCAGTATATAAATACAGGTATTGCATGGAATAAATGTCAGAAACACGCTGATAAGTTAATTAACCAGTCTGTTATTTGATATCGATTTCACTTTCAACTAGTAACCGTTCCGTATGACTTCTATTGGCTGTTTGATCCCTGTAGAATACCATCCCATGTCTCCTGAATTAGTAGTGTTTTAGTGATTGTAATAACATGTTTGTTTTATTTGAAAATTGAGAGCTTGTTTTTGTACTTCAAGTTTGATAAGTTAAAAGAAAGAGGATATATCTGAATAATAATTGATATCGCATATGCATATGTATATTAATACAGCAATGCATTACATATATTGGTGACGGTTAAAGTTTATACAAGTTCATTCCTTTATTTCAGAAACTCACAACAAGGGAAGCTGCTTGCTTGAAGTAGGCATCATAGAACGAAGGGGAAAAATTAGAAAGTAGAAATGATGTCTTCAGAATATGAGGACGAATCAGACAAAGACAGCCTTTCCAATATCAATGTCCTACCACGAAGGAGCGATGAAATAGATAAGATCATTACGGAACCAGGCAAAAAACTGAAAACTTCTAAAAGACAACAGTATAAACGACAGAAGTGTCCAGCAGAAAATGTCCGGATTAATACGATTACTTGAGATTGACAATAAAACAGTAACGGAATGGTATAGCAAGAAAATTGAGTGTCTAGTTTAAAGAGATAAACTTAATGGCAAGATTAAATTTGCATTGAGTTTACTGGAATTTACATTGAGTTTACTGGAATTTACATTGAGTTTCCTGGAATTTACGTTGAGTTTAGTGGAACTTACATTGAGTTTACTGGAATTTGCATTGAATTTACTAGACATTATAGGGAGTGTATCGAAATTTACAGCGAGTTTGCTGGAATTTACATTAGGTTTACTGAAATTTACATTGAGTTTCCTGGAATTTACAGCGAGTTTAGTGGAATTTACAGCGAGTTTGCTGGAATTTACATTAGGTTTACTGAAATTTACATTGAGTTTCCTGGAATTTACAGCGAGTTTAGTGGAATTTACTGCGAGTTTGCTGGAATTTACATTAGGTTTACTGAAATTTACATTGATTTTCCTGGAATTTACATTGAGTTTAGTGGAATTTACAGCGAGTTTGCTGGAATTTACATTAGGTTTACTGAAATTTACATTGAGTTTAGTGGAATTTACAGCGAGTTTGCTGGAATTTACATGAGGTTTACTGAAATTTACATTGAGTTTCCTGGAATTTACGTTGAGTTTAGTGGAATTTACAGCGAGTTTGCTGGAATTTACATGAGGTTTACTGAAATTTACATTGAGTTTCCTGGAATTTACGTTGAGTTTAGTGGAATTTACCGCGAGTTTGCTGGAATTTACATTAGGTTTACTGAAAGTTACATTGAATTTCCTGAAATAAAAATTGAGTTTACGAGAATTTTGCGTGGTTTACTTTATTCTAAAATCTGACGTTTACTTGCAGTTTAAGAGGTCAACAAAACGTCATTAAATGGCGGAGTTTACCAAGATCGAAAACGGTTACAAAACTAGACTTAAACTTCATGTTTAGGGGAATTTAATTTGGAATGAAACCCTATTAAACGACTGGTTTAATTGAGTTTAGTTAAGGTTTCCTTCCTAATTAAACTCACTATTTCATGCAGTGTCTCCCAGTGTCTCTCACGTACTGCTGATGTAAACACGTGGGTCGGACATGTCCAATAAGGGGACAGTAATATTAGATTGTGTCGTACACACTTGAAATACATCGGATGAGTCGAATATTTTGTTCCGTCCCGATTTCACAGATTTTTCGAACACTGTTAATTCTAATACAGCGGTTTTGTAAAATATATTGTGTCGTCCATCCTGTCTAAAGTATACCAATACGTTGTGTGTGTCTAACAATTAGTTTGTTAATAAATATAAAACATGATATTTCTAATCTATCGTTCCACGACTATGTTTACCATTAGTAGGTATCTTTAATCTAACCATACTGAAAGGAAAACGAATCGCAACTGCCCAGTTTATGGGAAATAAAGGATATGTTATAGAATGTAATAATGGTGTCATTCAAAGATAGGTAACCACTCTGTCGTCTGTGAAAGTTCCATCCATGATAATGTTCAGTACCCTTTGTCGAATTTCTGGCTGACCTAACCTCTTCCCGACAGAACATTTACGGAACGAGTTGGACAGAAGGATACAAAGACATTGGACGAGCCCTCCAATCAACGTCGCTCAGTTGACTTTGGCGCTGGATGAAAAAATTAGACTGTATACCAAACAGGCTGGTCAAAACCCTGATCAACTGAATTTCAATGCAAAAAAATAGTGCGTGGAATTAACTGCAGGCTGGTCAAAACCCTGATCAACTGAATTTCAATGCAAAAAAAATAGTGCGTGGAATTAACTGCAGCTCATGGGGGGGGGGGGGGGGGGGGGGGGGGGGGGGCGTATACACACTATTGATGAGAACGCTTTTCATTTTGAGAGGGGTACTCTTGGATCAACATGAAATTTGACGAGGATACTATACATACATGGAATAAATTTCCAAAGACGAGAAAGTGCTTTCCCATTTTCAGTTACACCATAATAACATCCTGCAATATCTTTTATTTCCTGTAGTAAACCGGACAATTTGTAATGGCGTGTCTCTTATATTTCAGTAATTTTTAATTGATCTTGTATTATTAATGCGAATAAACTCTACATCCTCATTTTCCACTTTCATGAGACTCAGAGCATACGATGCACTTCTATTACTTTCCCCTGTTGGAGAAACAAATAAAGTATTCTTAGTGAACGATTTATTTTATACGATGTGAACGCAATTCGGTTATACAAATATACCGTGTCCTCTACAAACATGACGATACCATACACAATATTCATAATCGTACTTCCCAATAGACTGATTTAAAAGGGAAGAATGACAAAAGTATATTTTATTAAAAATACAAAGCTGGGTCGAGCTCATATCGGCATAGATATTAAACATTTGTTCTTTTCCAATATGATTTCTTTTTAATTTGCTGAAAGTTCCGTCTTCAAGATCCGTAAATTCGTTAATCTTTGTAGCCCGTCAAAATACATAGCCCTGTCAAACAAGATTCTACAAAAACACATAACGGGCCGATCTGGTTGCTTCTTTAACGCAAACCCAGTAAAGATTAAAAATGAACAATATTATTAAAACCTCACGTCAGAGAAAATGAAGGTCATTTTGTGTCATGTTCGAAAAGGGCAAACAAGATAATCGCAATATTATTCAATTGTCAGAGCAGTTATTGGATTGTGAGAACCTGCAGCACAGCATATAACTCCCCAGGGTTCTGCTATGTCTCCCTAGGTAATCTCGTTATTTTTAATTGTGAACATAGAACACAGTCAACTGTTGGAAATGAAGGTATAAATATTTTAAGATGATGTGCCTTTGGAATCCATTTGTCTTACTTTTGGACAGTTAGATATAATTTACGTTTGAAAGCTAACACGGATTTCGAAATACGTTTACTCCACTCCATGACACTGATGATTTCAGTGGAAACAAAGGGCGTAATGGAAATGTCTCGTGCCCACAAAGACACGCGCATTCTTTATAACAATGCACGTGTTGTGTTTACATTGACATTCTTCTCAATGAAGTGCAGCGTTAGTTCCACTGAGAAATAATGTCTACCTTTGGAAAAAGTATTCCTCCGAATAACACAGAATTTTAAAGAATTTATTTCATCAGTTTTGTTCACACGGATAAATGTGATTACACGGAGACACGTATTCACCCTGAAATACACGTGGTTACCTAACTCCTTTCGTTGTGTGTGTGGTACCCCAACTCCTTTTGTTGTTTGTGTGGTACCCCAACTCCTTTCGTTGTTTGTGTGGTACCCCAACTCCTTTCGTTGTTTGTGTGGTTCCCCAACCCCTTTCGTTGTGTGTGTGGTTCCCCAACTCCTTTCTTTGTGTGTTTGGTTCCCCAACTCCTTTCGTTGTTTGTGTGACTCCCCAACTCCTTTCGTTGTGTGTATGGTTCCTTAACTCCTTTCGTTGTTTGTGTGGTTCCCCAACTCCTTTCGTGGTTTGTTTAGTTCCCCAACTCCTTTCGTTGTTTGTGTGGTTCCCTAACTCCTTTCGTTGTTTGTTTAGTTCCCCCAACTCCTTTTGGAGTTTGTTTAGTTCCCCAACTCCTTTCGTTGTTTGTTTAGTTCCCCAACTCCTTTCGTTGTTTGTTTAGTTCCCCAACTCCTTTCGTTGTGTGTGTGGTTCCCCAACTCCTTTTGTTGTTTGTTTAGTTCCCCAACTCCTTTCGTTGTTTGTTTAGTTCCCCAACTCCTTTTGTTGTTTGTTTAGTTCCCCAACTCCTTTCGTTGTTTGTTTAGTTCCCCAAATCCTTTCGTTGTTTGTTTAGTTCCCCAACTCCTTTCGTTGTTTGTTTAGTTCCCCAACTCCTTTTGTTGTGTTTGGTTCCCCAACTCCTTTCGTTGTGTGTGTGGTTCCCCAACTCCTTTTGTTGTGTGTGTGGTTCCCCAACTCCTTTTGTTGTGTGTGTGGTTCCCCAACTCCTTTCGTTGTGTGTGTGGTTTCCTAACCCCTTTCGTTGTTTGTTTAGTTCCCCAACTCCTTTTGTTGTTTGTGTGGTTCCCCAACTCCTTTCGTTGTTTGTTTAGTTCCCTAACTCCTTTCGTTGTTTGTGTGGTTCTCCAACTCCTTTCGTTGTTTGTGTGGTTCCCCAACTCATTTCGTTGTTTGTGTGGTTCCCCAACTCCTTTTGTTGTGTGTGTAGTTCCCCAACTCCTTTCGTTGTGTGTGTAGTTCCCCAACTACTTTCGTTGTTTGTTTAGTTCCCCAACTCCTTTCGTTGTGTGTGTAGTTCCCCAACTCCTTTCGTTGTGTGTGTAGTTCCCCAACTCCTTTCGTTGTTTGTTTAGTTCCCCAACTCCTTTCGTTGTGTGTGTGGTTCCCCAACTCCTTTCGTTGTTTGTTTAGTTCCCCAACTCCTTTCGTTGTGTGTGGTTCCCCAACTCCTTTCGTTGTTTGTTTAGTTCCCCAACTCCTTTCGTTGTGTGTGGTTCCCCAACTCCTTTCGTTGTTTGTTTAGTTCCCCAACTCCTTTCGTTGTTTGTGTGGTTCCCCAACTCCTTTTGTTGGGTGTGTAGTTCCCCAACTCCTTTCGTTGTGTGTGGTTCCCCAACTCCTTTCGTTGTTTGTTTAGTTCCCCAATTCCTTTCGTTGTGTGTGTGGTTCCCTAACTCCTTTCGTTGTGTGTGTGGTTCCCCAACTCCTTTCGTTGTGTGTGTAGTTCCCCAACTCCTTTCGTTGTTTGTGTGGTTCCCTAACTCCTTTCGTTGTGTGTGTGGTTCCCCAACTCCTTTCGTTGTTTGTTTAGTTCCCCAACTCCTTTCGTTGTGTGTGTGGTTCCCCAACTCCTCTTGTTGTTTGTGTGGTACCCCAACCCCTTTCGTTGTGTGTGTGGTTCCCTAACTCCTTTCGTTGTGTGTGTGGTTCCCTAACTCCTTTTGTTGTTTGTTTAGTTCCCCAACTCCTTTTGTTGTTTGTTTAGTTCCCCAACTCCTTTCGTTGTTTGTTTAGTTCCCCAACTCCTTTCGTTGTGTGTGTGGTTCCCTAGACCCTTTCGTTGTTTGTGTGGTTCCTCAACTCCTTTCGTTGTGTGCATGTATCCCCAACCCCTTTCGTTGTGTGTGTGGTTCCCTAACTCCTTTCGTTGTTTGTGTGGTTCCCCAACTCCTTTCGTTGTGTGTGTGGTTTCCAACTCCTTTTGTTGTTTGTGTGGTACCCCAACCCCTTTCGTTGTGTGTGTGGTTCCCTTACTCCTTTCGTTGTTTGTGTGGTTCCCCAATCCTTTCGTTGTGTGTGTGGTTTCCAACTCCTTTTGTTGTTTGTGTGGTACCCCAACCCCTTTCGTTGTGTGTGTGGTTCCCTAACTCCTTTCGTTGTTTGTGTGGTTCCCCAACTCCTTTCGTTGTGTGTGTTGTTCCCTAACTCCTTTCGTTGTTTGTGTGGTTCCCAACTCCTTTTGTTGTTTGTGTGGTTCCCCAACCCCTTTCGTTGTGTGTGTGGTTCCCCAACTCCTTTCGTTGTGTGTGTGGTTTCCTAACCCCTTTCGTTGTTTGTTTAGTTCCCCAACTCCTTTCGTTGTGTGTGTGGTTCCCCAACTCCTTTCGTTGTTTTTTTAGTTCCCCAACTCCTTTCGTTGTGTATGTGGTTTCCCAACTCCTTTCGTTGTTTGTTTAGTTCCCCAACTCCTTTCGTTGTGTGTGTGGTTCCCTAACTCCTTTTGTTGTTTGTTTAGTTCCCCAATTCCTTTCGTTGTGTGTGTGGTTTCCAACTCCTTTTGTTGTTTGTGTGGTTCCCCAACTCCTTTTGTTGTTTGTGTGGTTCCCTAACTCCTTTCGTTGTGTGTGTGGTTCCCTAACTCCTTTTGTTGTTTGTTTAGTTCCCCAACTCCTTTTGTTGTTTGTTTAGTTCCCCAACTCCTTTCGTTGTTTGTTTAGTTCCCCAACTCCTTTCGTTGTGTGTGTGGTTCCCTAGACCCTTTCGTTGTTTGTGTGGTTCCTCAACTCCTTTCGTTGTGTGCATGTATCCCCAACTCCTTTCGTTGTGTATGTGGTTTCCCAACTCCTTTCGTTGTTTGTTTAGTTCCCCAACTCCTTTCGTTGTGTGTGTGGTTCCCTCACTCCTTTTGTTGTTTGTTTAGTTCCCCAATTCCTTTCGTTGTGTGTGTGGTTTCCAACTCCTTTCGTTGTGTGTGTTGTTCCCTAACTCCTTTCGTTGTTTGTGTGGTTCCCAACTCCTTTTGTTGTTTGTGTGGTTCCCCAACCCCTTTCGTTGTGTGTGTGGTTCCCCAACTCCTTTCGTTGTGTGTGTGGTTTCCTAACCCCTTTCGTTGTTTGTTTAGTTCCCCAACTCCTTTCGTTGTGTGTGTGGTTCCCCAACTCCTTTCGTCGTTTGTTTAGTTCCCCAACTCCTTTTGTTGTGTGTGTGGTTCCCCAACTCCTTTCGTTGTTTGTTTAGTTCCCCAACTCCTTTCGTTGTGTATGTGGTTTCCCAACTCCTTTCGTTGTTTGTTTAGTTCCCCAACTCCTTTCGTTGTGTGTGTGGTTCCCTAACTCCTTTTGTTGTTTGTTTAGTTCCCCAATTCCTTTCGTTGTGTGTGTGGTTTCCAACTCCTTTTGTTGTTTGTGTGGTTCCCCAACTCCTTTTGTTGTTTGTGTGGTTCCCTAACTCCTTTCGTTGTGTGTGTGGTTCCCTAACTCCTTTTGTTGTTTGTTTAGTTCCCCAACTCCTTTTGTTGTTTGTTTAGTTCCCCAACTCCTTTCGTTGTTTGTTTAGTTCCCCAACTCCTTTCGTTGTGTGTGTGGTTCCCTAGACCCTTTCGTTGTTTGTGTGGTTCCTCAACTCCTTTCGTTGTGTGCATGTATCCCCAACTCCTTTCGTTGTTTGTGTGGTTCCTCAACTCCTTTCGTTGTGTGCATGTATCCCCAACTCCTTTCGTTGTTTGTGTGGTTCCTCAACTCCTTTCGTTGTTTGTTTAGTTCCCTACTCCTTTTGTTGTGTGTGTGGTTCCCCAACTCCTTTCGTTGTTTGTGTGGTTCATCAACTTTTCGTTGTTTGTTTAGTTCCCCAACTCCTTTCGTTGTTTGTTTAGTTCCCTACTCCTTTCATTATGTGTGTGGTTCCCTAACTACTTTCGTTGTTTGTGTGGTTCCCCAACTCCTTCCGTGGTTTGTTTAGTTCCCCAACTCCTTTCGTTGTTTGTGTGGTTCCTCAACTCCTTTCGTTGTGTGCATGTATCCCCAACTCCTTTCGTTGTTTGTGTGGTTCCCCAACTCCTTTCGTTGTTTGTGTGGTTCATCAACTCCTTTCGTTGTTTGTTTAGTTCCCCAACTCCTTTCGTTGTTTGTTTAGTTCCCTACTCCTTTCGTTGTGTGTGTGGTTCCCCAACTCCTTTCGTTGTTTGTTTAGTTCCCCAACTCCTTTCGTTGTGTGTGTGTTGTTCCCAAACCCCTTTCGTTGTTTGTTTAGTTCCCTACTCCTTTCGTTGTGTGTGTGGTTCCCTAACTCCTTTTGTTGTTTGTTTAGTTCCCCAACTCCTTTCGTTGTGTGCATGGTTCCCCAACTCCTTTCGTTGTTTGTGTGGTTCCTCAATTTCTTTCGTTGTTTGCTTAGTTCCCCAACTCCTTTCGTTGTTTGTTTAGTTCCCTACTCCTTTCGTTGTGTGTGTGGTTCCCTAACTCCTTTTGTTGTTTGTGTGGTTCATCAACTCCTTTCATTGTTTGTTTAGTTCCCCAACTCCTTTCGTTGTGTGTTTAGTTCCCTACTCCTTTCGTTGTGTGTGTGGTTCCCCAACTCCTTTCGTTGTGTGTGTGGTTCCCTAACTCCTTCCGTTGTTTGTGTGGTTCCCTAGCTCCTTTCGTTGTTTGTGTGGTTCCCCAACTCCTTTCGTTGTTTGTGTGGTTCCCCAACTCCTTTCGTTGTTTGTTTGGTTCCTTAACTCCTGTCGTCGTTTGTGTGGTTCCCTAGACCCTTTTGTTGCCATATTTTCGTCTCGGTATGTATCGTATAGTATCCGTTATTCTCAACCATCCTTTCAGTAAAATAGCAATTTCCTCAGACATTCTTTAAATCTGTTTTCGTGTACTATCGCCTCCTTTAGCATTCATTTGATGCGAGCTAGGTTCTTTCTGCAGCCAATTGAAACACCTTATTTGTATAACACTTTGGTATCTTGCCCTTCTAGTCCCATATTAGTTTAATTATCCATACTGAGCCACATAAAGTGTTGTTTGCGGAGGTGACCACATAAAGTGTTGTTTGCGGAGGTGACCACATAAAGTGTTGTTTGCGGAGGGGCCCCGGTGGCCGAGTGGTTAAGGTGTCCCGACACTTTATCACTAGCCCTCAACCTATGGGTTGCGAGTTCGAAACCTATGTGGGACAGTCGAATGGTACTGACCGTAGGTCGGTGGTTTTTCTCCGGCTTTCTTCCACCTCCAAAACCTGGCACGTCCTTAAATGACCCTGGCTGTTAATTGAACGTTACACAAAATAAACTAAATGTTTTAGCGGATCTACATCCTCCTAATGTGTTTATTCGCCCAAAACCTTTCTGTCACCGTTTGTGTGGTTCTCTAAATATGGTAATCTTCTATATGTAGCACCATCTTAGAAGACGTAACCCTTTCTGATGCAATTATAGCGTAGACGAATCGCCTGATGTTGCTGTAGCCATAGTTGCTCTTACTTTGTGGTAACATCTGCACTAATAAACTCCGCGTTATTTAGTTTCAAGTCAACAGTTTATATAGTTGCACAAGTGTGTACAGCCATTGCTGGACGTGGAACAAACACAAGGTTCATGTTATTTTATATAGATTGTTGTAATTTGATATTGGTTTTGGAGATTACTCGGAGATCATCATATTAATTTTGACAGAGGGTGTGTCTCTTCCTCTAAGAGTATTCACAGGTTCTTACAGAATATTGATAAACTAGCGTCAAAAAAAGAAAGGCAAGATCGGTTTTTCTAATATAACTTTTAGACACTTGGTCTAAATTCAATTAAATTTCACACTGAGCTAATTCCGTGCACTGTCAAACTGTTCTCCAGATAAATTAAGTCAACCGTGACCCCGCTCGACGCTGCATGCGTTTTGAGCATGCAGATTTTTCAAGAAAAGGTGTATCCGATGTATTCTTGCACCACATGTGCTGGTACAATGTAAATCCTTACAAATCGAACACTGGAGCAGTATACTCATATCATATTTCTTTTCGAAGCGATTGCATAGCGGAATACCGCGTTTGAGTGAAGTCAATAGGGGTAGGGGCATTGCTCTGATAATGCAGGGGCATCCGCAATGTCATGAAGCCCAGCAATATGGCGTACATGAGACAACATTATCCCGTTTAGTTGGGCGTATCAGAGTAACAAGGAAGTTGTGTGACCGTCCCAGGAGCAGACGCCCGCGCATTACGTCCAGACGTCAAATAGAGGCATACGTCTGTCGCACCACCGTTGCCGATTTAAGACGGAGACAACACGTCCTTATTTCGGTCCGCCACTTACGCAGAGGCGACGCCAATGTCGAATGCAGTGGCTGCTTGCACGGCACCTAATCGGTTTCGTTTGGTCCATTGGAGACGCGTGTTGTTCTTGGAAGTAGCATTGCGGACTGATACATAAAATTCGCGTATCTCAGAAAGACCGTGAATGCCACAAAGACAAGACGTCATAAAATGCAGTCATGCATGATAACGCGACATCAATAGATCATAGATTTACGTGATTTGTAAACAATGCTGAGTGGCCGAATGTCAGTATAATACACAATACACTGTACTTCAAATACAATCGTGAAATAATATCGATATATAAACAAACGATGATAAACAAAACCATGACATAATTAGCTACGACCCCATGAATCAGCCCGGTTCGTCTTCATCCACCCAAGGGATTCAATATTGTCAACTGAACTTCACACTTTCTTCGATGAGATATCCATGATGCCAATTACATTTGAAGTTTACATCATACGTATCAACACAAGATAGCGACACAAATTGACGATATGTCTCGCAAAACATCCAAGACAAGTGAGGATGACCAGATTAATAAGTGGGTCCATTTTATGTTTCCTGGGCATTGTTTATATGGAGGATGACGTTTATTTTCATAAGATTACAAACTCGATTCGTAGACTTTTATTATATTATAGGTCCGTCCAATCTTGTTCTCATAAAATTGTAGCACGGTAAAGATGCAAGCTGATACATAATTGGCTTCCACAGTGGGGACAACCCTGCCAAGACTTGAAATGTTAAACCCATGTCGCGGAATTACAGATATGAACATCAAGGCAATAGTATAAATAGCATTTTCCTCGTGACGTGATGCTTCTGTGCGAACGCATTTGATATTCATATTTGAACATGCGATATTACAGCAGCTTAACGCATTTTTTTTCAAGTTAATTATCCTAAAAATCTAATTAAAATCAAATCCCTCGATGCGCTTCGTTACACAATGCCCATAATGGAATCACGAGTTAAATGTCAAGTTTATTAAACAGAAACCATTCATTATCAACCAATCAGATCACTTCTCTCTTAGACATTTGAATATTCAAACAAAATGGCGACGGAATACGCTTGATTACATGCAGCGATTAGAAGACGTCATATCACTATGGTGTAAGTGGTACCGGAACTGAAGACGGTGAAAGGAGAGGGAGAAATACAGTAGACCTTATGAGGTAAGAAATATTGCACGACAGGGGGCGTCACCAACTGGTTTCGGTACTTCGACGAAAACGCCGCCATATTGGAATCGTTCAAACGCAGGCTCGACAGTACCCGGATGTTGTATCCTTGAAATTTTTCCTGTGAAGCCTCTCGTTGACTACTTTCCCAATGCTGGCAGCGCAATGCATATTCGATTGGCGATTGGGAATCATCTCAACGGCCTTTCCAACGAGGCTCCGTCAGATACCCATGAGGGATTTGATTTTAATTAGGCTGTAATCGTAATTAGTGCTGGATATGGTCTTTGAAGTTCTATATTTCATGTCTCATCAGGCCCAACAAAGTACAAACCTAACCTTGTATGTTTTTTGAACACGTATAATCCGAAAACGTGCTTAATTTTTTTTTTAATTTCGTGAATGCTTAAACCATGTTTCACCGAGAGTGGAACGAATTTAACCTGCTTATTCGAAACCCTGTTTTGTCTCGGGTTAGACAGTCAAGATATGGAAAGATCCTATCACTCACACGGTGGCTATATATAGCGAGAACTGGGTCCTCCATCTGGCTTTACTACAAATGATTTGCCAAATGCTTCCGCAATTGTGTACTTCAAATATCCAACTACGTACATGTATTAGCATTCACGTATCGTACGGACATGACCTTTAAAGCACGTGCGATTGTTCTTAATACTGTCTGGACATCGGAATTTTACGCCTTCGCAATTATCAACGGTGGTCAGCGTAAAGTGCGCGAGCTGTTTGTGACATACCACGTGATAAGCATCTCTGTATATGACAGCTCTAAGGTCTTCCATTGACCTATATATTTCGTGTATATAACATATTCATGTCACAACCACAAGAAAAAATTATCACGATAACTCATAGAAGCCGTACCGCTAAATTGGCTCTCTTGATGGTAATTCCTGTCGTATTAGCAAGTGCTCTGTTCGGTCCATTTCTGTAATTTCTTGAAAGACAAGAATATCGTGGACAGTACAGGCATTTTATTTTCCACGTCGGAAATGGAAACTGGAATTTTCACGCATTCATGAAGGGGTGGTTACTGCTAATGGACCCTCGTACAACACCGAGGCTCTTCCGAGTAATTATTTATAATTATCCAATTAACGTCCATCTCAGTCGCGCGCTATCGATTTTTATGATTAGACAACAGTACACTGTTTATCTATTATTTCCGGTACATTTATCGTCTAGATAAGCCTGGTTTCTGTATGCTGACAGGCTGCGGTGTTGCTACGACACCAGGGCATCAGGTTTTCCCTTTTTTCTGTTGTTGGTGCGCCATTATTTTTCATTCCAGCTGGTTCATCATTTGTATGGCATTCATATCAGGACTGAAATCTCTATAATGATACATACAAAACTGTGTTCTGCCGCAAGACAGGGTTAAATCTGAGGCCACGTGGGGTCTAAATATGTCACAGATTAGCTAATTTCAATCAATATTATCAATAAAAATGGAAAAAAACGTATGTTAGTATTACTGATAAAGAAATATATGTATACAATTTAGAAAATAATTTGTTTTACAAAGAAAGAATTTTTTTTTTAAGTATTGAGTCATATTGCCGTACCCTCTCCTAGGATGGGCCTCTTGCTTTAAAACGACTTAGTTTCTCCCGTAGTGAGCCCCGCAAATGATTGTCGCTACGTGTAGTTACGCGTGAAAGTGACCAGCGCGGACACCTCGGGATAGACGTAACATTGGTCGTCAATCTAGAGTCGCTAATCACCCTTTAAAAACACCGTCGCTCTGAGAGACAGGAATGCACACATTTTCTGATTTCATTTGATATTTTATAGAATGTGTCTAATAATCTTCGTTAGAGCGTCCGTACACACGACAACTCTTGTTACAGCGATCAAAATGACGAGGAGTGGTTACCCCACGCCACTATTACTAGCGGGTCATGCTACTAATTCTAAGACTTTCCAGCCATACCAGATTTGATTTTTCTAGCTTTACATAGGTAACGAGCCGATATAGTTGAAAATATAATGTTAACAACTCGATGCATATTCTTACATTATTTCTAATGAGACAAAAGGTTGACGATGCGCTTTCCATTACAATGCACACGGCGAGAAGACCGATGTCATGACGGTGTCTTTCTCACATAATAAATCCCATTAGTGAACAATGTTCGTGACGTCACCAAATGAAGTGTATTTTTGACGTCATGAAAGTTCGTGCAAAAGGATTAACCCATTTTATCAACGGAACTTGCGACAATTTATGCAGTTCTATTGTATAAAAGTTGATGTCCTCAGGTTGAAATTTATTTGTTACAATACTGAAATTAAATCGATGATTTTCGGTTTATTTCCAGGAACTATAAGAAATGACGAATAGATGACAAAATAAGCTAAAATAAGCTTTCAACTGAGACTGTGGTGATTATAATTCTGATTTTGCCGGGAACAGTCGCGTGAACTGGTGATGTAACAAAAATGGGCTCCACTGACAGGGCGAAATTTGACTTTGGAATGCCACTGTTACAGGTTGAATATAAGAAACACGTGTCATTTTGTCCTATAATTCTCAAAGGGCTGCAGACAAATCGGGTGAAGGAATGGGATGAGACCATGGATTTTACAGCTTCAGACAGAACTCCGTACCGAGGGCCATGTAACCTTCACCAACTTCCTGTAAATGCTTTTGAGAGCTGCCAGTCAGAGTGGGTGAAAGGATAGCCAGGAAGTAGGCCTTCTATTGGGACCAACTTGAGCCTGGGATGCGTCTGACATTATCTTGCCTCTGAAAACAAGTCTGTCTCGACGAAGTTTGGATGAAAGGTCCCTCACAACACCCAGTCCCTAATAGTAAGAGAAGTCTGTCAAATTACCATTGACGTGTACGTGGAAGAGGTAATGGTTCGCCCAAATACTCCTGATGGTTGCCTTGTCATAGCTTTTTCAATACATACGGGGAACTTGATGGTGGAAAACACGTGCCCATGCTGTCGCTATTCTTCAAACATTTGGTCCCAGTACTTCAACTATAAACAATTCCACTCTACTGTTCTATCGACGCGTGTACATGCTGATCACAAATTCATTTTGGCAGATATCGGTGGTAAAGGGTCAGCATCAGATACATATATAAGCAATTACTATGAATTTGAGGGCCGCATTGAAGACGGTACTCTAGGATTCGCTGACCCTGACCCTCTTCACAACGGCCGACCATGATGAATCATTCTCCTTCATAGGTGACGATGTCTTCGCGCTAACACCAGCGATAATGAAGCCGTAGCCTTCGGTGACTGACTTATGAACGACCCATCTTCAACTACAGACTTTCTCAAAGAGGGCAGCAAATGCATTCGGTATTTATATATTCAGGTTCTTTTTAACTACCATGCAGCATCACCTCTCCAATGTCAAGCTCAATCTCAAAACATACCTGATCCTGCATAGCCTCACGAGGACCGGAGCTACAGAATTAACTGCTAGAACGGTCGTGAATGTTTACCGAGACAGGAACATGGGGATATCCATACCTACTTGGAGGACACACAGACAGCCAGTGGTAAAAATACTACCGTCAAAGACGGTAAGAAGTAACGGCATCCCCTCAAGAACTGGGTTATCTCCGTGCTGTTGATGTTCTCTGGTAAGATATGATATCGAGGCTATAAACTGTCGTTTTTTTAATCAATAGTCAAATGAATTTCGCCGGATTTATTTCTTGAATCGTATAATTGCTTATTAAATATTAAACTTAAATAAACAAATATCGAGAATTCAAACAACTTTTATCGAATGCTAACCTGAACAATAATGACGAATGATACAAAATGAGGATGTGGGTGATGACGTCAGCGCTCGCGGTCAGCAGACTTCTGTACAGCGTTCTTCGTCGTCATTATGCAGATGCTGTGATGTCTGCTTAAGTTTTGATTTGAATCAATGGTTGTTAGCATTTTATAGACTGTCACGTAATCGTCTGTGGTACGCTTCCGCACGCTATGTACAAGTTGGACTGTCGTCAGGGACAAGTTTCGAACGATGACAACACGCTAGGCATTCGTTACGCATAGGTTAGACAGCTTTGTGTGTGCTAGACATTATCTTTATGTATCGCGACTTATAGGTAACTCACAAGTAACGTAGTATGATAGAAACTGTGGCAATCAATATTGTTTTACGGGCGATGTAAACAACATCACCCCTAAAGGTGAAATCTTACTGTTGTGACCTATCAGTCTTCACGTGCGAGAACATGTTTATTTTTATAGTCTGAATCTGCCACAAATTTGAGCCTCGTGTTAATAAGAGATAAGTAGACAGACTGTATGTAGGTAATACTGATCGGTCGTCCTAGGTAATTTTAGAGGGGCGCTTAAAATAGTGACGCGTCACTGAAAATCTCACGTCACATGTCACATTGGTATGACATCTCCCCGTTAAGACGAGCGAGGGTCCCTCTTTCACAACAATTGCATGACGCCATGACAACAATACAATGACGTCACGTCGCAAATTCAACCACGTAAGCTCTATATTTGTTAAATGAAGAATCTGTAAACTCAGAATTGATGCACTGAATCTACTAAGAACATGTCTCTCAAAAATCAGAAGAAGAGGCCCAAAAGGCCTGTATATTTCATGTGGATATTTCAGTGATTATGGCAAAACACTTCCATTTAGATAAAATTACAAATACTTTCTCAGTCCGGGATCTGCAACTCAGCACATACATAACAGTCAAACATTTGACGATTCGACTCCAAAAACAATGAAAAAAAACCACAAGGAGGTAAAATATACGTTGTATATGTCCTGTGAAGCGTCTCTTGTTTCCTTCTACCTACTTATCCGTAAATATCAATATTTATATCTTAGTTTCATTACCTCCCCAACTAACAGCCAGTGTTAATATCAGAAATCGTTGACCTTTGGACTCTGACCCAGTGACCTTGATCTTTGGTCAGTTGACCCCCTGTTTAATTCCAACCAACTTTGCTTCACTAAATATTCATCAGTGAAAAGATACAAATATCGCATTGATCTTTTGGTCTAATGACCTTGACCTTTGCCCTAGTTCATTGACCTCAGTATACATGTATATATATTTGTGAACTGATAATCTTTACCAAATTTCAGCTGAAGAACTAAATTTGTAGATGGACAGACAAACGCACGGGCGACCATAGAGAGTGATTATTACAGGGCACCCGTATCTGAGATATGGTGACCTAATAAGACAAAATCTGGTCATTTCTACAAAAGGAAGATTTCAAATAATTAGCCAAATTTCCCCAACCCCTCCGACCCCAGGTTTCCTAGACTCACTGTTTGTATGAAATTATTTTCCCTTAATCCAAGATGGTTCAGACCAAATTTGGACACTATCCTGCGCCTGAAATGAAACAAAAGTATTTCAAAGACTTTGCAATGTTTCTCCCTTTTGGGCCCATCTCTCCGACCCTTGGATGTCCCTTCACCAAAGCATGCTTCAGACCAAAAATGACCAAATGCTTTCATTCCTACAGAAGAAGAAAGATTTCAAAGCATTTGCTGGGTTGTTATTTTTTTCCTGTTGGGCTCCGCCCCTCAGTCCCCTGAGGGTCAGCCCAACCAATTTTAGACTTTTGAATCCCATCCACCGGGGCTTGCTTCCAGTCAATCATGAATAATATCCAGTAGATAGTTTCAGAGAAGAAGTCCTTTATAGCAATATAACCAAGTTGCATACTTTTGGCCCCACCCCTCAGCCGTCTGCGGGGTTAACTAATCCATTTGCACAATTTTGATAGTTGATGGACAGACGGACCGTCGTTCGCCAGGTGAGCTAATAAAGGTACCATCAAAACGCCACGCGACAGACTACATACCTATAATTAATTGATTATGAAAGTAAAATAAATTTCTGACGAAAGTAGCCAAAACGTCTACTTCTGCCAAACGACAAATGACATCACGGAATGTAAAATTCTTTAGACACCAAGCGATAATATTCAGGATTCGCGCACAGGGGGAGGGGGAGGGGGGTTGTCTACCAGGAGATTGTGTGCTACAAGTTTGTCCACCGCGTGTACAATGGTGTTTCTACTTGGAATTTTTTTTTTCACCGGAATTCAACTCATGTACATATTTTGTGGGTTGGTGGGGACATGCAGGGCACTTACGTTGTTTCGTGTCTTTCCTTTTGTCTTCTTCTGCTTCTTCAAGTAGTACAGATAATCCCTTCCTCTAAATCGACTTCCTTCCTCAACACCCGTACACCGATATACAGAAGTCCTCAGTCTCGTAGACAGTCTAAAGCGATATCGCTCAATGGTCACTTTACTCTCCCAGGTAGTTCACGTGACATCTCCCATAGGTAGTTCCTTGATGTTCTCCATGACTTCTATGAAGAATTAGAAGGATTGTATTTCCCGGAACTAAAAACGTGGGCATGGCTGGTTCACGTGACAAACAGGTTAGGCGGTGTGTTTCAGCAGGGCATGCGTGTAACTGTTGCACGTGACGAACGCTCAGGGGCTAGGTACATATGTTAATCGTCCGTCTAAAATCCACATTTGATATTTAGTTTAATTTAAACAATATTGTATTTTAGAATAATTTGTACAATTAAATAAATCAAATTTGTCGGTCTATATACCAATATATTTATATCGTTACTCCTTGAGTTCGTACCTTGATGAACACTACCAGAAGAAACTGTATCCACGAAAAACCTTGGGACACGACTGGCTCAGTGTAATTTTGACTCCTTTTCAGAATCTCGTTCCACGTGACGTAACGCGCGAGACCGTCGTAAGAGGCAAACCATAAGAACCGCAGAAACTATAGGACAAGATAGAGAATACATGAAAATAATAAATCGTTAACAGCTTAATCACATTTATCTTAATATGCATGTTCAACTGTTTATTTATAACCGTGACAAGCGAACTTGTCATTTATTGATACTTTATGAGAAATATGATAAAACAAAATATCTTATATTTTTTAAAATATCTTTTATAATAAATGAGATATCTTGTATATTTTATACAATATCTTATATAATAAATGAGATATCTTGTATATATCATAA
Source organism: Pecten maximus (assembly GCF_902652985.1). NCBI lineage: Eukaryota > Metazoa > Mollusca > Bivalvia > Pectinida > Pectinidae > Pecten > Pecten maximus. The sequence continues at coordinate 34,691,398 of NC_047016.1, read as the reverse complement.
AACATCTTATATAATAAATGAGATATCTTGTATATTTTATAAAATATCTTATACATTCTTGTATAATAAATTATTTATATAATAAAATTCTATTATCGTATGATATCTCAAATGATAAATTAGATATCTTATAAAGAAAAGTTAATTAGATATATTGTATCTTTTTAATGAAATATTCTTTATAATATACATCTATAAAAGATGTAATTTATCTCTTAAACTTTGCATAAGATACGTTGTAAAGAATTTAGATGTCTTCTAAAGATAAGTTATCTTATAAAGAAATTAGATGTATTATGTTATAAATCAGATATATCATCAAATAGATATGAAATGATATTATTTGTTTTTTTACCAATTCCACGCTAACTGTCTATACATGGACTGTATGTACTTTGGTTTGAGAGTTTTTTTAACAAGTCTCAGTGATATTTAACATGGACCTATATTGTTTAAACTCTTAGCGATACAGGCATGAATGAAATGACAATGCCCGGATTTCGCTCGTATGGTTGGACGGTGACCTATGACAGTCTTGCAGAATACATACTTATATACATTGTAAAACTTCCCTATGCCATAACTTGCCCAATACATGGACAGATCATTATGCAAAATATCGATTTAAATTTAAAGCTGTTTCCTTTACGGTGATGTACAGCACAGACAAAAATGTGGTTTAAACATTCGGGGTTTTTTTTTTATTTCCTTTCTGATGAGTTAAAAGCCTTAATGCTTGTAACACACTGACCGAGGTTAGTGTCGGGGCCCTTTGCGACAGACTGAGAAGAATCAAAGCTATAGAATTAAGGACGATGCTTTCACGACCACTACACTAGTAACTTTATTGATTATTACTTACAGATCTGTCAATCAAAATCGGACAATTTTCTGCCGGACTAATTTTTCTGTCTAATTTAATATCACAACACCACGACAAACACACGTTTGGTTCTGTCTCCGAGATGGTGGCGTCCTGTTTTGGAGAAAGGTGACCAGTGGGTGTTTCCATGAGGATAGCAGGGAGATTCATTAGGTGACTGGCTACCAGACAAGGAATGGTAGTGACTAGTAACTGTCTTATAAAAATACATAATAAGGTAACATGGACATTCACGCTTTCATCACTCATTAGCAAAAAAAAGGAGGTGTCTGAACCAATCAGTAACGCCATGCAATCATCTATAATAATGTTTGTAACACATCGTTTAGAAAAGAAAATCGAGGCATGATTGGATGATTACAAGCTCCACATTATCATGAATGTCGCATTTCTGAGTGACCACAGTAGCAAATAAGGCGTCACAACCGATACTAATCCCCTCGTTAATACTACCTGTCTGGTTCTGTACGGTAACTATGACAACTAGACAGGTAACATGGACTATACTACCTGTCTGGTTCTGTACGGTAACTATGACAGACAGGTAACATGGACTTATACTACCTGTCTGGTTCTGTACAGTAACTATGACAGACAGGTAACATGGACTATACTACCTGTCTGGTTCTGTACGGTAACTATGACAACTAGACAGGTAACATGGACTAATACTACCTGTCTGTTCTGTACGGTAACTATGACAGACAGGTAACATGGACTAATACTACCTGTCTGGTTCTGTACGGTAACTATGACAGACAGGTAACATGGACTATACTACCTGTCTGGTTCTGTACAGTAACTATGACAGACAGGTAACATGGACTAATACTACCTGTCTGGTTCTGTACGGTAACTATGACAGACAGGTAACATGGACTATACTACCTGTCTGGTTCTGTACGGTAACTATGACAGACAGGTAACATGGACTATACTACCTGTCTGGTTCTGTACGGTAACTATGACAGACAGGTAACATGGACTATACTACCTGTCTGGTTCTGTACGGTAACTATGACAGACAGGTAACATGGACTATACTACCTGTCTGGTTCTGTACGGTAACTATGACAGACAGGTAACATGGACTATACTACCTGTCTGGTTCTGTACAGTAACTATGACAGACAGGTAACATGGACTATACTACCTGTCTGGTTCTGTACGGTAACTATGACAGACAGGTAACATGGACTAATACTACCTGTCTGGTTCTGTACGGTAACTATGACAGACAGGTAACATGGACTATACTACCTGTCTGGTTCTGTACGGTAACTATGACAGACAGGTAACATGGACTATACTACCTGTCTGGTTCTGTACGGTAACTATGACAGACAGGTAACATGGACTATACTACCTGTCTGGTTCTGTACGGTAACTATGACAGACAGGTAACATGGACTATACTACCTGTCTGGTTCTGTACGGTAACTATGACAGACAGGTAACATGGACTATACTACCTGTCTGGTTCTGTACGGTAACTATGACAGACAGGTAACATGGACTATACTACCTGTCTGGTTCTGTACGGTAACTATGACAGACAGGTAACATGGACTATACTACCTGTCTGGTTCTGTACGGTAACTATGACAGACAGGTAACATGGACTATACTACCTGTCTGGTTCTGTACGGTAACTATGACAGACAGGTAACATGGACTATACTACCTGTCTGGTTCTGTACGGTAACTATGACAGACAGGTAACATGGACTATACTACCTGTCTGGTTCTGTACGGTAACTATGACAGACAGGTAACATGGACTATACTACCTGTCTGGTTCTGTACGGTAACTATGACAGACAGGTAACATGGACTATACTACCTGTCTGGTTCTGTACGGTAACTATGACAGACAGGTAACATGGACTATACTACCTGTCTGGTTCTGTACGGTAACTATGACAGACAGGTAACATGGACTAATACTACCTGTCTGGTTCTGTACGGTAACTATGACAGACAGGTAACATGGACTATACTACCTGTCTGGTTCTGTACGGTAACTATGACAGACAGGTAACATGGACTATACTACCTGTCTGGTTCTGTACGGTAACTATGACAGACAGGTAACATGGACTATACTACCTGTCTGGTTCTGTACGGTAACTATGACAGACAGGTAACATGGACTATACTACCTGTCTGGTTCTGTACGGTAACTATGACAGACAGGTAACATGGACTATACTACCTGTCTGGTTCTGTACGGTAACTATGACAGACAGGTAACATGGACTATACTACCTGTCTGGTTCTGTACGGTAACTATGACAGACAGGTAACATGGACTTATACTACCTGTCTGGTTCTGTACAGTAACTATGACAGACAGGTAACATGGACTATACTACCTGTCTGGTTCTGTACAGTAACTATGACAGACAGGTAACATGGACTATACTACCTGTCTGGTTCTGTACGGTAACTATGACAGACAGGTAACATGGACTATACTACCTGTCTGGTTCTGTACGGTAACTATGACAGACAGGTAACATGGACTATACTACCTGTCTGGTTCTGTACGGTAACTATGACAGACAGGTAACATGGACTATACTACCTGTCTGGTTCTGTACGGTAACTATGACAGACAGGTAACATGGACTATACTACCTGTCTGGTTCTGTACGGTAACTATGACAGACAGGTAACATGGACTATACTACCTGTCTGGTTCTGTACGGTAACTATGACAGACAGGTAACATGGACTATACTACCTGTCTGGTTCTGTACGGTAACTATGACAGACAGGTAACATGGACTATACTACCTGTCTGGTTCTGTACGGTAACTATGACAGACAGGTAACATGGACTATACTACCTGTCTGGTTCTGTACGGTAACTATGACAGACAGGTAACATGGACTATACTACCTGTCTGGTTCTGTACGGTAACTATGACAGACAGGTAACATGGACTATACTACCTGTCTGGTTCTGTACGGTAACTATGACAGACAGGTAACATGGACTATACTACCTGTCTGGTTCTGTACGGTAACTATGACAGACAGGTAACATGGACTATACTACCTGTCTGGTTCTGTACGGTAACTATGACAGACAGGTAACATGGACTATACTACCTGTCTGGTTCTGTACGGTAACTATGACAGACAGGTAACATGGACTAATACTACCTGTCTGGTTCTGTACGGTAACTATGACAGACAGGTAACATGGACTATACTACCTGTCTGGTTCTGTACGGTAACTATGACAGACAGGTAACATGGACTATACTACCTGTCTGGTTCTGTACGGTAACTATGACAGACAGGTAACATGGACTATACTACCTGTCTGGTTCTGTACGGTAACTATGACAGACAGGTAACATGGACTATACTACCTGTCTGGTTCTGTACGGTAACTATGACAGACAGGTAACATGGACTATACTACCTGTCTGGTTCTGTACGGTAACTATGACAGACAGGTAACATGGACTAATACTACCTGTCTGGTTCTGTACGGTAACTATGACAGACAGGTAACATGGACTATACTACCTGTCTGGTTCTGTACGGTAACTATGACAGACAGGTAACATGGACTATACTACCTGTCTGGTTCTGTACGGTAACTATGACAGACAGGTAACATGGACTATACTACCTGTCTGGTTCTGTACGGTAACTATGACAGACAGGTAACATGGACTATACTACCTGTCTGGTTCTGTACGGTAACTATGACAGACAGGTAACATGGACTATACTACCTGTCTGGTTCTGTACAGTAACTATGACAGACAGGTAACATGGACTATACTACCTGTCTGGTTCTGTACGGTAACTATGACAGACAGGTAACATGGACTAATACTACCTGTCTGGTTCTGTACGGTAACTATGACAGACAGGTAACATGGACTATACTACCTGTCTGGTTCTGTACGGTAACTATGACAGACAGGTAACATGGACTAATACTACCTGTCTGGTTCTGTACGGTAACTATGACAGACAGGTAACATGGACTAATACTACCTGTCTGGTTCTGTACGGTAACTATGACAGACAGGTAACATGGACTATACTACCTGTCTGGTTCTGTACGGTAACTATGACAGACAGGTAACATGGACTATACTACCTGTCTGGTTCTGTACGGTAACTATGACAGACAGGTAACATGGACTAATACTACCTGTCTGGTTCTGTACGGTAACTATGACAGACAGGTAACATGGACTTATACTACCTGTCTGGTTCTGTACGGTAACTATGACAGACAGGTAACATGGACTAATACTACCTGTCTGGTTCTGTACGGTAACTATGACAGACAGGTAACATGGACTATACTACCTGTCTGGTTCTGTACGGTAACTATGACAGACAGGTAACATGGACTATACTACCTGTCTGGTTCTGTACGGTAACTATGACAGACAGGTAACATGGACTAACACTACCTGTCTGGTTCTGTACGGTAACTATGACAGACAGGTAACATGGACTATACTACCTGTCTGGTTCTGTACGGTAACTATGACAGACAGGTAACATGGACTATACTACCTGTCTGGTTCTGTACGGTAACTATGACAGACAGGTAACATGGACTATACTACCTGTCTGGTTCTGTACGGTAACTATGACAGACAGGTAACATGGACTATACTACCTGTCTGGTTCTGTACGGTAACTATGACAGACAGGTAACATGGACTATACTACCTGTCTGGTTCTGTACGGTAACTATGACAGACAGGTAACATGGACTATACTACCTGTCTGGTTCTGTACGGTAACTATGACAGACAGGTAACATGGACTATACTACCTGTCTGGTTCTGTACGGTAACTATGACAGACAGGTAACATGGACTATACTACCTGTCTGGTTCTGTACGGTAACTATGACAGACAGGTAACATGGACTATACTACCTGTCTGGTTCTGTACGGTAACTATGACAGACAGGTAACATGGACTATACTACCTGTCTGGTTCTGTACGGTAACTATGACAGACAGGTAACATGGACTATACTACCTGTCTGGTTCTGTACGGTAACTATGACAGACAGGTAACATGGACTATACTACCTGTCTGGTTCTGTACGGTAACTATGACAGACAGGTAACATGGACTATACTACCTGTCTGGTTCTGTACGGTAACTATGACAGACAGGTAACATGGACTATACTACCTGTCTGGTTCTGTACGGTAACTATGACAGACAGGTAACATGGACTATACTACCTGTCTGGTTCTGTACGGTAACTATGACAGACAGGTAACATGGACTATACTACCTGTCTGGTTCTGTACGGTAACTATGACAGACAGGTAACATGGACTATACTACCTGTCTGGTTCTGTACGGTAACTATGACAGACAGGTAACATGGACTATACTACCTGTCTGGTTCTGTACGGTAACTATGACAGACAGGTAACATGGACTATACTACCTGTCTGGTTCTGTACGGTAACTATGACAGACAGGTAACATGGACTAATACTACCTGTCTGGTTCTGTACGGTAACTATGACAGACAGGTAACATGGACTATACTACCTGTCTGGTTCTGTACGGTAACTATGACAGACAGGTAACATGGACTATACTACCTGTCTGGTTCTGTACGGTAACTATGACAGACAGGTAACATGGACTATACTACCTGTCTGGTTCTGTACGGTAACTATGACAGACAGGTAACATGGACTATACTACCTGTCTGTTCTGTACGGTAACTATGACAGACAGGTAACATGGACTATACTACCTGTCTGGTTCTGTACGGTAACTATGACAGACAGGTAACATGGACTATACTACCTGTCTGGTTCTGTACGGTAACTATGACAGACAGGTAACATGGACTATACTACCTGTCTGGTTCTGTACGGTAAACTATGACAGACAGGTAACATGGACTATACTACCTGTCTGGTTCTGTACGGTAACTATAACCAGACAGGTAACATGGACTATACTACCTGTCTGGTTCTGTACGGTAACTATGACAGACAGGTAACATGGACTATACTACCTGTCTGGTTCTGTACGGTAACTATGACAGACAGGTAACATGGACTTATACTACCTGTCTGGTTCTGTACGGTAACTATGACAGACAGGTAACATGGACTATACTACCTGTCTGGTTCTGTACGGTAACTATGACAGACAGGTAACATGGACTATACTACCTGTCTGGTTCTGTACGGTAACTATGACAGACAGGTAACATGGACTATACTACCTGTCTGGTTCTGTACGGTAACTATGACAGACAGGTAACATGGACTTATACTACCTGTCTGGTTCTGTACGGTAACTATGACAGACAGGTAACATGGACTATACTACCTGTCTGGTTCTGTACGGTAACTATGACAGACAGGTAACATGGACTAATACTACCTGTCTGGTTCTGTACGGTAACTATGACAGACAGGTAACATGGACTAATACTACCTGTCTGGTTCTGTACGGTAACTATGACAGACAGGTAACATGGACTATACTACCTGTCTGGTTCTGTACGGTAACTATGACAGACAGGTAACATGGACTATACTACCTGTCTGGTTCTGTACGGTAACTATGACAGACAGGTAACATGGACTATACTACCTGTCTGGTTCTGTACGGTAACTATGACAGACAGGTAACATGGACTAATACTACCTGTCTGGTTCTGTACGGTAACTATGACAGACAGGTAACATGGACTAATACTACCTGTCTGGTTCTGTACGGTAACTATGACAGACAGGTAACATGGACTAATACTACCTGTCTGGTTCTGTACGGTAACTATGACAGACAGGTAACATGGACTATACTACCTGTCTGTTCTGTACGGTAACTATGACAGACAGGTAACATGGACTATACTACCTGTCTGGTTCTGTACGGTAACTATGACAGACAGGTAACATGGACTATACTACCTGTCTGGTTCTGTACGGTAACTATGACAGACAGGTAACATGGACTATACTACCTGTCTGGTTCTGTACGGTAACTATGACAGACAGGTAACATGGACTATACTACCTGTCTGGTTCTGTACGGTAACTATGACAGACAGGTAACATGGACTAATACTACCTGTCTGGTTCTGTACGGTAACTATGACAGACAGGTAACATGGACTAATACTACCTGTCTGGTTCTGTACGGTAACTATGACAGACAGGTAACATGGACTATACTACCTGTCTGGTTCTGTACGGTAACTATGACAGACAGGTAACATGGACTATACTACCTGTCTGGTTCTGTACGGTAACTATGACAGACAGGTAACATGGACTATACTACCTGTCTGGTTCTGTACGGTAACTATGACAGACAGGTAACATGGACTATACTACCTGTCTGGTTCTGTACGGTAACTATGACAGACAGGTAACATGGACTAATACTACCTGTCTGGTTCTGTACGGTAACTATGACAGACAGGTAACATGGACTATACTACCTGTCTGGTTCTGTACGGTAACTATGACAGACAGGTAACATGGACTATACTACCTGTCTGGTTCTGTACGGTAACTATGACAGACAGGTAACATGGACTATACTACCTGTCTGGTTCTGTACGGTAACTATGACAGACAGGTAACATGGACTATACTACCTGTCTGGTTCTGTACGGTAACTATGACAGACAGGTAACATGGACTATACTACCTGTCTGGTTCTGTACGGTAACTATGACAGACAGGTAACATGGACTATACTACCTGTCTGGTTCTGTACGGTAACTATGACAGACAGGTAACATGGACTAATACTACCTGTCTGGTTCTGTACGGTAACTATGACAGACAGGTAACATGGACTATACTACCTGTCTGGTTCTGTACGGTAACTATGACAGACAGGTAACATGGACTATACTACCTGTCTGGTTCTGTACGGTAACTATGACAGACAGGTAACATGGACTATACTACCTGTCTGGTTCTGTACGGTAACTATGACAGACAGGTAACATGGACTATACTACCTGTCTGGTTCTGTACGGTAACTATGACAGACAGGTAACATGGACTATACTACCTGTCTGGTTCTGTACGGTAACTATGACAGACAGGTAACATGGACTATACTACCTGTCTGGTTCTGTACGGTAACTATGACAGACAGGTAACATGGACTATACTACCTGTCTGGTTCTGTACGGTAACTATGACAGACAGGTAACATGGACTATACTACCTGTCTGGTTCTGTACGGTAACTATGACAGACAGGTAACATGGACTATACTACCTGTCTGGTTCTGTACGGTAACTATGACAGACAGGTAACATGGACTATACTACCTGTCTGGTTCTGTACGGTAACTATGACAGACAGGTAACATGGACTATACTACCTGTCTGGTTCTGTACGGTAACTATGACAGACAGGTAACATGGACTATACTACCTGTCTGGTTCTGTACGGTAACTATGACAGACAGGTAACATGGACTAATACTACCTGTCTGGTTCTGTACAGTAACTATGACAGACAGGTAACATGGACTAATACTACCTGTCTGGTTCTGTACGGTAACTATGACAGACAGGTAACATGGACTATACTACCTGTCTGGTTCTGTACGGTAACTATGACAGACAGGTAACATGGACTATACTACCTGTCTGGTTCTGTACGGTAACTATGACAGACAGGTAACATGGACTATACTACCTGTCTGGTTCTGTACGGTAACTATGACAGACAGGTAACATGGACTATACTACCTGTCTGGTTCTGTACAGTAACTATGACAGACAGGTAACATGGACTATACTACCTGTCTGGTTCTGTACGGTAACTATGACAGACAGGTAACATGGACTAATACTACCTGTCTGGTTCTGTACGGTAACTATGACAGACAGGTAACATGGACATATACTACCTGTCTGGTTCTGTACGGTAACTATGACAGACAGGTAACATGGACTATACTACCTGTCTGGTTCTGTACGGTAACTATGACAGACAGGTAACATGGACTATACTACCTGTCTGGTTCTGTACAGTAACTATGACAGACAGGTAACATGGACTATACTACCTGTCTGTTCTGTACGGTAACTATGACAGACAGGTAACATGGACTATACTACCTGTCTGGTTCTGTACGGTAACTATGACAGACAGGTAACATGGACTAATACTACCTGTCTGGTTCTGTACGGTAACTATGACAGACAGGTAACATGGACTATACTACCTGTCTGGTTCTGTACGGTAACTATGACAGACAGGTAACATGGACTAATACTACCTGTCTGGTTCTGTACGGTAACTATGACAGACAGGTAACATGGACTAATACTACCTGTCTGGTTCTGTACGGTAACTATGACAGACAGGTAACATGGACTAATACTACCTGTCTGGTTCTGTACGGTAACTATGACAGACAGGTAACATGGACTATACTACCTGTCTGGTTCTGTACGGTAACTATGACAGACAGGTAACATGGACTAATACTACCTGTCTGGTTCTGTACGGTAACTATGACAGACAGGTAACATGGACTATACTACCTGTCTGGTTCTGTACGGTAACTATGACAGACAGGTAACATGGACTATACTACCTGTCTGGTTCTGTACGGTAACTATGACAGACAGGTAACATGGACTATACTACCTGTCTGGTTCTGTACGGTAACTATGACAGACAGGTAACATGGACTATACTACCTGTCTGGTTCTGTACAGTAACTATGACAGACAGGTAACATGGACTATACTACCTGTCTGGTTCTGTACGGTAACTATGACAGACAGGTAACATGGACTATACTACCTGTCTGGTTCTGTACGGTAACTATGACAGACAGGTAACATGGACTATACTACCTGTCTGGTTCTGTACGGTAACTATGACAGACAGGTAACATGGACTATACTACCTGTCTGTTCTGTACGGTAACTATGACAGACAGGTAACATGGACTAATACTACCTGTCTGGTTCTGTACGGTAACTATGACAGACAGGTAACATGGACTATACTACCTGTCTGGTTCTGTACAGTAACTATGACAGACAGGTAACATGGACTATACTACCTGTCTGGTTCTGTACGGTAACTATGACAGACAGGTAACATGGACTAATACTACCTGTCTGGTTCTGTACGGTAACTATGACAGACAGGTAACATGGACTATACTACCTGTCTGGTTCTGTACGGTAACTATGACAGACAGGTAACATGGACTAATACTACCTGTCTGGTTCTGTACGGTAACTATGACAGACAGGTAACATGGACTATACTACCTGTCTGGTTCTGTACAGTAACTATGACAGACAGGTAACATGGACTATACTACCTGTCTGGTTCTGTACGGTAACTATGACAGACAGGTAACATGGACTAATACTACCTGTCTGGTTCTGTACGGTAACTATGACAACTAGACAGGTAACATGGACTATACTACCTGTCTGGTTCTGTACGGTAACTATGACAGACAGGTAACATGGACTATACTACCTGTCTGGTTCTGTACGGTAACTATGACAGACAGGTAACATGGACTATACTACCTGTCTGGTTCTGTACGGTAACTATGACAGACAGGTAACATGGACTAATACTACCTGTCTGGTTCTGTACGGTAACTATGACAGACAGGTAACATGGACTAATACTACCTGTCTGGTTCTGTACGGTAACTATGACAGACAGGTAACATGGACTAATACTACCTGTCTGGTTCTGTACGGTAACTATGACAACTAGACAGGTAACATGGACTATACTACCTGTCTGGTTCTGTACGGTAACTATGACAGACAGGTAACATGGACTAATACTACCTGTCTGGTTCTGTACGGTAACTATGACAGACAGGTAACATGGACTATACTACCTGTCTGGTTCTGTACGGTAACTATGACAGACAGGTAACATGGACTAATACTACCTGTCTGGTTCTGTACGGTAACTATGACAGACAGGTAACATGGACTATACTACCTGTCTGGTTCTGTACGGTAACTATGACAGACAGGTAACATGGACTATACTACCTGTCTGGTTCTGTACGGTAACTATGACAGACAGGTAACATGGACTATACTACCTGTCTGGTTCTGTACGGTAACTATGACAGACAGGTAACATGGACTATACTACCTGTCTGGTTCTGTACGGTAACTATGACAGACAGGTAACATGGACTATACTACCTGTCTGGTTCTGTACGGTAACTATGACAGACAGGTAACATGGACTAATACTACCTGTCTGGTTCTGTACGGTAACTATGACAGACAGGTAACATGGACTAATACTACCTGTCTGGTTCTGTACGGTAACTATGACAGACAGGTAACATGGACTAATACTACCTGTCTGGTTCTGTACGGTAACTATGACAGACAGGTAACATGGACTATACTACCTGTCTGGTTCTGTACGGTAACTATGACAGACAGGTAACATGGACTATACTACCTGTCTGGTTCTGTACGGTAACTATGACAGACAGGTAACATGGACTAATACTACCTGTCTGGTTCTGTACGGTAACTATGACAGACAGGTAACATGGACTATACTACCTGTCTGGTTCTGTACGGTAACTATGACAGACAGGTAACATGGACTATACTACCTGTCTGGTTCTGTACGGTAACTATGACAGACAGGTAACATGGACTATACTACCTGTCTGGTTCTGTACGGTAACTATGACAGACAGGTAACATGGACTATACTACCTGTCTGGTTCTGTACGGTAACTATGACAGACAGGTAACATGGACTATACTACCTGTCTGGTTCTGTACGGTAACTATGACAGACAGGTAACATGGACTATACTACCTGTCTGGTTCTGTACGGTAACTATGACAGACAGGTAACATGGACTATACTACCTGTCTGGTTCTGTACGGTAACTATGACAGACAGGTAACATGGACTATACTACCTGTCTGGTTCTGTACGGTAACTATGACAGACAGGTAACATGGACTAATACTACCTGTCTGGTTCTGTACGGTAACTATGACAGACAGGTAACATGGACTAATACTACCTGTCTGGTTCTGTACGGTAACTATGACAGACAGGTAACATGGACTTATACTACCTGTCTGGTTCTGTACAGTAACTATGACAGACAGGTAACATGGACTATACTACCTGTCTGGTTCTGTACGGTAACTATGACAGACAGGTAACATGGACTATACTACCTGTCTGGTTCTGTACGGTAACTATGACAGACAGGTAACATGGACTAATACTACCTGTCTGGTTCTGTACGGTAACTATGACAGACAGGTAACATGGACTAATACTACCTGTCTGGTTCTGTACGGTAACTATGACAGACAGGTAACATGGACTAATACTACCTGTCTGGTTCTGTACGGTAACTATGACAGACAGGTAACATGGACTAATACTACCTGTCTGGTTCTGTACGGTAACTATGACAGACAGGTAACATGGACTAATACTACCTGTCTGGTTCTGTACGGTAACTATGACAGACAGGTAACATGGACTATACTACCTGTCTGGTTCTGTACGGTAACTATGACAGACAGGTAACATGGACTATACTACCTGTCTGGTTCTGTACAGTAACTATGACAGACAGGTAACATGGACTAATACTACCTGTCTGGTTCTGTACGGTAACTATGACAGACAGGTAACATGGACTTATACTACCTGTCTGGTTCTGTACGGTAACTATGACAGACAGGTAACATGGACTAATACTACCTGTCTGGTTCTGTACGGTAACTATGACAGACAGGTAACATGGACTAATACTACCTGTCTGGTTCTGTACGGTAACTATGACAGACAGGTAACATGGACTATACTACCTGTCTGGTTCTGTACAGTAACTATGACAGACAGGTAACATGGACTAATACTACCTGTCTGGTTCTGTACGGTAACTATGACAGACAGGTAACATGGACTATACTACCTGTCTGGTTCTGTACGGTAACTATGACAGACAGGTAACATGGACTAATACTACCTGTCTGGTTCTGTACGGTAACTATGACAGACAGGTAACATGGACTAATACTACCTGTCTGGTTCTGTACGGTAACTATGACAGACAGGTAACATGGACTATACTACCTGTCTGGTTCTGTACGGTAACTATGACAGACAGGTAACATGGACTATACTACCTGTCTGGTTCTGTACGGTAACTATGACAGACAGGTAACATGGACTATACTACCTGTCTGGTTCTGTACGGTAACTATGACAGACAGGTAACATGGACTAATACTACCTGTCTGGTTCTGTACGGTAACTATGACAGACAGGTAACATGGACTATACTACCTGTCTGTTCTGTACGGTAACTATGACAGACAGGTAACATGGACTATACTACCTGTCTGGTTCTGTACGGTAACTATGACAGACAGGTAACATGGACTATACTACCTGTCTGGTTCTGTACGGTAACTATGACAGACAGGTAACATGGACTATACTACCTGTCTGGTTCTGTACGGTAACTATGACAGACAGGTAACATGGACTATACTACCTGTCTGGTTCTGTACGGTAACTATGACAGACAGGTAACATGGACTAATACTACCTGTCTGGTTCTGTACGGTAACTATGACAGACAGGTAACATGGACTATACTACCTGTCTGGTTCTGTACAGTAACTATGACAGACAGGTAACATGGACTATACTACCTGTCTGGTTCTGTACAGTAACTATGACAGACAGGTAACATGGACTATACTACCTGTCTGGTTCTGTACGGTAACTATGACAGACAGGTAACATGGACTATACTACCTGTCTGGTTCTGTACGGTAACTATGACAGACAGGTAACATGGACTAATACTACCTGTCTGGTTCTGTACGGTAACTATGACAGACAGGTAACATGGACTATACTACCTGTCTGGTTCTGTACGGTAACTATGACAGACAGGTAACATGGACTATACTACCTGTCTGGTTCTGTACGGTAACTATGACAGACAGGTAACATGGACTATACTACCTGTCTGGTTCTGTACGGTAACTATGACAGACAGGTAACATGGACTATACTACCTGTCTGGTTCTGTACGGTAACTATGACAGACAGGTAACATGGACTATACTACCTGTCTGGTTCTGTACGGTAACTATGACAGACAGGTAACATGGACTATACTACCTGTCTGGTTCTGTACGGTAACTATGACAGACAGGTAACATGGACTATACTACCTGTCTGGTTCTGTACGGTAACTATGACAGACAGGTAACATGGACTATACTACCTGTCTGGTTCTGTACGGTAACTATGACAGACAGGTAACATGGACTATACTACCTGTCTGGTTCTGTACGGTAACTATGACAGACAGGTAACATGGACTATACTACCTGTCTGGTTCTGTACGGTAACTATGACAGACAGGTAACATGGACTATACTACCTGTCTGGTTCTGTACGGTAACTATGACAGACAGGTAACATGGACTATACTACCTGTCTGGTTCTGTACGGTAACTATGACAGACAGGTAACATGGACTATACTACCTGTCTGGTTCTGTACGGTAACTATGACAGACAGGTAACATGGACTATACTACCTGTCTGGTTCTGTACGGTAACTATGACAGACAGGTAACATGGACTATACTACCTGTCTGGTTCTGTACGGTAACTATGACAGACAGGTAACATGGACTATACTACCTGTCTGGTTCTGTACGGTAACTATGACAGACAGGTAACATGGACTATACTACCTGTCTGGTTCTGTACGGTAACTATGACAGACAGGTAACATGGACTATACTACCTGTCTGGTTCTGTACGGTAACTATGACAGACAGGTAACATGGACTATACTACCTGTCTGGTTCTGTACGGTAACTATGACAGACAGGTAACATGGACTATACTACCTGTCTGGTTCTGTATGGTAACTATGACAGACAGGTAACATGGACTATACTACCTGTCTGGTTCTGTATGGTAACTATGACAGACAGGTAACATGGACTATACTACCTGTCTGGTTCTGTACGGTAACTATGACAGACAGGTAACATGGACTATACTACCTGTCTGGTTCTGTACGGTAACTATGACAGACAGGTAACATGGACTAATACTACCTGTCTGGTTCTGTACGGTAACTATGACAGACAGGTAACATGGACTATACTACCTGTCTGGTTCTGTACAGTAACTATGACAGACAGGTAACATGGACTAATACTACCTGTCTGGTTCTGTACGGTAACTATGACAGACAGGTAACATGGACTATACTACCTGTCTGGTTCTGTACAGTAACTATGACAGACAGGTAACATGGACTAATACTACCTGTCTGGTTCTGTACGGTAACTATGACAGACAGGTAACATGGACTATACTACCTGTCTGGTTCTGTACAGGTAACTATGACAGACAGGTAACATGGACTAATACTACCTGTCTGGTTCTGTACGGTAACTATGACAGACAGGTAACATGGACTATACTACCTGTCTGGTTCTGTACGGTAACTATGACAGACAGGTAACATGGACTAATACTACCTGTCTGGTTCTGTACGGTAACTATGACAGACAGGTAACATGGACTATACTACCTGTCTGGTTCTGTACGGTAACTATGACAGACAGGTAACATGGACTAATACTACCTGTCTGGTTCTGTACGGTAACTATGACAGACAGGTAACATGGACATATACTACCTGTCTGGTTCTGTACGGTAACTATGACAACTAGACAGGTAACATGGACTAATACTACCTGTCTGGTTCTGTACGGTAACTATGACAGACAGGTAACATGGACTATACTACCTGTCTGGTTCTGTACGGTAACTATGACAACTAGACAGGTAACATGGACTAATACTACCTGTCTGGTTCTGTACGGTAACTATGACAGACAGGTAACATGGACTATACTACCTGTCTGGTTCTGTACGGTAACTATGACAGACAGGTAACATGGACTATACTACCTGTCTGGTTCTGTACGGTAACTATGACAGACAGGTAACATGGACTATACTACCTGTCTGGTTCTGTACGGTAACTATGACAGACAGGTAACATGGACTATACTACCTGTCTGGTTCTGTACGGTAACTATGACAGACAGGTAACATGGACTATACTACCTGTCTGGTTCTGTACGGTAACTATGACAGACAGGTAACATGGACTATACTACCTGTCTGGTTCTGTACGGTAACTATGACAGACAGGTAACATGGACTATACTACCTGTCTGGTTCTGTACGGTAACTATGACAGACAGGTAACATGGACTATACTACCTGTCTGGTTCTGTACAGTAACTATGACAGACAGGTAACATGGACTATACTACCTGTCTGGTTCTGTACGGTAACTATGACAGACAGGTAACATGGACTATACTACCTGTCTGGTTCTGTACAGTAACTATGACAACTAGACAGGTAACATGGACTAATACTACCTGTCTGGTTCTGTACAGTAACTATGACAACTAGACAGGTAACATGGACTAATACTACCTGTCTGGTTCTGTACGGTAACTATGACAGACAGGTAACATGGACTAATACTACCTGTCTGGTTCTGTACGGTAACTATGACAGACAGGTAACATGGACTATACTACCTGTCTGGTTCTGTACGGTAACTATGACAACTAGACAGGTAACATGGACTATACTACCTGTCTGGTTCTGTACGGTAACTATGACAGACAGGTAACATGGACTAATACTACCTGTCTGGTTCTGTACGGTAACTATGACAGACAGGTAACATGGACTAATACTACCTGTCTGGTTCTGTACGGTAACTATGACAGACAGGTAACATGGACTAATACTACCTGTCTGGTTCTGTACGGTAACTATGACAGACAGGTAACATGGACTAATACTACCTGTCTGGTTCTGTACGGTAACTATGACAGACAGGTAACATGGACTAATACTACCTGTCTGGTTCTGTACGGTAACTATGACAGACAGGTAACATGGACTAATACTACCTGTCTGGTTCTGTACGGTAACTATGACAGACAGGTAACATGGACTATACTACCTGTCTGGTTCTGTACAGTAACTATGACAGACAGGTAACATGGACTATACTACCTGTCTGGTTCTGTACGGTAACTATGACATCTAGACAGGTAAAATGGACTAATTCTACCCGTCTGGTGCGGCATGAGGGATACTAAATCACCACCTTAAGTCACATGACTATTCAATGTTGGTGATATTCTGATAATGTGTTCACCTTCAGAGAAGCATACTTCCGCGTTAACTTTACAAATGATGGTCTAACAGTTTTGTAGGTTGTTTTACTTGGCCATGGTTTCGTATTTCTAGGTTTTGTATCCCCAAGCTCCAGCTGACATCTTTCGTTTAGAGACGCCAAACGAAACCTACTCCGATAATGCATCAGGCCATTTCGTGACCACTAATGCCTTTCTTGCATTTCCATGCTAATACCTTGTATATATCCAACCTGCCAATGTCTGATTGAAGATGTGCACGAGGATCTTACAAGTTTGTACTAAACCTGATTATAGTCAAAGCATATATCCTACATCGCCTCGTCATGACAATCACGCGCTCACTAGCTAGCATACACCGATATGTATATCATTAAAGACGATTACTGAACCGTTTCATTAATTAGTTGATTGACACTACAAATTATTTCTCCCCCAGCATAATACTGTACCATATTTTGTTTTTAAATATACCGTCACGATTTCATATACGCCCTTGGAATGTCATATAGTGTTATCGTCAAATGTCATAAAATGTTATCGTCTAATGTCATATAGTGTTATCGCCGAATGTCATATAGTGTTATCGTCAAATGTCATAAAGTGTTATCGTCGAATGCCATATAGTGTTTTCGTCGAATGTCAGTGTTATCGTCGAATGTCATAAGGTATTATCGTCGATTGTCATATAGTGTTATCGTCGAATGTCATAAAGTGTTATCGTCGAATGTCATATAGTGTTTTCATCGATTGTCATAGTGTTATCGTCAAATGTCATAAAGCGTTATCGTCGAATGTCATACAGTGTTATCGCGCGAGGACGAGGATAAACACAAAGCAGTGAAAAGGCGCCGTACAATGGTTCTGTACGACAGCGACAGCGAATAGACATTTGTACGAAGCCTCCATTATCGCGCCAAGTGACGTCACAGCTTCGTCACATCAAAAACAGTCGCTCATGTACTTTCAAACTAAAATATTTTCGTCATTGTTTCAAACACCAAGGACAATTTATCTATTATAGATTAAATGAAAAAATGCTGAAATTTTGTTTTGAGACGTGTATTTAATAAAATGAATCCTTTTCAAGAGTCAGTTGTGTTAGAACTATTTCTTCTCTCGTCGGTATAATTGACCTACTTCAAAGGTTCGGGTGCTTTGGTTGAGATGTGACGATTCAAGGCAAAAGAGAGAATCAGTTTTTGATGGAGAACGATGAAAGAAAACGTCATATGATAAAAAGAATCTGTCATTCGTTTCCCTTCATATTTGATTGATGATACTCGTTTAGAATTTTTTATTTTTGCTCGCCAGAGGCTCGCAAAAATAAAAAAATTCAAAACTCGTATCATTAATCTACTATGAAGGGAAACTCATGACAGATCCTCTATATAGTCTGATGTCATTAAGTGATATCGTCGAATGTCATACAGTGTTATCGTCGAATGTCATATAGTGTTGACCGTAGAATGACATATAGTGATATCGCCGAATGCCATATAGTGCTATCGTCGATTATCATACAGTGTTATCGTCAAATCTCTAAAGTGTTATCGTCGAATGCCATAAAGTGTTTTCGTCGATGGTCATATAGTGTTATCGTCGAATGTCATAAGGTATTATCGTCGATTGTCATATAGTGTTATCGTCGAATGTCATAAAGTGTTATCGTCAAATGTCATAAAGTGTTGTCGTACAATGACAGTGTTATCGTCTGATGTCATTAAGTGATATCGTCGAATGTCATACAGTGTTATCGTCAAATGCCATATAATGGTATCGTCGAATGTCATATAGTGTTATCGTCAAATGCCATATAATGGTATCGTCGAATGTCATATAGTGATATCGTCGAATGTCATATAGTGCTATATTCGAGTGCCATATAATGCTATCGCCGAATGTCATATAATGGTACCGTCGAATGTCATATAGTGTTGTCGTAGAATGTCGTATAGTGCTATATTCGAGTGTCATATAATGCTATCGCCGAATGTCATATAGTTCTATCACCGAATGTCATATAATGATATCGCCGAATGTCATATAGTGTTGTCGTAGAATGACATAGTGATATCGCCGAATGCCATAGTGATATCGCCGAATGACATAGTGATATCGCCGAATGTCATATAGTGTTATCGTCGAATGTCATAAAGTGATATCGCCGAATGCCATAGTGTTATCGTCGAATGTCATAGTGTTGTCGTAGAATGACATATAGTGATATCGCCGAATGTCATATAATGCTATCGCTGAATGCCATATAGTGCTATCGCCGAATGTCATAAAGTGATATCGTCGAATATCATATAGTTGTATCGTCGAATGTCATATAATGTCTTGCATTAAAAAGAGACTTGAATTGCCTTAAGATTGATTAGCTGGCATGCTATATCCCGTTTACTTGGGCGTCTCAGAGCCACAGGTAGATTGGGTGACTGCACCAGGAGCAGACGCCCGCGCATTACGTCGCGACGTCAAGATGGAAACTTGCGTCTCTCGCACCTCCGTATCTGATTTCAGATGGAAACAGCACGTCAAATTGTCGGTACTCATGGTTGGCCAATGTGTCCGAGAACGGTTAGGAATCGGCTGCGGGGGAGTCATTAAGGCCACGACGTCCCTATTTCGGTCTGCCACTTACACAGAGGCGACGCCAATGTCGAATGCAGTGGCTGCTTGTACATGCGTCTATTCGACTTCGTTTGGCCCAATGGAGATGAGTGTTGCTCACTGACGAGTCTCGCCTTACGCTTTACAGGTCAGATGGACGCCAATGTATCTATCGACATCGTGGTGAACGTTATTCTGACGCTTGCGTAACAAAAAGTGACAGATTTGGTGGAGGGTCCGGCAAAGTATGGGCAGTGATATCTAAGGCTTGAATACACCTCTCGTGTTTATCCATGGTAATCCTACAGCAGCAAGACATCGGGATCAGGTCTTGAGACAACACGTCTTCCTCTTATCCATCAACGTAACGTTACGTTACAGCAGGACAAAGCGAGGCCCAACATTGTTAATGTTTGTTACAAACATCTGACGTCTAGAAGGGTAACATGGACTTATAGTACCTGTCTAGTTCTGACTTTCTGACTCAAAACACGGAGTTAGGAAGCGCGTCGACGTCCCATATAACGCCACTCAACTCACGCCGCCTGAACGGGTAATAAACACCTTGATAATGTCAATGTTAAGGAGAGTAAGAGCGGCGACTGATGCCATTGCTGGGCATACATACTGCTGATTTGGATCAGAAAACGGCGTAGGGTACTCTTGTTTTAACGGTATTCGCGCAAACACCGTCTGTGATATTAGATAAATCATCAAAATGTATTCAGTAATGATGAAATAATCGAGAAACCCACACCATGTGAACACATCATCAAAGAATCATGTAAAATAGTAACTTTCAAAAATAAACTTCCGTTTCTTTCTTCCGCTAGTATATCTACAGCTAAGGTCAGTTTGGGAAGGCCTTCATTGCGTGCAAGTATTTTGGTAATACTGTACCATATTTTGTTTTTAAATATACCGTCACGATTTCATATACGCCATTGGAATGTCATATAGTGCTATCGTCAAATGTCATAAAGTGTTATCGTCGAATGTCATATAGTGTTATCGCCGAATGTCATATAGTGTTATCGTCGAATGTCATAAAGTGTTATCGTCGAATGTCATATAGTGTTTTCGACGATTGTCATATAGTGTTATCGTCAAATGTCATACAGCGTTATCGTCGAATGCCATATAGTGTTTTCGTCGATTGTCATAAAGTGTTATCGTCGAATGTCATAAGGTATTATCGTCGATTGTCATATAGTGTTATCGTCGAATGTCATCAAGTGTTATCGTCAAATGTCATATAGTGTTGTCGTACAATGACAAATAGTGTTATCGTCTGATGTCATTAGGTGAAATCGTCGAATGTCATACAGTGTTATCGTCGAATGTCATATAGTGTTGTCGTAGAATGACATATAGTGATATCGCCGAATGTCATATAGTGCTATCGTCGATTATCATATAGTGCTATCGTCGATTATCATATCGTGTTATCGTCGAATGTCATATAGTGTTATCGTCGATTGTCATATAGTGTTATCGTCGATGGTCATATAGTGTTATCGTCAAATGTCATAAGGTATTATCGTCGATTGTCACACCATGAACACATCTTCAAAGAATCATGTAAAATAATAACTTTCAAAAATAAACTTGCGTTTCTTTCTTCCGCTAGTATATCTACAGCTAAGGTCAGTTTGGGAAGGCCTTCATTGCGTGCAAGTATTTTCGGGGGCTGCGGTATAGTTATGTTTGTCTCCTTGTAATAGCGCGGAACTGATGCCGAAGTTGTAGCCCCACCTCACTGAAGCATACTGCCGAAGACACAAGACACTACGCCCGGTTATTATACGGACAATAGGTTGACGCTGAGCACTAAGCCAGAATGGAAACTACCATTTTAGAGAACTTGTTAGGGGACAAGGCCTTTCCAGAAGGGAGGGGAGGGGAGGGGAGGGGAGAGGGACTCAATTAAAGTCATAAAAGATGTAGTGTAAAGGAATACATTCGCAATAAGAAAGTTGTTTCGAAAGAAATCAGGTCCCAAATTTAGTTACCTCTTACGGTCATGAAATGGGAGCAGCAAACATAATTTTGCTCTAACTGGAAGTAAAATACACTCTGTACATCCTCATTAATTAAGCATTCTTAAAACTTGGCACTTTACGCAGCCATCCCATGCAAAATCAGTGTCAAAGAGCCAGATCTTGTAGATTGGTTGAATTGTAACGCGATGCAGGCTAGCCCTGAACATTTTCAAGCTTTCTGTTTAGACAAGAAACTGATTAAACTATTCCATTACTCAACTTTGGCAGCAACAAAATTAAATGTCAAAGTTCTGTAAAGCTACTGGGTGCTGACATTGATTCTTATTTTAATTTTGACTTAAATATTTCAAATATCTGCAGAAAATCTTCAAAACAACTATTTGTGACATTTCTGTAGCATGATCAACACAAGAAAACTAGAGAAGATCAAGAAAACGGCTGTCAGATTTATAGAAAATGATTTTATAGCCCTGGGCGTATACTGTAAAAAAATAACTGCTCTTAACTTCATGTTAGAAGCATGGCAGTGGAAGTATATTAGATTTTAAATGGGATCAGCCCACATTATATAGAAGCTCTTGTGAATTCAAAAATGTTACCTTATAATTTCAGGCGAAACCACACTGCTGCTTAGCCAGAGATTCCTCTGGGCCTGACATCATGTCTGTCTACACAAGACATGGTGTCAGGGCCAGAGGAAATTCGGGCTAACTGCTACTAAGCCACAGGTCAGGGCAACTAGATATGGCAAGACATATTTTCAATTCGAGGCGGTCCGGGTGTGAAACAGTCTACCTAACGACATGAGAAAAGCCGAATCCTTTCCGGTCTTCGGGAGACTGCTAAACACCTGGGATGGCCCGATATGCAGTGCAACATATGTGTTCGTTAATGATGTTGTTGGCTGAGAAAATAAGTACTACGTGTAGGACGTAAGAAGTGTACCTGACTAGCTGCTGCCCCGTTGCATGATCGCAAGAGGCGACTAAGTTTGGGGTCTAACTTTTTCTCTTTCTTAACGACTCTCTTCTTCATTAAGCCTCACTTTTGGTCTTTAGTTCGAGTGTTCGCCCCTGTAATTAAGGCTTTCGGTTCTGTCATCTGGCCAAGACTTGTTACTCATTCTTAGCGCACAGTTCAGTTGTCATAAAAATATGACCAGATGAGGTGTCCTGCTGGGTGTCTTCGGCAGTATGCTTCAGTGGGGTAGCACTATAAAGTCGGTATCAGTTTGTGCTATCAAAAGGAGACGATCATAAACATACCACAACCTCCCAAATAAATACGCATACACCTCACGCATGCATCTCGCATACATGGGAGGCCCTCCTTAAATGACCTTAGTTGTTGATAGGAAATTAAACAATACTAAACTTATATAAGAGAAGATGTTGCTTCATGAGTTTTTTTTTTTTTTTTTACAGTTTACTATTTATGTCAGCCTGTGTTGAATGTTGACTTAAATATTTCAAACATCTGCACAAAAAGCTTCCAAACAATTCTGCATGACATTTCTGTAGCAATCCAGGAAACGGCTGTTAGATTTATAGAAAATTATTTTAATAGCCCTTGGCATATCACGTTTGGTCTTTAGTTGAGCGTTCGCCCCTGTGACGAAGGCTTTGTGTTCTGTCACCTGGCCAAGACTTGTTACTCCTACTTAGCACTCAGTCTTACAGGAGTGGGACGAATGGTTCAGTTGTCCGTATAATTTGACTGGATGAGGTGTCCTGCTTGGTATCTTCGGAAGTATGCTTCAGTGAGGTAGAATTTTAATTCAACATTAGTTCCGCGCTATAAGAAACGAACATAACATATCGCAGCCTCCCAAAATACACACGCATACATCTCGCACACAGAGGAGGTCGTCCTTAAATGACCTAAGCTGTTGATAGGACGTTAAACAATAACAAGAGGCCCAGATGGCATTATCGCTCACCTGGTTTATTTGAGCAAACGTCAAAATAATATTTATGTTGATGTATGATTATATTGTGGGGATCTCAACCGCTTCAAAGATATAACCCAGAAACAAAGTCAAGATTCAACATGATTGTATTTAAAGAAATTATAAGTCCCTTGGGGTGGGGAAAGAACCCAGTGCCTATTTTTACATCAGGATTGTGGTCATCTCTTGATGCCCAGCAAGGCTATATATGATTATGGGGTGGGGATCTGAATGATTTCAAAGATAAAACAAAAGAAATAAGTCTTCAAGGGAGGAGAAATGTCCTAAACCCCAGGGGTTGGGGGTGGGAGTGTCAGCCTCATTATTTGTATAAATTTGAATCCCAACCCTCCCCGGTTGTTACCACTGAAATATCAATGTCACACATTGTTTAGTCCTAGAGAAGTCATTAATATCAATATTGCCAAATGGACCCCTTTTGGTCCCACCCCATAGGCCCCCAAAGGGGTCAGTCCCACCATTTGTACAACTTGAATCCACCCAATAATGATGCTACCAGACAAATATGAATGATATCCATTGCTTAGTTCCAGAGAAGTTGTTTATATCAATTTAGCAAAATTTACTACTTTTGGCCCTGCCCCTCAGGCCCCCAGGGAGTCAACCTCACCATTTCTCTGAATCCCTACCCCCATACGGATGCTACCAGTCAAATATCAGCAATATCCATTGCTTAGTTTCAGAGGAGAGGCCATCTACTGTATATGAATTCAGCCAAATAGACCCATTTTGGCCCTTTCTGCCCCTCAAGGCCTCAGAGGGTCAGCCCCATCATTTGTACATTTGTGAATCCCTAAACTATAATGATGCTACCAGACAAATTTGAGCAATATCCATTGCTTAGTTCCAGAGAAGAAATTGTTTATATAAATTAAGCCAATTGGCCCTTTTTGGCCCCGCCATTTTTATAATTTCTAATCCCCACCCCATAATGATGCTACCAGTCAAATTATGTTCAATTCCAATCACCCGTTCAGAAGAAGTCGATTGTCCACGGACGGACGACGGACAGACAACAGACGCCACGGTATGGCATAAGCTCACCTTGGTCCTTCTGACCAGGTGAGCTAATAAGCTTAAGTGAAAGATGTTGCTTCAAGTGTTTTTATAGCTTACTATAGTTTAGTTTATTGCTGTTTACTTTGTGATCTAAAACTTATCCTGCTAATTTCTAATTACTGTTCATAAATATTGTAGTTTTGCTTTAGATTATGTTATATTAGCATGTATTCTGTCAGTTTTAAGTTTTTGCTATAATGACATATATGTACATTAGACTGCTACGCCTCTTAAATAGATTTTTATATGCTGCATGGGCTTTTGGTATTTTACCATTTATCGAACTATCTATGACGCATGCTACCTTTTGTGGTACTTTATTGTTTCTATTAATTTTATTGCTATAAAGGTCTCAGAGTAGCTCTACTGACCTAAAGTTACATTGTTTCAAACACGACCTTAAATAAAAATATTGTATCTTGTAATCAAATGTGACAAGCAATGACAGAAGTAAGATATAAAAAAAAAAGGAGTCAAATTTTCTTTCATTCTACTTTATTTACAATGACACATATATATCCATGTCGATGTTATAAACTGATACAAAACACGTGTTCACCCACAGCATGCACCACTCCACAGGTTACAGAGTTCAGTCTAATCCAGCCCTTAATTCTTGTCCATTGTTTTGAGGAACAGCATCTAGAAATTTATAGTCTGTCACTAGAAGCTTTAAGTTCTTTTGACAATGAATAAGTTTTAAGACAACAATGATTTTTCAACATTGCATTTACTTATTGGAAAACTTTTGTAATATATCGCCCTCTAACAATGAGGAGTTTAATGTATTTAAAACTCACTATACTGCATTCATACATCGCAAAACTTTCCTACAACATTTCTTAAGAATGAAATTCATTTTTTGGGCCTTATAACCCATTCACTTGAATTAAAACATTACCTTTATCAAAATATCAAAATATGTCAGATAGGTGAAAGATATACCTAAAATTACCAAAATAATAAATTTAAACAACTTTCTTCATTAATGATTTTTTTCCCTTATTATGATCAATAATTTTGTTTTTTAATAATATAAATAGGTTCAACCCTTGTCTTCCCAGGATCATTGTCCAAGCTAAATTCATAATCCTACCAAATAGAAAGAGATCAAGAGACAGTTAAGTATTCAATCACTACATTCAACAGACTATAGAATAAGGACCTATTTTTCCCCTTAACTGACTTCTATATGATCATTCAAGGTAATGCCCATGAATGAAAACCTATACAACAAAAGTTGTTTTTGGTCGGTCAGCCAGTCTGCTAACTCTCTAGTACAAAAGGAGTCTCCGATACATATCAAATGCTGCTGTAACATTAGAAATAATGCTTTTAACTTTGTTTTGAGCAAAATTTAGTTCAGTACCTAATGGAAAGACACTTTACCATAAACATGTCAAAAGAGCATGACCTATATACCTGATCCCAAAATACCACAGAATTATCCCAATTTCCTGAAATGCAAAACTTCTAGCTAGTGTTAATCAGGCTTGGTTACAGATGCATATCTATTGGGATTTGGGTAAGAATTATTTTGAACATGTATCAGGCCAAAAAGAAAGAAAAAAGAAAAAGAGTAAAAATTTGTGAATAAAGACATGTATAAAGTTAAGTGACCAATAAATACAGTGTTTAACATTGTACCTCTCATAGTCCCAAATATCTGGACTTGTACTCTGCTCTCGGATTCAACAACTGAAATTAACCCTTGTACAGGTTCTGAGCAATTAAAACAAAGTCATACACATAGATACAAAACAGAATAAAATTAAGCAGATACATAGTTTGCTAAAATCACTATATAACTATATGCTCGAGTAGATACACTTGATAGCTAGTAAAATACAAACACCTGATATTGTATACTAAAATAACACCAGCCTTGTTTGAATACACTTCCTCATTCAATAATAGTACTTCTGCTTACCTCATGATTTTGAAGACATGACTAACCTTGGAATTTCAGCTGCATGCCACATAGCTGTTTATTATCTTGATATTAACATGGTGTATTTTCATACATGAACTCTGTATCTGTGAATACATAACATGCTTCAATAACATTACTTCTAAATTTCAATATTTTACAAGCTACCAGATTCAAATCTTATCTACATGTACGAAACATTTCAATTTGATCAATATCAGATGGTACGTGTTACTCAATAACTCTAAATTCTCTACAGATAAGCTAAGAGAAGAATCTGATATCACAGAGGTCATGTTCTGATGACCTTTACTATGGCCAATCAACATGATTCACTCTGCTAATAATAATTAGCGTAGAAACATGTTCTTGTTGTTTAAAAGATGTCAAATCAGTTAATCTTGACCCCTGGTGCGATATCAGAACCTACATATACAGGGTCAAATATAATCCTGAAGGGGATCGAACCATGGGTTCCTCAAAACTGAAACTGGGCCCTCTTTATCTTTCATTTTGTTCCTGATTTTACATAAAACATTTTCAAAATGATGGTAATTACTCATTTTTTGAAGTCCCCAGAAATTTTCCTAATAACCTGGAATAGAGTGAAGTGGATGAGAATAAGTTTGAGTTATATGAGTCATAACTTAATCCAATTTCTGTTACACGGGAATACACACCGACACTTAAGACTTTAAAATCTAAAGAATATTTACTAGCTGAATATCCACTCAAGAATGTTAATATAATATTTGCCAATCACCTATCATTTTAATATGCAATAAAACAATCTGAAATATTCATTCATAATTTATTGTCTACCTACATGTAGGAAGACAATTTCCAATGTCAAATTTAACTACCGCCCTGTTACAAAAAGTCTTGATCAATCCAACTCTGTATATGTAAGTATATATTGAAACTTTCAGTTTGAGACAGAATTTTTGACAGTTTAGAGTCTTGTCAATCATTTTTGATGCCAGGTAGTGAATATGTTGAATTTCAAACTAAAAAATTTATGTGACAAATATGGTGGCCTGCATTTGCAATCTCAGGAAACAAAACATTAAAAAAAAAAAAAAAATGCAAATTACTATTCATAGATTTTTTCAAAAGCAAACATATGTATAAGGCAGAAAAAAATGCAAAAAGCAGAGAGAAAAAATATATATATAGGTATTGTGTATAATCTAGAGCAATCTAAGTTGATAATCGGCACATATTTTCTCTTGTTAATATAACAATGTCTACAACAAATAAAATGAGAGAAAAAAAATGTACAATATAAAAGTATGCACAAATAAATTATATACAAACTTGTATTTTATACATGATTATCTTGGGTCACAAAATAATGACCTTTCAAAAAACATCAGTCTATAAAAACAATGACATTAAGACCTCTTTGAAATGGCTTGCATTTCTTTGTAAAGGAGTTTTAGGCTATACCGATGTTTTTTTGCAGGCAAATTTGCTGAATATTTAAATCCATGGTGTTATCTTTCTTTGAACCAAAAACTGAATTGTTTTATTTGACGTGATTTTCCCCTCTGTGATATCAAAAACACACATACGAACACAACTTCACATTACCAGAGATTGTATGTCAAATGGACATTATCCTTACATTAACTCTGAATTTACCAAATAAAACGGCACGTCTTAAAAATATCAGAAGAGCATAATGAATATGTTAAAATATAATTATATATCATTATATTAATATAACCATTTACACATCAAATTCCGATTTCATTTTGAATTTAACCCCATTATATTCATATGTAACTATAACAACATAAATAACACTAGACTGTATCAGATCATTATTAAATAAGTGAAACTTTATATAGATACTGTGTTGAAAATATACAAGACAAATCCTCACACCAAGTATGCCGATGACACACACTCAATATGCTGACAATTCCTACTATTGTACAGTAAATATCGCACCACAGTAAGTGAACACAATTTTCCTAACATTTGTTTCTCCATCCTCTTCAGCTTTTAACCCACAAGACATCAAGTATCTAACAACAGGTGCACTATCATTAACTGGCTACCGATGATGCTAGTAAAGGGTGGATGTCAATGACCTCTGATACTAGAAGGTCAAGGAAGTGACTATGGATACTATGTCAAGGTCTGTGACCTTGGATACTAGAAGGTAAAGGAAGTAACCATGGATACTTGGTCAAGGTCTGTGACCTTGGATACTAGAACATGAATGTAGGTTACTACAGATACGAGAAGGTCAAGGATGTGACAATGGATGCCAGAAGCCGAATGTCTGTGACCATGGATACCAGAGGATACTAGAAGGTGAAGTTCTTTGACCATGGATACCAGAGGATACTAGAAGGTGAAGTTCTTTGACCATGGATACCAGATTAATTCTCATAGACTGATATTAAACACGGTATCCTAGAAAGTTTGATCATATTAAACCATGCAAAGTCCTTCTAAACCGTTCGTCCAAACTCCTCTATCACCTTATATGTATGATCCCTACAGTAGAGCTACTGTTTTCTCACAAGTCATCAAACCAAACTTAATATCTAAAATAGTCTTCTCTAGTTCAATCCATTAAGGTTAATATATAATTTTACCAACATTGACCAGTGTTGTGGTAAATCAAGACACTGAGACAGCCAGCCAGCTCCACATAAATATTGATTCATTCATCTATACAGTGCTTCCTCTCTATACAACTGCCCTGTTAACAAACAATCTAATTTACAAGTGTTCGTTTCATACAGGACTATTTTTCATCAACACATATTACACATACACAGCCCATCAATTTTTGCGAGTACATTTGTGACACAAGTTTAAATCAGTGACGTGTTTATATTAAAATAATCCTCCATATTTGATAGCACATAAAGTCTTCCTTAGTATATGTCCTAGTATACAATTGCTGAATGGTCCCGTTAGCCACAACTACGTGGTCCCGCCTTCCCCAGTTCCTTCATCCTCATGACGAAGGCGATAGTCTTCCAACGTTTTCTGGATTGTTTCACTTGAATATTTACATTTGGGGGATCCACAGGCACATGTAAACTGCTTCCATTTAATCATCCAGAACTTCTCACCGTAGTCAAACCTGATGAGGGATACAATCATCAATCAACACGTGTATTAAAAACTTTAAGCTATTTGAGTAAAATATCGACCCAACTTCATGAAGGACTCTAGGCATTTCAAACAGGAACCACCAGAAGAAGTGATATCTAGAGCATTTAATAAACATTGTATCTCCATCATCCAAGTGCCATGCATAGAGTTTCTAGATTTCTGGATTGCTCCAGTTTGATATACACGCTAATGAAATACCACTATAATCTAGAATATATGGGAGGTGGGAGATCAAACACGTGTAGACTACATTAAAATTTAGGTAAAATGTCTTCATGTAATACAATGCCTAGCTGGTTAAAGTATACAGTGTGTTACTGGCAGTAGACAATTCCATATATTAAATTCAGGTTTCTACTGCCAGAGTATTAATGATAATGATAAATATAGCAGCCTGACTATTTAAAAATGATAATGATAAATATATCAGCCTGACTATTAACAGGCAGATCCATCTGATTAAAACCATTCCTAAATTTCACTACATACATTTGGAACTAATGCCAAACCAAATTTAAATGTTGGTAAAGTTAAGATCTTGTTTTAATGCACATATTGAAATTAAGATATTGTTTTAATGCAGATAGTGAGGTTAAGATATTATATCTATCATATTGCAATAAGATAAAATCATTATGATTCACCCGAGGTTAAGATATTATATTTATCATATTGCAATAAGATAAAATCATTATGATTCACCCTATCTGTTTTAAGCACGTAAAGTTTTTATGATAATACTTTTTCAGCAAAATGTAAAAGTTGGTGTGAGTGCTTTCTTCTTGATAACACTACTGGTTATCAGTGGAAGTTAAACAATATCAGAGAAACATCAACCTCTTATGAAAGTCTTGTTTAAAATTTGTTACTGACCCAAGCTCCTCATCAGCCTTGATGTCACGAGAGGAAAAGAAACATATACGAGGAAAACGGAGGTCCTGGTGCTCCACAAACACCTTGACAGGAATCAAGTTCGGCTCACAAAGGTGATTAATAAAGCGACTGATGTTGCCATAACGACGAGCATCAATGCAGTAGGTATCTCCATCCTAGAAAATAACATAAATCATTCAAGTCTGTTTTCAATTCAGCATTTTCAAAGCCTTTCCCCAACTTTACAATTTAGGTAATGTGAACCTTTTTGAAACAAAACAAATTAATCAAAATAAACAGCTTTTCTTTGCCATATGTCACAACACTACAAATTCCATTTACAGTGAACAAGTAAATAATGGTGACTACCTGCCTGATAGGCAAGATGTCATTTTCGTGTTATCTTTACTTTTTCCTTTGAATAAAGCATGAATAATGCTACAAATTCCAATTAAAAATAAATTAGGCCACTATGTTTTAATTTCAAGCCAGTTCTTTAGAGCAGACTTGCCCTATGGACCAGTTGTACTGAAATTCTATTTTTATTTCTTGTCCTGCTACATACCCTGTTATCAAGGTCAAACAGATAGGAATCATCCTCTCTACTGTCAGCTTCAGAGTCAGAGATGAGTTCACCAATATACCTACAGATAATAGAAACATGTTTAAATGGCAAATTGATAATATGAAAAGAATTTTCCCTAAGAATTGAGGATATTGGTTTTAGTTGATGAAAAGCTAAAAAAAAAAAAAGTACTACTAAACTAGAAAATGTCTGTAAGACATTAACACCCCGAAACAGTTTGGTGAGGATCGCATCAGCAGTTCCTGAGATTAGCTAGTTACATTGCATCAGGACAGGACAGGTAACATTATATCCCCCCCCCCCCCCCCCCCCCCTTCATGGCAAGGGCCCAAAAAATAAAATAATGAAACAATGATACAACATTGATTTCAGTTCAAATATGTTCAATATTTCTTCTTAGAATCAAACATATATCATATCAAAACATGTTCAATATGTGTTATTACAGTGATTTTTTTAGGGTCGATTTGGGGCCGAATTTCGGCCCCTTCCCCTAGAGAAATTTTGTTGTATTTTCCCAATTTCTTGCTCATATTTTCCCATTCAGAAAATATCCCTTCATAGTAATTGGTATAAAGAAATGCCGACCAAAATGTATTTCACAAGAAATTTTCAACGCCTGTGTTCTCGTTCTATGTTGGTCGCGTTCGATAACGCAAATTCCCGTGCTTTCTGTTTCCGTGTCTGAAACGATGTCGTTTTCCTCAATGTTTCAAATCGAGCGCACCGCGAAAGTCTGTGTCGATCGAGTGTTTTAATCGCACATGTGTCTCACATATGCTATGACAAACGCTTGAAAGTTTAAGATCATGTAAACAAGAGTCGCACAACACGAAGTATTATGTCAAAAGACTGACAAAAAAGATAGGAAAGGCATTACGAAAGTGAGTGACTTCTTCAAAAAGTCTTCCGGCGGCGATATACCAAACAACCCGTCAACCAATGAATCATCATCTAACATTGAATCTGTTTTATCAACCGTCCAGACGGAATGTTTACCCGTAGCAAACGTCAATGTACATGTAACCTGCGACGAAAATCTGGTATTAACTTTATCGGGAAAAAAGAGGAGCAGTGTCGATAGATGAACATTTAATGCTGCCAAATATGGATCTTCCTTCTCTTGTCTTTATCACAGTAGTGTGTCATGTGGCTACATGTGCAAGTACTGAGAATTGTTTGAGAATTGTTTATTTTTTGGTGCACATTTGAGTTGTAAGCCATTTGTTACAAAAGGGTATAAAACTTGGGACACATCCTTCAAGAAAATTGAAAAAACATGACAACTGGCCTGGACTCTTTGGTGGACATGTTCAAGGGGCAAAAAACAAGGAAAATGGCCCTTTAGATAGCTATTAAGAATCATTAGGCCAGATGAATGTTGAAAATTTAACAGATAAATAAATATATGGACGTGTTATTGACTTTTTTTTTCATTTAAAACCAACACCAAATTTTCCCAATTGGGGAAAAATGCCGCTGTATTTTCCCAATTGAAAAGGTACAGGCCCCTGTAAAAAAGGATGAAAAAATCACTGTATTAGAATCAAAGATATATCATAAGTTATGTAGAATGTAGTTGTACTTACTCGCAAATAAACATGCCCTTCGGTATATCTAGAAGTGATTTGACACCCCAGCCACGGCCGTTAGTTTTTACCATCTGTAGTCGACTCCTGTTATACACAACATATATCAAATGTATGAATATATAACAGTATAGATCATAGTCAATTATATTTAAATTTTACTTAGGTTGGCGTAATGATATATCAATCCTCCAACATCAGTTTACCTTCCCTAATTCTAAGAAAATCATCCTGCATCAAGAAACTAAATAAAACCTAACTACCATTCTTCTTTTACTGACAGTATGATTCAAGTCCTTGTGAAAAGGCATTTGGCACATAACAAGGGAGATAATTCATCTTCAATATCTTGTCAAGTATGTCAAAAATATTTTTATCTCCCTTATAATGTTCTGCCTAATTCTGATGTTCTCAGACCTTTACCATTTTATTTCACAAATGAGTTATGCACACCAATCAGCAGTTTTTAACACAATAGTCAAATGAATCGAGAGGCTAGTGTCTTTAGTGAACAGGCAAAAAATAAGTGTGAATGAAGAACAATATTGACAACTCACGCTATTCCCATCTGGACAACACGATTATTACATGTGCTCCAACACCGACAGCCCTTGTTACACTCAAATATCAATGGCGGCTCCAACATGTTGAAATCTGGCAACAGTCTACATCCCTACAAAGACAGAATGAACTGAACCTTAATTGTCTCAGATAAAGTACTTCAGTTTTTGAAGTTCAATAATATGAAGATATCATAAAATGTAGTGTTTTTTGACAGTTTTAGGGAAAGCCATACATGATTTTATTATAGACTATAAATTAGTCAAAGTTGTCACATACAAAATGTAGATGTCAAGCTTGAGAAATAGCTTAATCAAGATTATACATTTGTACTTTTCTTAATAGCTAGAGAATCATGAAAATTAGATATTGGTAAATGTTTATTTGTGAATATTAACAATGCAATGCTGTTAATCTTGGATGTCAATAGCTGTCAAGTTAAACATGTTGTATGAACAGTGTTGCTTCTATGAGTATTATGTCTGAACATGCATACCACATTTATCTTGTATGCCTGCAAGGGCCAACATATTTATAACCTTTCAAAGTAGAGATTTAATGTGGAACAATAAAACAACTTTTGTTGGTAATTTTACAGATAAGCAGTAGATGTGGATGGGTTATTAACAGTCATGATCTTACTGTTGAATAAATAGATATTTTAACAATTTAGCAGAAGTATAACACACCATTATACAAAATGTTCCTATTACTGTTACTATTAAGTACATACTGGTATTAAGTGTAAATATCTACAAATGCATTTGTGAAAGTCTCAAGTTCTCAAATAGTTACCGAAAATTACCGAAAATAACAAAGACATATATGGGGAAATTCTTCCAAAGTTATATATCTATACTGGAGAATTTCACAAATGCAAATATCACGATAAAATATTCATGTAGATAATATTCCATGAACTTGATCTAACCTACCGTATTTGACCTAATAAGGGCGCAGGGCGCGGGTAATTGACAGTGGGGGCGCCCTTATTAAGATTAGTTATTCTGAAGTTTTATGAAACAGACTACTCAAGGTTGTGGAAACGGTAAAATATTCAGTCATAAAAATATTCCAGATGAAGATATCTATTCATTATCATATATTAAGCTTAAATATCACTTGAATACTCCTGTAAACTTGTAAACCATGCCAGCTGATCTTTAGACCAGAGAACATGTGTTCCACCATTTATGTTCAAATGGAACTCTTTTGTGTTCTATTTATAGAAACAGGTGATTTCCCAGATCATATCGGACATCGTTTTCTTTGACCTAATAATTGATTTACAATGTCTTTTACTAGCTTTCTGTTCTGAACAAAAGTTATTTATCAACAAGAATGAAGTCTTTACTTTATCTTCAAATAAAGATGGTAAGTTATTATTTGTATGTGTGTTCAGTTTTGGGTGCTCTTTGCACTGACATGTCATCTGTAGCCTGTAGGAATACACAAAATGTGGCGAAAACATGTGTTCCAGTTACTTGATTTGCTGAAGAAAATTGAACACATAAAGTAGCAAAATATTTCACATGAATTATTACTTTTGACACCATTTTGACACTCAGTCAAAGATTTATTTCCTTGAAAAAAGGTAGGGGCGCCCTTATTAGGTCAAATACGGTATTTTATTGAGTGGGTGGACTACTTACCCGGTCGTACCAGCATTTGACACTATTACGGCCACAAACACAGAACATGGAGGAACAATTGTCAGAACAGCGACAACTCTGTAAAGATAAACAATTATACTGATTTACGGAGGACACCCACCATTGAAAGTTCTGTAACGGTTCCCTGTAACATCATTCTTTTTCTCTTTTTTCATATTCTTTCCTTTTTTTCTTCATATTTATCTCTTTGACATATGGTATTGACAATGAGAGGAACCTAGACAATAAGTTCAAGAATATCCAGCCTGAACTTTTCAAGAAATAAGGTAACAAACTTCAACCATCAAATCCAAGATGGCCAGCTGTCTGCTATTTTGTTTTCTAGATCAGCCTCAGAATTTAAAAGGCACAACAGACTAAGGAGAACATACATATCAAGTTTGAGAATATCCTTCCAGTATTTTTCATGAAATAAAGATA
Source organism: Pecten maximus (assembly GCF_902652985.1). Taxonomy (NCBI): domain Eukaryota; kingdom Metazoa; phylum Mollusca; class Bivalvia; order Pectinida; family Pectinidae; genus Pecten; species Pecten maximus. The sequence continues at coordinate 34,654,791 of NC_047016.1, read as the reverse complement.
CCAAGGATTGTTTTTGGATGGACAGAGGGACCACAGACAAATAGTATTTGAACAGTCCCAACGATTTTTTCCCCTGATGGAAAGAATCTATTGTTGTACCTACATATCCAATCATTGAGTGAGTCTACTATGATACACTTCACAGGAATATAAAGTTTCATTGCTATTAAGGACAAAGAAAATGGTGATTTACTTTACTTGAAATAACAGCTGTATAATGAGGACTTGTACCCTTCTGTATAACATGGATGTGTGCCCTTTTGTATAACAAGGACTTCTAACCTACCTGTAGACTGTGGATGGTCCTGTTAATGTTAAGGTCCACTGTTTCCACGTTTTCCGTGATGTACTGAAAGTCTGTGGGAATGGGGTCATCATCTGTACCATTCACCACAGCGATTGGAATGTTTTCTCTGCCCATCGACACATCCCTGTCGCAACAACATTACATCATTAGAGTACTGACAGAAGCTATATGTTGCAATGTAAGACACTTATCAATGGGTTCTTAACCATATAACTATGTATGCATATAATTTTCAATTTATAATCAGCAGTTGCAACTTAGACCTTAGTGTCAAAATTGTTGTGAAAACAATTTGAGTCTACATTAATATTACTGAATTAAAATAGGGTAATGCCTACTAACGATAGCTTTTTGAGAGAAGGGCAAAGTCTCAAATAATTTTAAACCAGGAAAAGTACAGTAATATTATTATTCTACAAATTTTGTCCAATTTTCTATTAAATCAGCATTACATCAAAAAACTCCTCATGTGACCGAAAATCATCCTAACATGAAGTCAATATTCAAGAACAATTTCATTTTTCAATGAAATCCAACAAATCTTATTTTGAGATGTATACCTATGGATCAACCTCTCTGGTCTGCCCATTCTGGCTGCAGCAAAACCTTTGAGCTGTTTGTTAACCCTTAGAGCCAGCCAGACAGGACTGTTCTCATTTAGACAACACTGGAAGGAAACAAGAAATTTAGTTATTTTTCTCCTGTATCTGTGCAGTGGGATATCATCCCACCAGATATGGGTCGGTCGAAATCTTAAACCACAGAATTAGTTAATGGATTATCTCCCTGTAACCATATTTCAATCCCATTTTCATCTGCATGCTCTCTTTTTCATAGATGTAATGGCAGAATATTTTTGAACCCATTTCATTATTTCCAAATCACCTGATGTTATCTCTACAAATTAATCCACACCATATCACATAGAACATCACCCTAACTTGTAATAATGAGGTGAGTGTAAAGAGCAGATCACTGAAAACTGTCAATCACTTGCATTTCCAAATACTTTATTTCGCCAACTTATAATTACCTCTGCAGACATAGTCGCTAAGAAACATGATTTCACAAATGTTGATCTAGAAATGACTTTAAATTCGCGAGTGATGAGATATTAGACTCAAGGACTCTGCAAGACTCCTATATCAGTAATGGATAGCTTGGCCCCCATCTAAAATTGTTATTTTCGTACAAATAATCACAAAGGATTTGAATTCGCATGTTAATGTGGAAATAAATCCCACTTGAAGTATAAGTAGTTTACAGTAAGACAGAATTTCTTGATACAAATCTAGATACATATGGAATATGATTACTTCAGATACACTGTACACTAAAAATCACAGTCATACCTGGATAGGCACTTCATTTTCGTTATTTTTTGCTTCCACATCAGCACCACGAGCTAGGAATAATCTGCAAAAATCCATAAGATAAATATTCAATCTTATTTCTAATACGTATCAAGTTTTCTTGTACAATTTCCTTTGGGAAATTAGTTTTTTTTATTCGGTTAAAATGTGCAAAATATTGAAGCATTCATGACCCAATCTGACTTCAAAAGCAACTTATGTAATTCTTTTGTGAACAAAATACTGTACAGCTTTCATGGCTTTTATTCCCCTGGGAATCACCTTTATTATCATCACATAGAAGCTCTGGTGTGAACTATGATATGATAGTTCCACTCATCGAAACCTTGATAATTATTTTTTCAGATCATTAAAAGACTTTCCACATTTTCAGTTCAACAATCTTCAGACACTCAACATTTTAAGTTGGAAATCAAAGGATACTTACACCACACATTCATAGTGATCCTGTCGGGCTGCAATGTGTCTGAAAAATCAAACAATTACCTACGGTCAATGTCATTATTTGAGAGGTAAATATGTGTGGAGATTAATTATGCAATTTTTTCTCTTTAACCTGTTTAATAAATAATATGTATTGGGAAATTTTCTCAGACTTACGGGGTTCACTTAATATGTGTGGAGATTAATTATGCAATTTTTTCTCTTTAACCTGTTCAATAAATAATATGTATTGGGAAATGTTCTCAGACTTACGGCGTTCACTTACTTAGCGTAAATTTTAACCTGTTTAATAAATAATATGTATTGGGAAATTTTCTCAGACTTACGGCGTTCACTTACTTAGCGTACATTTCTACCTTGCTTAAATCTCAACGTTCACAATAATTTGATATATTTTCCAATCACATATTTATTTGTATATCCGTAGAAGTAGAAAAATATTGGTAACAAAACTTTCATGATTACAACATTATGTCCTCTTTAAATAGCTTTTAGATCTTTTTAGAAGTAACCAGGTCAAAGACACACTTACAATGGACGGTCTCCGTGTTCATTTGGAGTCTCTAAATCACAGCCTGCATTCAGAAATATTTCGGCAATGTCCACACTACCCGAGAAAGCCGCCCAGTGTAGACTTGTATTCTCCTCCTGTTAACAGAATAATAAACACAAATCATCACTTGGTCTCCTATACCAAGCTCTAGAGTGCTTGTTAGCATTTGAACTCTGGTAAAGCGATTGGTACCAAATTATTACTGTTCTTTCTAGTAAAGATTCTTTTTAAAATAGGGCACCATTACTATTCTACCACAGGTACATGTTTAATATGTGACAAGTCAGTCAAAGTATTAACAGGGCTAGAACTTTATTTTCAAAACCACTAGTCAGTCGGGCTAGCCATTCAAAATTTTACTAGTCCAAATGTAAATTTCACTAGCCCAGTCGGGCTAGTAAAATTGAAAGTTGCTAGCCCGAAAAATATTGGAAATATAACAATGAATATCTATGTTAAATTGTGACATATTTATTATCATGTTTCTCATGATATTGTACATGTATGTGTCCTCATGTGTAACAAATCAGCAGTAAATACTAAACTAATCTGTTGTGATAATAATCAGGATATAAACTGTAATATTGATAACATAACTTAAATTAATAAAATAAATAAATAAGTTTTGGAATTTGGAGAAACGGCAGAATATGGTCGACCATGCTTTGCAACAGAACACACTCAAATAATGCATTGACTCTCTTTTGTACAGTTGGATTTAACTTTTGACCACGTTTGTCAGACATTGAACTGTCAATGCATGAACAATTAGTGTGTCTATTCTCATATTAAAACAACCCTTAACAAAGGCACCCTTACGATCACTTATCTCTGGATAAGCCTTGCATACCATGGACTGTCCTGTGGTGTCTATTTCGACCCACGGAAATTCTTGTTGCCGCTGTTCTTGGAACTTCCGTTCACGTTTGTGATCTTTTTCATTGCTTTCACATCCTCATTATCATCAGAATTACGATCACCCACTTTCCGTTTCCTAAGACGTTGAATGTAGCGGTCCATATTCAGTTACTACGAACGCTTTTACCATGTGTCAAAAATCGAGTTGTCAAAAACGAACCTTAATGAGCCGTTAATAATTCTTTCGATACAAACGCGAACATGACCAAGACTTACCATGTGCTCAACATCGGAATCCTGGGACTTTATTATGATCGTAATGCTTTCGGAACTCTCGGACGTTTAATAATGTATACACACGGCAAACATGTCGAGTGAAAACGGAAAGTTGAGGATCGTTTTTTCAGCGAACATACGAATAAATAATACACAAAGGTATGCGAGTTGTTCATTGAAATATTGTCGGGCATGTGACACTGTGATTTTTACTAGCCCGACATTTTTATCAAATAAAGTTATACAAGATTTACACTAGTCAGTCGGGCTACCGGAATTTCAAACCACTAGCCCGGGTAGAAAATCTACTAGTCTCAGACTATCGGGCTACCTTTAAGTTCGAGCCCTGTTATTAAATTCACTACATTCTATTTTTGAACTCACAATTCACTAATATATATGTAAATTTTGGAAAGAAGCAAATTATTAAAGTAAAATCATCCAATCAGAGGGAAAATCAAATAATGTACAGTATTATAATGCATATGACCACAGATGTGCATCAGAGCTTCTACTAAATTAACAGTGAAAATATGAGTCTTGTTCAACTGAACTCTTGTTGACTTGTTGACTGTGCATATTATGCCACACAGAGAATGCAAAATGATCCAGCGTTTGATTGATCGAGACTAAAAGTATGCAGAAATTCAATTATGTGCATGCACCGCAAACGGAAGTGGGTCAGTCATTCAGTAATACTTTGGAAGGCAGAAATAAGTTTCAGGGTATCTCCTATTCATGGTTTTTCTTACCTTATCTTTGAGGTTTGGATCAGCACCATTCTTCACCAAGTATTTTACAGCATTCACATATTTATGTTCTGATGCCCAAATAATCGGTGTCCAGCCGCCATCATCCTGGGACAAGTGCAAAGCAATTTTGTGTTACTAATTTTTATAGAGACCAATCACTTCATATCAATTGCTGAATACAAGGCTGCGACTTTTATACCTAAATAGAGTCATCATACATGCCCTATGTATTTAATCAACAATTTTATCTGAATGGTGTGTCCTTGTGTAAAGTATAAGACAAGTTAATATACCTGTACATTAATGTTGATCTTGTCGGCCTCCAGTAGCAACTTGAGCACTCCCACGTGTCCAGCTTTGGCTGCGTAATGTAACACTGTCATGCCATCCTCAGCCTAAACAGTCATCATCATTATACTAGGTTCATTGTACAGGTGACCATTCTAAGTCAAATCCTGACATAATACAGATATTTGTATAAACCAGATCAGACATTCTGTCAGAATCTGCTGTATGCAATTTTTTTTTAATCAAGACTTGGTGACTGCTTCATGTAGACATTGGTGTCAATAAAATTTGTTTACGTAGTGCTGATATCAATATGGATTACATAAATTTAATGTCAATTTTAGCAGAAACGATAAAAGCCTGATTTGAACAATAGAAGATTTTTGTTAGTATAAAATTATCCTTAAAATTTCGGTATTCTGACAGATGAACAAATCTTGAGGTTATTGCCCGTGTGAAACAGCTGAAGAGATACCATGCCATCAGATTATTCTCTCTAGATACTGACAGACTGACATGCCAATATGTATTCAACGTTTTGTGTAGAGAGAAGATCCCTAAAGTATTGTTATTCTGACACATGATCAAATCTTGACGTTTTTCCCTCATGTAAAACAATAGATTTCATACCCTTAATGTAACATCAGCATCCATCTTGAGGAAGTATTGAACAATATTGATATGGTTATTTTCTGCTGCATACATCAATGGGGTCTTCATCTCCTTGTCAATTCTGTGGATTGATGCTCCAGCCTACACCAAAGAAGAACAAGTAAAATCAGGAATCTATTTACATGGTAAAGTTATTAAAGTAGCGAAAATATTAGCTTGCAGGATATATCTCCATTCTCAAAATACTGAACAATAAATTTCGTCCATAAACAGTTGTCCTATCAAAAATACAAGTATCTTCTCTAGATTTTCCTAAAACAGTGGTCCCTGGATTGAATGGTCTTTATTGGTTCTATGGAAGACAAATCTTTTCCTTAGTGTTTTCTTTTTTTTCATTTGATAATTTGATAACAAGCTAAAGGAAAACCTGCATATAAACTCTAAGAACTTTCTGAGAAATAGTAATAACAACCTTCAACTGTCAAAATCTGTTGGCCGTTTTGTTTTTCGAAAAAATATTAAACAGGCACAACAGGGGACAAAAAGGAATTTTTATTTAAAGTTTGAGAAATATCTCCGGGACTTTTCATAGGCGTATTTAACAATTCATAAAACTCTTATTTCAGTAGTCAAAACAGATCATTTACATCAAAATAATTTGCATACTAAATCATCCATATAAAATATGATATATTTTCTTTGTTCCAAATGTTGTGAAGTTTCGAATAAGTAGATTTATGTCTTCACAGCAGCAAAAAGAAAATGTACTAATGTTTAAGGTAAAATTATCAGTAACATATATCATAATTTGGAAAGATGTTTATCTTAAACAAAAGAGCGATTGAAAATTGTGTTTGCGAACTTATAATCTGTTTCCTTGGCAGACCAATGAGTACCAAATGACAGACCATTGAAGTCCATTCACTATTCAAAGATGGGATCAAAGTGTCAGCTGTCTAATGTCAAGATGCATTTTCGTCCTGATAACTGCCAGCAATCTCGGGTACTGGTGTTAACCATTCCTGACCTTTTTAAATATATATAACTATGTTCACAGTTGATGAGGCTGTGGAAGGACCACCATTTACCTGTATACAATGACTTACCTGTATAAGCAGGTGAACAATAGGTAGACTACCGCCGATAGCTGCAGCGTGCAATGCGGTCTGGTTGTCAAAATCCTCATACTTTTCATTTGGATCAAATCCATCAACTGCAATACAAAATTGACCGATAGATCATGGAAAATTTATCAAATATCTCTGGATGGAAACATTGATGCTTAGATATCAATAATAATGACATATTAATATCACAATTAACAACCAAGGTACCAAATATACAGCAAATCAAGGCATATAAAAGGTGTCAAAACAGTATACCTCTTTCTCAACTGTGAGGAGTGGCTTTACCAGGTATCAATATAGAATACTTCTAAGAAATGCCTGTTACATATCATTATATGTGAAACAAAATGAAATATTTATACCTTGAATATTGCATATTATCAGAGTACCTATTAAGTTTAAATCTCAAACTAACCAATCATAAAGATGATCTTTTCCAAGTCTCCCTCATAGGCTGGGTTGTACATAGATTTAGGCAATTTACGGTACTTCAATGGCCTGGAAATAAAACAAAAATCCTGATGTGTTTAGAGATGTTACCTGTTAAATTATCAACTACTAACTACAATGTATGTGAATCAGCATAAATGTCGGGTAAATCCAAAGTCGGAAACTTTGATATTAATCAGGCAAATTAAAACAGTTTTTTTTGTCAGATTTAGTGTGAAACATGCTACAGTGAAAGGCTAAATTTGAAACATACCTTTCAACAGCCAAGCTGTTTATGACCTTTTCAAGGGCATTCTTGTCTGGTCCAATGGGAACTCCACCTACACAAAGGTACATGTTTTATTTAATGTCAACATTATAGAGGTAACAATAGTTTTAAATAAACATACAATAAATATTCCTCGCTAAAATAATAAACTTTACACCTGATAAACCGAAGATAAAGATAGATGAATGTGAAAACAGCTTAATTTTTTATAAATACCCTGTCAAGTTCAGTTTTGTACTTACTATTTATGCCTGATGCCTTCTGCTTCAAAAACACATTGAATCAATACATGTTCTTAGTTTCACTTTCTTTAAATGCTAAATTAATTATATCGGTCAACGTCATTCAGTTGGAACAATATACCAATGAGGAGGGTCACATTCATGCCTACATTCTTCTGATGAGACCAGAATGCCATTACTTTTGACAACAATACCCTTGAATCAACACAAAATTTTAGGAGGGTAGTAAACCGGTCAATTTTTAAATTAAGTTTATTTTTCCTTTCAGTATAATTACTTTTGATTGCACAGAAAGCATTCAGATAGCAAAGTTCACAATCTAGCTCTGGTTATTTTCCCTATTTATATTTCAAATATGTATTCGTAAGAACTCATGTTATTACCTGAAGACAGTGTCTTGTCGCCGGACAGTTTATGAGAGGCAGTGATCTGATCTTCACTAGGATCTTTTTCTGGCTTCAGGAATGACCTGTATGTGTTAGCGTGAATGGTAATCTTGGCTCTATTTAAGCTGGAATTGAGAGAGAGACAAGTTACAGTATTTGTGTTGTACCATTAAGCGTGTAATGAACATGTCTATATCCGACAGTCTAAAACTTGTCTCAGTTCTACAAACCTTTGCTCACATCAATTTTATATGAATACAAGGATATTTCAGTGGACCTTCGACATCATGGACTACTCACTGTGCTGTCCTGGCGTTTGTTTTCTCCTCCGTCTGACTCTCCACACCTGGCTCCTCTAATGACAAAGATATTTCAAACTGTTGTGACTCCTCCCCACAGTGAGGGCAGTAGTATTTACCTCCCTTCAGGACCTGGCACAGTTTGTGAAAGTGGTGAACAGAAACCGACCCCTCCTTCTTACAATGGTAAAACTTGCCCTGAAACAAACAAGACACTGCATAAAAGACCTGACCTTTTAAGACAAGATGTCCCTTGATATAGTTCAGAGAGAGCAGTAATTGACGGTAGTGGAAATACTAAAATTTATCATCAATGGTTTGTTGAAAACAAAAATTTAGATTTCTTTTAATTTTTGTCTTAACAGCAAATATATCTGCTTAAACTTCAGTCAAAATTAAGAAATTATTTTTGGTATAATGCAAGAATATAAAGTTATGGCTTTCAGATTTGGTGGTTCCTACCATATTTATTTTTTCTTTACACTGATATATAAAGGAACATGGTCATATGAAAACTGGAACTTGACCAGTTAGTGAACTGGTTGTCTTCAATGCAGTTCATACCTGTGCACAGAAATGTCCACAGCCAGGACAACACTGGTGTAGTCGTAATCGTTTACGGTGTGCCTCACACAGGGCCATGAATGGTATCTTGACTCCCGGACGTACCAGCTGGGAACCTGTAACTTTATTGCAGCACCCCATCACCTGGAATTTTCGACCATTTCAACATCAACAACTGCTTTAATTTCAGATGTCATTGGTTAGTTAGCAGGCAACTTATTCCTTCGCATGTATCACATATCTTGTATAAATTTATCCCTAATTCAAACATGTGAATATCAACTTAAACACAAAGAAACAGGCACTAACAAATATAATATCATTTTACCTTTCCAATATACACTATCTTAATAGGTAGCGACGCATGATTAGTTTTTTCTTTTTGCATGTTTAAATTCTTACAAAGAAGTTATCTGAAGAAGCTTTCTACTACTATGGGAACTAGAATTTATAGATTTATAGATAACTCTACATTTCTCAATTTTAAATGAAACAAAGAATAGAATTTGTAGAGAGTCTTTATCTGCACCTCACCGTTTGATCAAGGAGTATGCACATACAAGTCTGATTACCTACATGCAGTAAACAGAGCTTTGGACAAGCAAAAGCTAGAGACAAAGTCAAAATAAAAGGCCAAACAGAGGTCACAGACTCCTCATTTAGGTTTGTCCAAAGCACCTATGGTAGTACTCATAATTTACCTACATATAAGTGTGAAAGTCAAAGAGGTCAAGAGTTTGAAACTAAATTTTGGTATATAAATCATAAGAAAAGGTCAGATAAAGGCCATAGTATTCCAATTTTTTATGAGATATAGTCCCTTCCATGACATACTTTTCATAGTTACTAGTATGTTTTTTACTCCCCTCTTACTCCCTAAAATGTTTGAAGTAGAAGAGGTCAAATCAAAGTTGGTTATATAGACTGAACAGTCTTTACCTTCCCGTCGATGGAATCAAGAGCCTGGCAATATGTTGTACTACAGCCAAGCTTTTTGAAACTAGCACCATTGATTTTGCAGCAACACAAAGGGATGATGTCTTTTTCTGGAGGAGTAGGACCGGGTGGGGCCTGCAGAAACAAACCAACATTATTTCATCTATAGAATTCAACATCAATCATCTTAATCCATAAAATATGGAATACTCGGCATAACTAAAACCTAGAAAATATTTGTATATATGCAGAAGTAGTTATAACATTTTCAAAATGACATAATGAAGCATTTCGACATACAATTATTTCTTAACTAAATATTTATTCAGTTTAATTGATTTCCAATGTGTACTATCCATAATTATTGGTGAATTAAAGATGGTCATAAAGATAGACTTAATGTGAAAATCCTAAATGGACAAAATTTAAGTCAAAGATGGAAATGTCACATTTTTTTTTTGAAAAATCAAACATGTATTTCTATGTTCTTAATTAAATTAAATTAATTAAACTCAGAATGACGAATTGACGTTATGTTAGGTGTAATGTAACATTTAATAATTCACAGGATGTTTTAACTCTGAATATAGTCTAAAGCATATAAAGATCCTAACATATCATGCACATGCAAAATTAACCTGAAAACATTATAGTAACCTAACAAATGCTCAGGGGTTGGTAAGGACAAGTGAATGTAAAGGCCATTTACCACAGTATACTTTTGGGTCTTTTGTTCTTTGTCTATCAGACCCACAGTATACTTTTGAATCTTTTGTTCTTTGTCTATCAGACTTTCAAATTTCTATGTGCAATTGAGAAATTGTACATGTATATTGACCGTTACCAATGGCCCTGTCCTTCCTAACCAATGAACATGTAAAATTAAAATCAAGATACTTGAACTCAAAGTCACAAAAACATACAAAGTAGTATATTAATAATGAGCTTTTACCAAATCAAACACCAAAATATTTTTTAATATTCTTAATATTACCTGGAACAATGTCTTCCAGCCAAAAGTTTTTTTCTCAAATTTTCACTTTTAATAATGCATGAAAATAGAGTGAATTAATTATTGAACTTAAATTTGTTACATCTGGTATTGAAATCAGTATGAAATTCACAATTCAAAGAAAAAAAAGAGAAAACATTTGTGTCCAACACCAAGTCAACTTTACTATGTAGTTAATTATAACCCCAGGATAAAGGAAAGTAGTGGTTTAAGAAATTAATAATAAAAACAAATCAACAGAAGAAATTAAGGTGTCATCTGTGTGGCCAACAAGAGACAGACTATTGAGGAGGATGCAATTCTGTACTCATCATAAGTGACCTTTAACCTGATGACTTGAGAAAACCCCAAACCTAAAAATTTCTGTATGGCAGAACTCTATGAAAGAAGTCTGATGGATGAAAGGTTAAGTTCACTGTCTTTCACAACCAAAAATTCCAGGAATACAAGGTTTCAAAGGGTTGAAGGCCAAGGAAGACAAGGTATCAAAGGTTTGAGGGACAAGGGAGACAAGGTATTATAGGGTTTAAGGCCAAGGAAGACGAGGTATCACAGGGTTCAAGGCCAAGGAAGACAAGGTATCAAAGGTTTGAGGAACAAGGGAGACAAGGTATTATAGGGTTCAAGGCCAAGGAATACAAGGTATCACAGGGTTCAAGGCCAAGGAAGACAAGGTATTACAGGGTTCAAGGCCAAGGAAGACAAGGTATCACAAGGTTCAAGGCCAAGGAAGACAAGGTATCACAGGGTTCAAGACCTATAACAGGGTTCAAGGCCAGGAAGACAAGGTATCACAGGGTTCAAGGCCAAGGAAGACAAGGTATCACAGGGTTCAAGGCCATGAAGACAAGGTATCACAGGGTTCAAGGCCATGAAGACAAGGTATCACAAGGTTCAAGGCCAAGGGAGACAAGGTATAACAGGGTGGAATGCCAAGGGAGACAAGGTATAACAGGGTGGAATGCCCAGAAAGAAAATATTTCATAGGGTTTAAGGCCCAGGAAAACAAGGTGTTATAGGGTGGAGGCTTAAACACCAGGTATCACACCGATGATGGCCAAGAAAGACTTGGTATTGAAGAGTTAAAGGCCAAGTAAAACAGGACATCGCAGGACTGGCAAGTAGCTAGCCAAAAATTCAAGGGTTGAAGTTTCATAGGACAAGTTTCCAGCACAGCAAAGCAACATAGTTGATATATATGAGAAGTTCAAATCATTCAACAATAGACAAAAGGCAACACCATCCATTCCTCAAAATGCATAACAACTTCAACAGTACTGAAACTTGGCAATTTAGTATCCTGCATAAATCTTTTACCCTCATACCTCCCCGAACTATATTTTAAATTTTCCCTATAATTTGTCCACATCGTAACCAGACTGTATGGGTAATTATACACATGAATCTTCCATTAATCATAGATCTTAGCATTGAACAAGAAAACCAAACATTGGAGAGAACAAAATTGAAACAGTATCTTGTGGATTTTTCAATTTTTAGTACAGAACCTAACTATGACATGCAAATGAGAATATGTATTTTAACCCATATAGTCACAAGACCATTCTTTTATAACCTTGACAATAAAGTGATCTTACAAGTTAACATATATAATCATAACCCCAATTTTGTATATGCGGCTAAAGAAGGGGAATGATATTATTGGAGGTAGGACCTATATAGTAGTGGTTCTGAAATCAATGACACATCCAATGTTTACCGTTACAGCAAAACATTCTGGGAACTAAAATAATCGACACCAGTAAAGGAATTAACACTGTACATGAGACACAACAACAAATATGAAATAGACTCAACTTGCCAAGCACAATTTTCACTGTCGTTCATTTTCTTTTAGAATAAATAAACTTATCTTTTATCAAATATGTATCAAAAGCAAACCTCTCTGGCTTGCATAGGCACAGCCTCTTGCCCGATTGCCTTTAAATCAGTTGATTTAATCAGATATTTTCAAATGAAAAACCAAATTATGTACATCTAAGCAAGTAATCTGCTTGTTCAAATGACTGATTATAATTGAGCTCAAAATGATGTATACAATTATTACCAGCTAATGATGTTAAAAAGAAATTGTGAGGGACTTCACAAAGAGAAATGTTGCTTGACAAGTATGCAGATCAAAGTATTTGTACACTTACTTGAATATAATCTATGCCAGATTTTATAGGAACCTTGAAGCAAGGAGGGTTAAAAAATTCAGACTGATGTGGACTTTTTGCAATAACATGCATCGTAAGAGAGTAAATGAAAAGACTATCATAATAGAAATTACACTGTCTTTGAAAGCTACAGTCAATACAATTTTACCTCAGATATCTATAGTATTAAGAAAAGGATAATGATCGTAGCAGAAGAAATGGAGTTAGTTTGCCAGAATTAGTTCAGTAATGTATGGTTAGTGAAGCTGCTATTTTCAGACAGAATAGAGATATGTTTTTCAAATATTTTACAGATGTGAAGCATTCCTCATTTGATGTACTAGACGTCTTACTAGAGTCCTAAAATTGTCTGGAATGATGTTTCATTAAAAAGGACAACCCAGATTACTTACGGAACACAAGTCCTCGCTGTGTTGGTCATCAGGTGTCTTAGGCGGAGTCACTGGGTAACTCATACTTGATGGGAGAGAGTCTGAGCTGTTTTCTTTTTCAGAGTCTGGCTCGCCCTCTCCAAGGCACACCACCCTGTCTATATTTTCTGTCAGCAGATTCTTGAGGACTGGGGCACGACCCTGTGGAGTCAGCTCCAGTACCTGCTGCTGAGAATTATTACTCTTGATACACAGTGGGGTAGAAATCACGGAAGTTGACCCTGTGGTCAAGGGTTTGGTAACCATGGTAATACCTGAACTAAACGGAGGTTGTTGTATGCTGTTAGATTGTGGTGCCGATGACAGGACAATCAGCTTTGGCGGATTGTGTGAAGTAATAACATTTTGCATTGTGGTGTGAGTCTCAAGTCTGGGCATTGTGTTGGTAGGGCTCCCCATCAGTGAACGAGGCAGTAGAGATCGTAGACCCGTGGGTGTAGGCATAGACCCAGGTGGGGTATTGAGCACAGTAATCAGGGTCTTGCGGGTGTCCTCCAATTTCAGCTTTTTACCTACAGGATGTCAAAAGAATGGTTTAATTTATGAGAAATTTGACTGCAGTCGGTTAGGCAAAAATCAAATATGTCTGTGAATACTCAGCTACACAGCTTTCATAAGTAATCCTTACAGTATTAAAATATTACTTTTATTACAAACAATTTGTATAACAATGTATAATAATTCTCCACTATGACTAATAATTTGTATAATAATTCTCCACTATGACTAACAATTTGCATAATAACTCTCCACTATGACACGCAATTTGTAAAAATAATAATCCACTATGACTAATAATTTGTATAATAATTCTCCACTATGACTAACAATTTGTATAATAATTCTCCGCTATGACTAACAATTTGTATAATAATTCTCCACTATGACTAACAATTTGTATAATAATTCTCCACTATGACTAACAATTTGTATAATAATTCTCCACTATGACTAACAATTTGTATAATAATTCTCCACTATGACTAACAATTTGTATAATAATTCTCCACTATGACTAACAATTTGTATAATAATTCTCCACTATGACTAACAATTTCTATAATAATTCTCCACTATGACTAACAATTTCTATAATAATTCTTCACTATGACTAACAATTTCTATAATAATTCTTCACTATGACTAACAATTTCTATAACAATTCTCCTCTATATTTCCAGATTGTCATTTCCCTGTATTTTAAGATACGTCCGATCAGTACCGACCTGACTGATGTTGGATAGCGGACTGAGGTGTGGACATTGGATTGGCACGGACTGTAACTTCCTCATCGGAATCATCATCTGAAAAAGAAATCAGTTTTAATCTGATATGAGGTTTATTGCTAGGAAATGTCCAAACACATGGTATGCCCCCACTTCATTTGATACTAAATTTTGGTGCAATGTTGCTCAGTTAAATGCAAATACTAGTTATCTCCACTAGTTTGAACTAAGAACTATAAAATAAGAAGTTACAATCTTAATATTCAAGAGACAGGGGACCAATCTAATGTTCTATATGGAGTGCTCAAATCTCTCTCTCTCTCTTATGTTCAACTATGGAATGCCAATTTTATCTGAGCAGATGTTTCACATGTGGAGTCCCTCTGAGCAGATGTTTTACATATGGAGAGTTCAATATCTCATGACATCTTCATACAGTAATTATATTTTAAACAGATACAATCTTTATTGTGTGTTAATTTCATCAAGAAAAATCTAAAAAAAGTGTATTTGTCATTTCTGTCATAACTGTCATTACAGTTTGGAAACATATGAATTGGCTTCCAGCAACAAATTTTTGTTCAAATTGTACATGATGGTAAATTGGTAATCTGCTTTCTTAGACTAGTTTATCTCCCCTTGTTTAAAACTGAATGCATTTAATTGTGACCTAAATGCCTATTGCCATTGATACTTGTATTTGATTTATTTGGGAATGATGAATATATACACTTTGAATTCAGTGTCAGTATAAAGAGTCTGAGTATTGATCAAAGCATACATACCTTCAACTTTTTTCCTCTTTCTTGATTCCTCTAAATCAGTCTTGCGTGCTGCAATTCAAAAGACAATGCTTTACAGAACTATATAATCCCTGTTTTTATCAAATACAAAGTCATCTCTGTCTCTCTATAAAGTACATTGTAATTGATACTCCTCCATTTTCTCAGACGAAGTCCAAGGCCCTGTCAATGGGTACCTGGATTTCCTGTTAAACTTGATGTCAATAGTATATTGTAATTGTAGCCAGGTATATGGCTATACTGAGCTGGTACCTGTTCATTTTTGTGGACAAACAAGTTTGTCTATTTTTGAAAGTTATTTTTCAGGCATATATCTTGACAGACCTCCAGATGTTAATGCAGGCCTTGAAAGTCTGCCAAGTTTTGTCTGAAAACGACTAAAAATCACCAGGTCAATCCTTATTTCATAAATGAACAATTCTGATCCAACAGTCCAACCATTTGGACCATGGTGAACCAAAACGGCCCAGTATATGATGACTATATGGAGTGGGACACCATGCCAGTCACTTCCAAGATAATGACTCAGAAACCAAGTCCAAAGAGACAAGAACATCTCTACACCAATAATACTTATACAATATATATGATCCCGAATTAAGCATCAGCAATTACAGGAATAACATGTCACAGGTCCTTGAAAGAAGGTGAAGGTAATTTATTCATATACATCCATCTCGGGTATCTAGACTTCTACCTATAATATATATTACTACAAAAAACGGCTTTTGAAGTCCATTTCTAATCATTCTGATTGACAGTATAATGATATAACATTGTACTTACAAGATGGAGTATTCATTACATTTGACTCGGATCCCTGCAATGACAGAAGTTAATGAATCAATGTAAATTGTTACTGACCTTAACCAACCATCGAAACCTGGTTGAAACATTAGAAGCAAATGTGGATATGATAAAAAAATTTGTTGATCAAAGAAAACATTAAAAACTGTCGTGAAAATGAAAATCTGTGCAAGACATGTACACATATTAATCAAGTAAGCATATATTCAAACCATATTTGTAGCAAATGAAACAAAATGGATCCAAAGGAATTATCATATTCATTTTTTGAAATCTACCTTATACCTCTTGTGCTTGGGACCCAATTTACAATTAACACTATCAATATTATAAGGCGGCAGCCCATAATATTATCATAAATAGTCTCGGGGCATCCAGTAGACCCTTGAATGTGTTTGAACTCCAACAAAATGAGATCTGACTATTGAGATTAAAAGGACATGTCCACTTGACTATTTTCTGACCCTTCAGATTTCTGAGAAAAAGATATTTGACTTTTGCAATTGCTAAAAATGAAGGGTCAGTTGGATGGCTGAGATTTACATTTAATCTGTAATCACACATTGTGTGGTATATGATACACCTAGACACATACATACCTTAGTATCCACTTCCTGTTCCGTCTTCATATGATTCCCCAACAAATAATCATCCATAGTTTTACCTTTATGGAACTCCTTTCCCATCTTCTCTAACTTCCGAACACATGGCCCCTTTGTGCTCCGCGTACTACCCAAAGTATTTTTACTTTTTGGTGTGACATTAGAATTCTTGAAAATGTCCCAAACACTTTTACCGTTGCCGTCCTTATTCGTATCTGGACTTGCTGCAATGTCAGTTGATTTAGTTATGTTATCACTTTTATTAGCTACACTTGAATTTTCATTATGGGGACCAGCTTCTGTTTCTACAGTCGCTGACTTGTCAGGAGTAGGTGATGGCACCGGTGACCTGTCCTCTGTACATGACATATTGTCTATGTCCATTGCTGACACATCACTTGCAGTTTCCTGACTTTCGTTGAGGTCTACCATCATTTGACTATCAACACTATCATCACAATCTGAGCCTTTAGTGTCCTTTCCACTCTCAGAGTCATTTTTCTTTTTCCCAGATTTACCTTTTCGAATCTCATTAGGAAGCTTATAACCTCCTAATTTCCGTTTTCTACGCTTGTAAGGAAATTTTTTACTTGGACTAGATAGAATAGGTGATGTACGTTTAGATGAGAGTTTTGGGGAAGATTTCTTTTGTAAATGTTTATCATGAAATTTTGAGGGACCTGCCCCCTTATGCTTGTTTTCCATTTTTCCTAATCGACTTATTTTCTCCAGAGTTCGACTATCAATTTGTATAGGATTATCAAAGTCAGGTAATTTTACAATTACATTGTTTGAGAGCACCATATCACGTTTCTTTGCAGATGATGATGGGAATCCCGACTTACGGGCTTTAGGCACAAATGTTCTGGATTTATTTGACATTGTACTGTCTGTCGAGTCCAGAGAACGTTCCTCTGAACTTCGACAACCTGAGTGATTACCTAATGGACTTAATGGACCTAAATTTCGCTCTTCAGAGCTTCGAGCATTATCAATGAACGAACGCTCCACAGAGCTACGGGCACTTTGGCTTCTTGAATTTGTATCTGAAGAATCCTTTTTGTCAGAATTACATGGAGGGTTTGTTTCTAACGGTGAGTCAACTGCCATGTCAACTTCAGACTTAAAAGAACTTTTGGATTCAGAACTAAGCTCAATGGTCTGACTTTCTGTGGAACTGGCTTTCAATGAATTTCCTATAACGTTAGAATCTCCAATACATTTGTCTTTCTGTTTCTCCACAGATGTAATGGAATCTTTTCCTGTCTTGTCATCTCCACCTGCAGCAGGTATTCCATGGATGCTGGAGTTACATTGTACTTTATCTGGATCAGTTTTCACCTTTGAGGTCGGATCTGGAGTTGAACTCCTGCTACCATCGGATACCACTGTAGTACAACTGCTATATGCAGTGCTCAATGGAGTACTACACCTGCTGTCTTCTATAGAAGAGGCAGTGCCTGCCACACTGACAGGCGTTCCACTCCTACTCCGTGTGGTGACTGGAGTTTTGCTACGACTTCTACTCGTCCTTGTGTTTACAGAACCAGAAATTGTTTCTTGATTTTCAGCAGGCCGACTGCTGGGTAGATCAGCACCAGGCGATTCCGCACCTGATAACCGTAAACACGTTGGTCCCTCCTGTACCTCTGATTGAGAATGACCATTCTTATCACAATCTACTGCTGGCGATGCCATTTTGTCTATTTTCTCACCAAGTGCTGGCATGTTTGGGGAAGAAATTATTTCTGCATTATCAGAACTTTTACTTTGAATGTTTTTAGAATCTGTTTTGACTTGTTCAGATGAGTTTTTGTTGTCTGCTTGTGAAGTATCTAATGATGTTACCGGACCTATATTCCCATTAACGATGGTCTTTTTCTTAAGTTTATCTACATCAACTTCCTGTATATCACTTTTACGTGTTGCCATGACAGTATGTCCATCTTCCTTCTTTTCTATTCCTACGTCATCAGATTGGTAGCCATTTGTGTTAAGGACTTTGGATACTTCTGCTACCTTTTCAGGATCTGAATCATCCAGAAGCTTGTTGCCATTATGGACCACATCCTGAGTTTTCATTTTAGCAAGAGCTCCACCCACCATCACCCCCGCAAAATCCACTTTCAAAGATTCTCCAATACTGGCTGCATTCTGTAAAATACAAAACATGGCATTAGTTACATTGTAATGTATTTTTCACAGAAAACATGGCGAAAGTAGCACTATAATGTTTTGAGTATATAACATATATATATTGCTCACATTTAAACCAATACTGTGGCAAATGAAGCAAAATGGCACCTAGAAAATTCTTAAATATTCAATTCCAAAATCTCTTATTTTTACCTCTGGCATTTGAGACTCAAGGTTAAACAACTCAGAAGCCAAAAAATATTGATATAAGATAGCGCAGTGTTTGAAATAAACCTTTCTATTATTATTATGGACAGATTTACATTCAACTGGACTTCATAAGTAATCGTATATGGTTATTCCTGACCGAAAGAAGAAATATTTTTTTGTCTTAATATCAAGGTCACAAAAAAGTTAAAACATAAAACCAGTCAACAAAAGAATTGACATAATTAACAGTTATTGGTTGAAAATAAAACCTTCGTTCACGGTAGCTGAACAGTTATGGGTAATTTATAAGCAGAGTAGATTTACTTCATTATCAATGAAACTGTCAGGCTGACAGAAAATTCTAACAGGTTTTCATCAATAATCAAACTGACAAACATTGATGCTGAATTGGAAAGGTCACAGGAGAAGGGAACCTAATTACCCGCCTTGACAGTTAAATGTCACTTATATTGCACTCGGGTATTTTTCATGATAACTTTTTCTATCATGTTCGTAACCCCATCAAATTTTATCTTAATGAGAAATAAAAATAAAAATTGTTTCACTGGAAATACAGAGTAAACAAATTTTAATGAAGTAGCCGTTTTGTACCTCACATTGCTGTGACCAGCGTACATGTATGACGTGTAATGTTGATGCAGATAAACAGAATTACCTATCTTATTTTGAGAATGGCTTGTTAGTCAAGATACTGTTGTGGCTAATTTCACCAAACAAACAGGAACTACAAATTATTTTGTCTTGAAGTAAACCAGGGACTAAATAAACATACTAGTAATTACTACATACATTCAGACAAGTGAATTTATGTTCAATTTACAAGAGATGACATGATATGCGATCATTCTGGATATTTGGGATAAAGAATGCTCTTTTCTTTAAATGATACAGCATTCAACATTGTACACGTGTATTATATACTGTACATTATCTCCCCCGCACTTAATGCAGAAAACGAGTCAATTGCTCCAACTTCTAAGTAGTGTGGGCCCACAAAGACACTCTGGTAATCACTTCATCTTTCAGCTAGAGATCACAAAGGTACACACAGCCACCCTACTTGGTGACTTCACAACTCAGCTCAGCAAGGATTGATAAGAACGATCATCTGATGACTCATGATCAGATGACTGATAGAATCACCATTAAGATTCTGATTGAGATGTCAAAATATCCATTCAATATACCATATTTGACGAAGTTAGCCCATTGTGCACAAGTTAATGAAAACATAAAAAGATACGGCCCCATACATAACCATTTATAGGGGATATCTTATTTGTGCAGTCACTCAGGGTTAATTTCTCTGGGATAGAGCTTTTGGTTAAAAGAAAGATGGTTTTGACAGATCAGTTACATACAGAACTGTTTATGCACTTTAAGTGAGCCGTTCTTCTCCCAGATTTAGAGGTATACATAGTAAATATAAGCAGAGAATACAGTTCATTGTTGGATATGATTTTCTGTTGCTGGCAAAATGCTTCATAAATAAAAAATATTTTGGTTATACAAATGACTTACAAATTTTTATTTTGAACTAATAACTTTTACCTGTGACTGACTGGCTGTATAATTATTCTACCATTTTTTTCTCTCTAAATTGCAACACATGCTGAATTAGTTAAGCCCCTTTTTGTGGGTTTACTAGTGCTTTATTAATGTTTGCCAATGTAGCATAATATTGTATATGCCTCGTTAATTAAAGCTCATACATCTTTTTGGTGGGTTTACTAATATTTTATCAGGGGCCGACAATGTGACAAAAGTTGTTGCTGTAGTAATGTAGATGCCTTCTCGACAAGATCATACATTTTGATATAATTCTCACATTATTACCTCATAATCAATGTCATCATATTACAATAGCAGATGATGAAACAGCTAGATCCAGACACTGTTTCAATCAATCACTTATCTTCATTACAGCTGGTATATCGGTACACGATATATATCAAACACACAAAGCGAAATGAACATAAAATAGATATAAAACTGCTTTTCTTAACAAACTGCATGATGTACAAAATAGAGGAGCATTAAAGTTTTAGAAGGTGAAATGTAATTCTTTGAAAGGCAATAGGAATCAAATACCCACCAAAAAAGTTAGTTTTAAATTGAAAACGGATTATTCAATAATTGTAGTCATGAAGAATTTGGTCAGAAGTAGCTTGAAATTTGTTACTTAGAGTTTTATCATGTAGGAGTGTGTCCTGCTTTTAAATAATAGATTATTATGAATGGGTATTTGCCGTCATATTTCCACTGCTATGGCTCAAAACCTCAGTCAAGGTTGGAGCTACATATACTGAAGACATAGTTGTGCCATACGCCCAGTAGTTCTATGTAGTGTAATTGAGGTAACCCAGTTCTGTCCTCCATCGGGAAGTGCCTTCTGATAACCTCGGTACAGCTATATATAGCCTCGAGTAGCCACATTTACATATCAGTACCAGGTATAATACAGGTATATACACCAGCAATACCAACATGTTGGCAATCCTTTACAGCTATGTACATGGTCATGGATTTTAATCACTCAATTCCATGCACCATGCATTAACAAAGACAAAATGGTGTCTGTAGGTTTTTTTTACTTCTTAAAAGAGGAGTATTGTATGTCTTCTTTGTGAATGTGGTTTCTATAATAACAGTAACACTGTCTGAAACTGTAGATATTGTTAATTTACTTCACAACTTTATGGTATGGAGATGTTTTATTACACAGCAAATTTCATATTTTCCTAGCCAGTAGCTGTTAGTCTTGGACGTCAGTTCAGAATGTGCATGTCAATAATATTACACATGAATGTAAGAGGTTATTGTGTGCTGTGAATTATTACCCACAACAGACCTGTTCACTCCTTATAGAAACCTGCTAGTCTTACACTGATCACATAACATTCAGAATTAAATTAGGGCCAACAACAGCAGTTCACTCAATATTTATTCTTTAGCATTGTAGATTGTAACATCTTATCTCAGATTCACTCTCTGGGTCTGGATGGCTCAGTAAAATCTTCTGTGGTCAGTGAATCTATTAATTCTCCTGATGGCCAACAGTACAAAAGACAATCAACATTCTAACTACATTAGCGCAAATTAGCTTACCTAGAATAACTTATGAAATAGACATAAAAAATGACAAAAAGTAGTTTCAATTTTGTAAAAATTTTACATAAAAGGCTTTCACGAACTTATGTATAATTAAAATTTTGTGACTTTAACTACCACAGGGACTTCATACATATTGCCAAAGGCTCCCATATTACAATGTTGATGACTGCTGGTAAGGTCTGATTTGTGTCACCCTGTTCAAGTATTCTGTTTTTGTGGTACATTAAAAAGTTATCATAATGGCAACTCAAGAATAATATTTTTTTTTTCCATTTAATTCATCCATGATCAACGATTATCATTTCTATAGCAAAGTTTTTCTACAATCCTCTATACAAAGAAGCAGCAGTACCAAAGCTACATGAGATCAATGAGCATTTAATTATTTAATATATATTTTTATAACCTCTGACAAAACAGTGTATTTTTTATGCATAGTTGTGAAAAAACATAAAATTGTTTAACGTTTGTCGTCTTCATGCTTGTAAATGTATGGGGCAGATTTTGACTTCAAAAGTGGGTAGATTTAAAAGCTTATAGACATTAAATAGCACAGCTTAACTTAGCTACTAAAAACCTTACTGGCCATGGAATGTAAAATATTTTGAAAAATACCTCCAGCAACACTGATTAATAATATCACTTTGAGCTACAATGGAATGTATTTTTTGCTTTTTTAAAGTACACAGCCAAAAACAAACTAAAACAAAACATAGCTGTAGCTATCAAAATTACATATTTACTTTTCTTTTTAATCCAAATTTAATGTCTTTCTTTTATCGATAAAAATAATGTTGCTGACAGGAAATTTCCTATTTCAGAGCATATTGTCAGCATTTGCACTAATTCTATAGTTTTTTTTAGTTGTTAGGTTCTATGAGAGGCAAAAACCAAACAAACCAACGAAACGTAAACCTGATCTTTGAAATATTCTTTCGCAAATTTTATCTTCATCCTGAAAAGACTGAATTATGTGTCCATCAGTTTATGGCTAGTGACACTGACAGCAACAACCGTATTACATCACTATCTTTTTGTATAATGATGACATTAATAAATGGTGCCATTCACTATATTTAACAAGAGTGAATTCAATTTAACAAAGGAGAAATAAATATCCACGAAAAAAAAAACATCTGTTTAGATTTTATTTTGGGTTTTTTGAAGTTCCCTTGCAAGTTTGTTTGTTCCCTAGCACACCCAAAAGAAATCATAGAACTATATTAAAGATCTTTATCAACACTGTATATTCAAGATTTATATCATACAAGCTGAAAACTTGAATGATCAATTGATGTAAATCTTAACTTAAAATAGATTCACATAAACTGTAATAACCTCAACATGGCTGTCATCTCTAAGACATCATTGTTACAGTAAAGTCAGCAGCCTCAGATCCGAGTTCTATTATACCAAACTCCCTCTATGGATTGTTTGTGTACTTGTAGCTAGTCATACTTTTCGGACATCAATGTTACATGTATTGTTCTAGTAGACCAAACCTCCCAAGTACAATTCACATAAACAAATCATGTACTGGTTTACACCATGAAGTGTGCTGCAGTCCGGTACAGGCTACACATCCTGTTTGAACAAATGTACCCATCGAACTGCCAGATAATATACAACTCAACAGATTATCATTTTCCCTTGTTTTTCATTTCATTTACCAATGCAATACAGCAGTAGCTTCCTGTAAAATAACATTATTACAACTAATACAAGTTCCATTGGCCTTGAAGAAAATAACTTCTTTAAGATCTGATTTATGGATAAATTGCTTCTGACTTTATTGGTTTTACACCCGTTTGAGGAAATACATGCAATGCAATAGTAGTATACATTTTACCTTTCATTATTCAGATATTGAATCTACATCAGCGGGCCAGAAGTGAAAATCAATACACGGAAACAATCTGGAATTACAATATATCTAGGTACTAAGGTGTTTGCATTCATGACAAGAATGAAGTAAATATGGACTATCATTTCACAAAATATACTGTATTGGTTTGTACTGCACCATATTAAGTATAGAAATGACTGTGGACTGTTGTTGATAACAGGTTCTCAGAAGTTATGGACAGCCCTGATATGACTAATACACTCACAGTCCTGCTCTCTAAGAAGGTGTATTGTAGGAGGCTCCAGCAAGACACATGCCCTACCGGCAGGTGGGTGTTCACTCACTGGAACAGCCAGTCTGATGTGACCTTCATTCTAAGCACTACTATAGACATATTGCCAGGCCTCTCCTCTGACAGCCACGCAAGCTCTAGAGGCAGTACTGTACAGCTAATATTGTCAGAGTACCCTAGTTCTAGCTTACCCCCAATCTGCTAAATAAATATAGGCAACACTTACTGATTACAATTGTACATAGCACTGCACAATAAGGCTGTATAAAACTACTGGAATCCAGCAATATGGATTCAAAACAAGTCTCCTCATAGCAGAAGTGTGACTTAATCAAAATACAATTTTACTTGGAAATTCAATTGTTCATCTTGCTTCAACTGCTGTTCATTACAAAGAGCTGTCAACTTCACACAAGTTTAAGGAAGACTTATCTAGATAAGAATTTTCATATAGGACTGGCATGAGGCATTTACAACTTCTTGATCACACAAATTGGAAAGAAATTCAAACTACTGTACATCAGTTTTGATCACTGGAAGAAAAAATTCACTAAAGAGTTTCTCTGACCATTCATCGGCATTTCTCAATTTATTACGGTGATCTTACAATTAATGATATCTCATTTACTCTTGTATGCAAATACACCTTGTCTGATATTAAGTATAGTCACATGAGAAAAACATGATTTTGCATCTGCAGAAGTAAGGTATTTTCATGTGGGGAATACTTATGAGTACAAGTTTCAGAGATGTTTGAAATATGTATAACAGTTACAGAGACTTGTAAAACTGTGTTAATTATATTCAGGGTAGTTTGATACATGAGGCAATGTCTGTATACCTTTTATTAATTCCTAAAAAAATTCTCCAAAGGTCGGTAAAACACATCTGATGAAAGGAAATGTATTCACATTTTACAGTGCAATTTGCATACAAAAACATTGCCAACACAAAGTCCCAGGATGGCACAGGGATTAATACACAAATAAAAAATTATATATGGAGTAAAGACAAATTGGACATGAAAATTATATGAAAATGCTATGTGGTGTACTAATTGTATTTCTGAAGTTAATAATATATATATGTACTCCACCTGGTATAAAGTTTTGCGTATCTAAAATTACAATTTAATTAGAAGTATCCCTCCAGTCTACAAAGGGTTGGCAAGTATGGGGTTTATAATTTCATTTTTTTCAAAACTAACTTTCTTCCTAGCTATAAACAACAATTGAAAATGAATGAAATTTAAAAGGACAAAAGATTTCAAGGCCTACAGCGAAATATTATAATTTCCCAAATTTGTTTTTCTGATGTCACACACTCACACCATTTAACTGTATCAGCAAGATGTTGTTTGAAGTTATAATCAAAACTGTTATCAATCTTTTCTTTTTTTTTTATTCACAAAAATGAAACATTGTAAAGAACATGTACTCCCAAAGTTTGAGAAACTCAACCAAATCATTAAGCCTCTTCTGCTAATTTCTAATTTACACCATTAAATCAACTTTTGATACAGTTAACTACCTAATAAATGTAGTTACTTGATATTGAACAAAAAGTATGCATCATTACATAGCAGATATTATTGGGCACTGACCTTTGTTGCACATCAGAAACATGCATATTTTCTAAATCAATTTCCGAACAATGATTATACGAGTGTTTGTGCCTACAAGTAATGATTGGTTTTGGTTTTATTTGTTTAACGCCTTATCAACAGCTAAGGTTATTCAAGAATGGCCTCTCGAGCATGCAAAATGCATGCGTGTGGTGAGTGAATGAAATGTACAAGAAAAAGGCTTATCATATTCAAATATTGTATGTCTTTGCAGTAATTAGTGATACTTTGGGTTGAATTAAGAATCTTAAAGACTTAATACTCAAAGAACTTTGGTTTATCATAAGAGTTAAACTGCCTTTATGTAAAGATTTATAACTTTTACCACTTGGAAAACACATTTTCCAATAAAAAATTTTAACCTAAACTTTACTGAAAAGAAGGAATGCCTCTTTAAACTGTATATTCTGTCATTCAATGGGAAAATATTCAATTTATTTGATTTTATTTTTTTTAAAGATGAAAAAAAAAAATGTATCGTTAAAAAAAGCATGAGAATGAGTACCATAATCTGTGACGCTGTATCTTTAAGACATAACACTTAAAATTACATTTTGAATAGGCTGTTCAATGCAATTCCATCATTTTCTATCCTTACCTCACATGGTGAATTTTACTTGCACAACTGTAGCAGATAACCATTTATTCAACATACCTATCAATGCATCTGAACCAAAATCAACAGATTTCAATGTGGTGAATAGAAAGTGCCCTTATGATTCATAACATTGTAAAAGAAATGAAAATAATCACCTAAATATGGTATTTTTTCTCAAAAAAAAAAAAAAAAAAACCCACATCACTCTTCCCGATACATCTGGTATATAAGAGAACTTGCTCCAATTTTACTTTAATGAATTGGTGAAACAATAAAAAGCATATACTAATTTCTCAAATGTTTTCTGTCCCAAAAATACACCAAAAACTTTAATACTCCCATAACCTATCGGTTATGGTGAGATGTCCAGATTACATATTATCACCTACTGTGTATATACGAGGATTTGTTGGAATAACACTGATACCATTTGAAAAAATGAGCTAAACTAAAGTCCAGATTCCCAGTATTCATTAAAAGAACAGTATGTCGAGATGTCCACGACCATGATTTGATCTCAATTGAGCAACAGATTTAAACAGAGTACACTAACTTTAAAACAAAATGTTGTGACGACAATGTTAATGCCGCCATAAATCTGTTGCAGACGAGACAAAAATACCTTTCAAATGACACAACACAAAATGTGTATACAACTATACATTCAGGCGACAGCTGTCTCATTTTCAAATATACATAAACATACATATGTCATGATTAGATGTCATATTGTCAGGATGCTTCATGTTCACACATCACTTACAAAATGGTTTGCTTTTGGCCCCAAAAGATTACAGATAGATTCCTCAGTATTGTAAACTATATATTCTAACAAAAAGACTGTTTTGATACTGTGTTAAGCATTGGAGTTGGTTCGGTATTTATAAGGGGTCATGCATATTACAGAAATATATTCTCTTAAAAAATCTTTAAAAATGTTTCATAAAAATTCTACCACTGGGATCTTGTATTGTTTTAACCGAAGAACAAGCAAAAGAGAAAATACAATATAAGTACAAACTGATAGCTACCAACAAAGGCCTGAATATATAGGGTGGGGAAAATGTTGTGGCCCAAAAAAAATGTGATTACATGATCATGAGGTCATACAGAAATCCTTCTCTGATCTGTCCGAGAGTCAAATATGTGGCCCTCTTAACATGTAAATGACTATGAGGCTTTCATATTTAGCTCCAAAGTCCCACAAATGCAGTGAAAGATCAGAAATTTAAATGTTCTGATGTAAACAAACAAAAGATTCTGTCGCCAAAAAAATGAGAAAACAATTTATGGAACAAACAGCAAAAATCAGAGTTCAATGGTTAGTTTGGAATGACATTAGGGAAGTGACAAGAGGAACTCCTCATTCATTGTACTTTGTATCTTATTTAAACTCTGTAATATATATAAATGCGAACTTTGAAAAAAAAAATAAAAAAAAAAAAAAAAAAAATTCTCTTTCATTTTGGTGCAGTATGCTACTTTTACAATTTTGAAGAAGCTGTCTTGCTAAGGAGTCATCATCACTGTGCCAAATAAGGGTTGTACACCAGTCTATTTTCCTGGTCAGAAGCTTGACCCAATAGTATGACCACCAAATAAAATAAGAAGAAGCAGGATTGTACATCTGAATGCAAAGAGCTATTTGTGCCTGAATTGTAATAGTTCTATGACTTTCAAACATTGATGTTCATCTTCTAACATGTGGCAAATGGGAAACTTTTTGAAAATAAAAACCAATTAAGGGTCAATATACAGATCATTGTAAAAAAAAAATTTTAATTTCGATATAATTTTGTAAATGTCATTTTTGATAAAGTTTTACATTTTAATCGTGTACTCATTATGAACAATGCCTGCCTGGATGATGTTTTTTTTAATATTGACAGTTGCATAACAATTAAACTGATCATGGTGGACATTTGTAAAGTTCAACCTATCTTATTATAATTTGTCAATTATGTTAGCTAAAAATTCATTAGGAGACTGAGTGTCCAGTAAAAAACTTCTAGAACAAACCAAAAACATGGAAAATTTCAAAATTTTGATATATGCAAGTGCATCTGACAGATAAGACTCTATTAGTTTCGAGTAACAGCATCAGCTGGAGATTTCCTTCATGAAGTTTCAAGTATTCATAATGATAACACAAACATGTAGTTAGTGGTGTTCTGATTATTGAGATATTGTCTTATTGAGATCATTGAGTACCACTTGTTTGAGATGTTTGACCAAATTAATCATGTAAGAATTCTGTAACTGAGTTTTGTTAGAAATGCTCGACATCATGATGAACGAATGGTAAAACGTGCGAAAAACTGTGACAATCGATCGCTTGATTAGATTGTGGTTGGCATTTATATAATCAAATACTAGTGTTTAGATGACTTTGGAACATTGCAGTAAGCACTTCAAAGAAATGATGAAAAAAAGTGCAATATAAATAAAGATAATTCAAAATTAATTAATTTTAATCATAGATTGGATAGAAAAAACTAATGACCGATCAGGAAATTTCAACAGATTCCCATCACTATATTATGTCTTAAGTGTAGTACATCACAATTTTTGTACAACTCAGTGTTTTCTCTTTCATTTATAGTACATTCATCTGGTGAAATGGCATATTGAGAAAATCAGTCTTAGCATCAAGGTTAAGTAGTTAAAGTATATATATATTTTGGTATATCCAGAATTTTATAAGCAGTTTGGCTTATGAATATTCTTTTCAGACCTGATAGTCACACGTATGTATTGTTTTCAATCTAACATCTTAACAAGCAGTCATATTACAATACGAAAACGATTATAAACAAACATCTTCAAAATAAATAAATAAACCATGAAGTTGCTTTGGTTTACAAAGTTAAAATTAGTTTCATTCAAGGTATCAATGATATTAGTCGAGTTTATCACCCCATGAAGAAAATGGGTCTTTGAAACCAGGTTACTTTATAGTTGTAACTTCAATAAACACATACAAAAGGTTAATTTTGTTTTGGTCTCCCAGGCTCCCCTCACGATGATAACAATTTATTAATATAGTTTCTTTCCATACATTTATGTTTCTAGTTCCCGTATCAATTATTTATATTTTACTAGGATGGGACTCCCTTGGAAAAGCCAGATAGCCTCAATTTTGAGAGATTTTCTTTTGTATTTTAGGGTTGAATGTTCCATATATAAAAAGTTCCCTTTACAAAACTTAAAAAAAATCCGATTTTGTTACATTTACTGAAAACTACACCTTTTGTTTATCACAGAAAAAATTTGATCACGCTGCTTTCAATTGTCTAATTCCTTGATTTTTACACCTGAAAAAAAACACCCCAACAAAAAACGCATCAATTTCAGACACACAAATTTCTGCGAAAAAAAGTAAAAGCTGAAACCTGTTCAAACAATAGTTGAAATAAAATAAGCAAAAGAGCTGCGCAGTTTTACTGTTTTCAATAAAATGTACCAAAATCCTAAATAACAATACACACCAAATCAGTCTCACAAAATGAAGACAGTTAAAACTTTCTAAAGGGGTTTCCAAGCTGTAGATATTTGTAGTTTTCATCATCATGTGAGAAAACATTTTTTGTATTGTTTTGATATATCAGATGTGATAGTTAGAACAAACGAATGTATAATTTCATTCCTGGAAATGCAAAGGAGCACTCGTTGGAAATGATATTGGTTCATACACTGTTAAACATTAAAGTATACACGACTCTAAATACATATTAAACAGTGTGTTAAACGATTTTTATATGCATACATCATCTATGATGACATTTTATATGATATGTGCTTTAATATCTCAAAGCCTACACTCCACTTGACACCGCACATATGTATCTACACTGGTATGCTCCCCGTGTACAATACACGAGTGCATGGCTTCGGTTTAACAAACACGTGTTCGCAAGTGGAAAACTGTTAATATGAAAGTAATGAAAATTGACAACATGGACCGAGATTATTGAACAGGTGCAATGGTGACGGACATTGTCGATCAACAATAAACTCTGACCACATCTCAATACTCTACCTGCCTTACTGGCGTTTCCTGCTCGGCTTGAAACAGCTCGCAATGGCAACACCAATGCAAAGAAACATTGGCGAACATGTGGATCTTACGAATAAACAAGAAATTACATACAATCAGAGCAGACACATAAGTGGGAGGATGTTTCGCCTGTCTGTACGTGTGGTCAGAATGGACAGACAGGCGACACATTAATGATGAACAGTGTGTTCGCACTGCTCTACTTCCTTTGGCGAGACACCGAGGAAGGTTCGGGTCACGATGTAAACAATGTCGACTGGGACAAAAAGATGACAGCTTTGAGAGGAAAGGGATATACAGCACCCCCAAGATATCCACATACAAAAGCATCGTATAGTCATATTGACTCCACAAACCCCATAAAGAGTAATGCAGCCCGTAGTATCCTAACCTCTTGTGTGTTTCTCTTCTCTGTGTCCGCCATGAAGAATCTTGGTGGACTGCGCATGCGTATTGTGTTATAATTCCGACTGCCTGAATTTCCCGCGCTTTAGCAGCTAGACGTCTTGTACCAGATTCGAAGTGATTCAGCGCAAAAACACGTGTACCGAAGGGCAAAATTATTTACCAAAGAAAATGTATGTAGATATGTATTTGTTATAGGTAGAGAAGTTGTTGAAATTACTTTAGAAAACTAGTTTTACTATGAAAAAGTTTCCTGGCTATTCCATCCTGTTGATAACGCCCCTACAAAATTGCATATTTAATGAATCTAGGCCTAGAACATTGGCAAGGACATTGGTAAGTTAACTTCCTGTCGGGAAATGAACCGACGAAAAAATAATCCATGCCTTTTCACCCTAAGTATGAGCCCATAAATTAGAGTTGTCGCTGTATGTTGGGTGGTTTATTTATGATGAATAAATGTTTATTAATGATAGAGTTTCCTTTGGACTGCATGGTATACAGCCGTGTTCTTTTCCTAATGTAGTCTTTACTTAATATTGTCCCTAATGACATGAAAACTGTAAAATAGAAACTGTCAACTATATACGGTTAGGTTGAAACAAAACAACCATTTAAGTAACAACTGGATAACAATATAGATCTATTATAGATCTTTGCTTTAACAGTCTGCAACGAGGTTTTTCTGGTTCATTTGATTTGATCAATCATAGGCTGTAGAATGTTATACCAATTTAATCTCATCTTCACTTAGAGTCGAGGTCTATGATAATGTGAAACTGCAAGACTGATCTATGTTCATTCCAGCTCATTGTTCCTTGAAAATACGAGATATGTAAAGAATTTTTAGTTGACTTTACCTAAAGAAGAGACTTGTGATGTTTGCGTCTCTACCAGAGACGTGTGATATTTGCGTCTCTGCCAGAGACGTGTGCTATTTACGTCTCTGCCAGAGACGTGTGATATTTGCGTCTCTGCCAGAGACGTGTGCTATTTACGTCTCTGCCTAAAGAATGTTCACAGCTTATCAATACACAAGTTTGTTTTTTCTTCTGTGAAATAAGATCGACGTTGTATGTGTCTTCTAAGTTCGTGAAGATATTATAACGATATCTGTTTATGAATATATATTTTGTACGAATCCATATTAAGAAAAATCCAGGCGGGGCTTATTATACAGTGTGTTCCTTCTCTCGACTGTTCTGTCTTCCGCAAAGGGCTTTCATTCCGAAACTTTCCAGCCTACATGTTTTGAAAATTATTGATTTTTGTTTTCAATATTTTATTTGCATTCAACACTACACGTGATTTGTGTCAATCAAGAGGTAGCAGTAATATCGGTTTTATCCAGTGTCGTGTATGTGTAGGGTTATGTACTCCGAAAAAAAAAACAATAAAAAAAGCTATTGCCATGCACCCTCTCCAGACGACAAAGGATATACTTAGTCTATAATGTGCCTATTCACATCATTTAGGGTAAACTTTTGAATTTTGTCTTATTATTTAATCACTATTCATGAAAGACTATGTTGCTAAGAATTTAGTCCTATTTTCCATTTTTTTACTCTCAGCTTAAAGTAATCAGAGACATATCGTATCACTGAAATAATGATCATAATATAATATCGATCCCCAACCATATTTCTACAGAGGGGAGATAACCCTGCAAGTATAACAGACATGGAAGTTCCCCTCAAAGTATATTACCTTTGTCTTTGTCTTTCTATATATAACTGAAATATGTCCACGATATGCCCTAGCTTGTCCACACTGGACGGACAGTGGCCTTATCTGACCTTTTACACCTATATGTACGTTGCCGAATGACGGCCCAAGACCTATACAAACGGTGATCTTGCTCTCCGTTATAAACATCACTGGACATTACCAGAGATATATTTACGAAGGCTTGTTTAAACCAACGTTTTATTGCCTGATGGTGACGCTGAATAAATCTATGTTGGCAATTGTGTGTATTTCAGTACCAGTGATGGATACTTTTTAACCCAGAAATCCCACTTCATTCGATTTTCCCCATCGTCTCTCCGGAATCATTAATTAGATAAAATTCAATGTAATAAACACCGTCGGTTGTCAACTTGGGTTCCAGGTAATACCGTAAGCAATTCGTAAATCATTGACAATTAGTCACCAATGGTTAGATTTCAGGAGTGAAACTTGTGTGTGAAACTAAATCCCCTTACGATTAAAGTTCTGGCGTGCTTGATATGACTATATATGATTGAAAATAATGCTACGACGGATTCAATGTTACGTCAGGGTGACCTTTTGGTTTAGCCAATCAAATTACTACTTACAGAATCTTGGAAGTGAATTTCGTATGTGCGAAAAAGCATGACCAGAGAGCATAGCTTACATAATCTGTCAATCTGTTTCAAATCATTTCGTCCAAGGAAGCCTGTAGCTATATATATGTTGTGCCGAAATGCTTAACTTCAGATGCATGATGTGACGAATGGGCGAGATCGATAGCATCGAAAAATTGACAATTTGACCTGAACGTGAAATATTGTAATAACAAAGGTCACCCTGACGTGACCCCTTATGCGATGTCGTTAGATGTTCATATTACGTAGTGAGAATGAGCATCTGTATTTCAGTTAGATTGTGACGGAATCCCATGCAAATGACCGCTTCGCCATTCACTAACTGAAAAAATAACAATAATCAACATACTTATTCATGAAAACGTCAATATAGAGACACATCTATCATCAAATACATAACATAAAATGCATATTTTTTTAAATACATAAATAGATGTGTGTTGAAAATCAAGGAGCGTATATGACATAATGCTAATATATAAGCTTTTAAGCACGAAAATTAACTAGGAAAATAGAAAATTACGAAAATAAAACTTTATGAATATAGTTGATGACATTAGTATGTTTCCAGTTCTAACTTGATATGTTACAAACATAAGAAACCATTTTGACACGGTAATGTTACTATATTATAAATGAAGTCCTGAAAACTAAAGTGCCTCACCGCGTGTAGACATTGTCGTCGGCCATGATTTCCGGATTCTCCCGATTTTCTGTCTAATATTATATCCGGTCCAGCCACTTTGAAAGTATTTTATTGTCAAGAAGGCAAAATGATTAGGCACAAATTACTTAAACGTTATAACCTCCCTTTAATATTGTTACCATACAAATATGCTTGTAAAACACATAAGGTTGTTTAAACGGGTTTTATGGTGATACATGTTTATCAATTCTACACATACATATCAAGTATGATTAGTTGTGGTCATGAATGGTCCCAGTCAACACAATTATACACTCTTAGATACAGTTTTTTTTCAACCTCCTTCAAATTTTATCTCTTAGATAAAGTTTTTTGAACGTTCCTTAAAATTCTCTCTCTTAGATAAAGTTGTTTGAACGTTCCTTAAAATTCGTAGGAATGTATCACTATATAGAGTATAAAAACCTTCTTAGAAATTTGTAATTTGTTTAAACTGTGTTGTATTTGTCAATTTCCATTAACAATATATATTCAATATATACAAATGATACAAAAAGGAATCGGAAACATGTGTCAAGACACTTGTATAAATCTAACACCTAAATATATATATTAGATTGACGTTAAATAACAGCATAGACATTATAATACACAACATCGTATCATAATGACAATACAGTCTAATGTGAAAACATCAGTTGGAATTTGATCAAATGATTAGTTATATTTTAGTTAATAAAAAGGGAGAAAAACCTCAAAATGGTATTTGCTGCTTCCATCTTTTTGTAGATACATTTTTTTTTTTTTACATGGTATATATTTCATGTTGTATTAATCTAAAATGATAGACGTACATAATATGTAATACTACGTTAGCATGGATGATCTGTTTGATTTTACAAGGAAATTTTGCACAGCAAGTAATATCCTCGTGTTACCGTTGATGGCAAGAGAAGCATCTCCAGACAGTAACAAACTGGTATTATGTTATATAGCAAGGTGTGACTTTACTTATGTTGTAGATAGGAAAACTTATCTCATGTTAAGAGAAAATGATAAGTTTCCTCCATCGGACCACAGGTACACAGAGGTGAGGGAATTAAGTTTCTTTAAATAAATGATCATTCAGTGAGCTTCTGTTCATTCTCAATATGGCACGATAGATTTATTTACCGTACATTTAAAAAAAATCCCCTTTTCGTGAAGGTTGTGGCCAGGAACATATTCGATTGGAAAACCACTCGGACCTTTCCGTCGTGTTTCCCAAAGTATGACGGAAAGGCCCGAGTGGTTTTCCACAATGCAATCTGAGAGAGATTGGCACAGGAAAGGCTCATACTTATAAAAATTAGACCTAAATGTCAAAGTACGTTTTCGTCAGATAAAAGAAAAAACGCACACACACACCAGAGGGGATGGGACAGAAATGTTTATGAACGCCAAAAGGACTCATTGCATGCTGTTAGCCCTCAATGACAAAGCAGAACAAGGGTTGATGTTGCATGTAGTAAATAGATTGTAAAGACGAATACAATTTAATATGACATCGGGACCGTTTCCTTGAATCACGGACTTATATTAGATTATATGTAATGTACAAGTCTGTGCTTGAATTAGTAAGTTTATACACAGTTTGTATTAATAAATAAGGAAACCATATCTGAAATTCAGAAACGAAACATAAGTGTGAATGTACCTTTTACTATGATATTTCAAAACTAAAGTTTAAAACTAGAGCAATAAAAATATACTCAATAGTATATTCTAGTGATCATTATCCTACATATTATTTCTTGTAGTTTCTGTCTTATATTTTGTCTTTGAGGGTAAAAAAAACCGTCACTGACGCCAGATCTATATTTCGGGGCCAATGAGACAGTCAAACTATATATCTATGTTGAAATTTTCATGTCCCAGAAAAGTACTTTATATAGCGTCCGATTAACCAGAGACCTTTATAACTATTCATTACTGGTCTCTGGTTTGACGAACAAAAACAAATTATATTATTATGTCAAGATGTTCTGTCTGATCTACTGATTGGAGTTTTAAATTATAAACAGATAAAAGATATTGATTCTTTACGTCTTAAATGGCGTTTTGTTAATAGGAGTCTCCTTACTCAATATTTAATTACCTAACATTTTCTCCATAGAACGCGTCTTTGCGCTGTTTATGTCTGAGTGAGAATGAGTTGGCGGGTTGTTTTTGGTCCATATATGCATCTCGTAGTTTGCATGGCTGTAATTCACAATTCGGTGTACGTCTCGTTGATTGTGATTAACTCACCTGTGTTTACCTGTACAACTCCTACGTATATAGGTAAAGGTATACTAATGTATATTACCGGTATATAAGGTACCGCTGTGTGTTATACGTAAGCGACTACAGGGCTTGTGTCATATACTTGTCAGCACTGCGTCTGGTCAGGGTATCATACTGGGATTACGTTATAGGTAATCTAAATAACATGTGATTTACGGACATAGCCCAACATGTGGCTATTGGTCTAGCCAGAGACGTATATACCTGATATACAAGTCTCTGGTCAAGCCTGGCGATGTCCAGTAGCTGAGCTTGAAGGCTATGGATGAAGCTCCGCCGAAGCCGGTCCCAAGCCCGCGTTGAGAAAGGAGGAGCCTCAGGAGGGGATCACCAACTGACAACATCTAACAGTCACCCCGGACTAATGTTCTAACCTAGAGTGGCGAGTAGAGGTTGTAACCTAAATCGAGACTTTAAACCAGCAACATCAACATAAGGCTATGGATGACATCCGCGGGATGAATATTGGAGTTTTAAGATTAAACCAAACTCGAAAAATGATAAACACTAAAATCCATCAATGTCAAAAATCTCTTCATAATTCATTAGACTCGAGTACTTAAATTGATAACGAAGAATTGATAGATGGTGCACAAAGATCAGTATCATGGAAAATGAGAAATATTTAAAGTTACAAAATTATGATTCCGATCGATATATATATGTCTCTGTTCCGATCGATAATCTTGTGTGAATGATGCCAGAAACTTTGGTAATACATATATGTACATAATATTCGATAATAAATTACATATGGACATATCAATATTCGATAATAAATTACATATGTACATATCAATATTCGATAATAAATTACATATATGTACATGTACTATGTGTGAAATATTGACAAATTTATGGATAGCAAACAATCAAAAATATTATATTACTTCAGATGTAGGACAGTTTCGTTTGAAAATCGAATGCAATCGAAACATAACATCCAAATATGGATAATTAAACAATGTTGAATTTCTATTATTGTTGAATGTTTTTTTGTGACGTTTTATCACACTTGCCTCTTTAAGTGAATAATGATTACTATGATAACGAACTTAAGCACAATTGAGACGAACCTCCGCCAGAACTTCTAACTGAGCACATGGAAGATAACTCAAATATTTCACATACCGTGGTATACGTACAGTTAGTAATGACATTGATAGCCTTACAATATTACCATATGAAGTGTATAGGGTTCAGACTACATTTAATTTAGTTTATTACAGTGTCTAAATCAGTGGGAACTGGATCAACATATCTTACATTATGAAGAAAAAAATGAAAATAAAACAAATCTTACGATATTGAACGCTCAAATACATGTACAATGTATATGATTAATTTGTACTGATCAGAACATTTTTTGGTGAATACTAAGCATAACTAGCTCTATGGCGGAACCTTTGATTTCTTATACAAACGAATGAAATTACACGAGAGCACTTTTATATCGCAAAATGTAAGCAATTAATATTGCAATCAACTGCACATATTTCGGAAAATGATTATATCAATTAATATTACTGTTTGCAGACTATACGTAGTGTACGTTGTAAAATTTCCAGGAACACGTAAACAGAATAAATTATTAGTCTTGATCACATGATATACTGGATACTTTTCAAGGTTACTGTAAATATTTTAGATAATATCCGTTAACATTAACTATAATGAATGATCATTTTAGCCAGAGCACGGAGTAACAAGAGGACAGTTTTATATTGGTAGAATGACTTCCCGGGAGCCATAAATACAACTATCCACATCCCATGTATCCACTGTAGTTTCGTTAGAAGAAGTACAGCAGAACTTACAGTTGAAAACAAAGTGTGATATACTG
Organism: Pecten maximus; assembly: GCF_902652985.1. Lineage (NCBI taxonomy): Eukaryota > Metazoa > Mollusca > Bivalvia > Pectinida > Pectinidae > Pecten > Pecten maximus. The sequence continues at coordinate 34,616,530 of NC_047016.1, read as the reverse complement.
ATCGAATAAATCTTTGAAATGTATATTTTTACCAATCAGAAGTTTGGAAGTTAGAAACAAAACGACTTACAATCGTACTTGAATTAAAAAGAATTACATTGAAATAATTAATAGAAAGATGGAAGGCATGAAATACGAAAATAAAAGAAGAAAAATGGAAGAGAATGCAGGTATTCTTAGATATACCGATCGATAAAAGGATGAAAGACAGGCAAAATAGAGAATGCAAGCTGTCAATTTGAAATAGATATTGACAGGTTATCAAACCAATTAAGTCTCCTAAGGAAATCCCTATGGTGATGGATAAATCTGGTCTTCATCCTAAGTCCTTATATCTTATCGGGTTAGATAATGTCATCATCCTAAGTCCTTATATCTTATCGGGTTAGATAATGTCTTCATCCTCAGTCCTTATATCTTATCGGGTTAGATAATGTCATCATCCTCAGTCGTTATATCTTATCGTGTTAGATAATGTCTCCATCCTCAGTCCTTATATCTGATCGGGTTAGATAATGTCTTCATCCTAAGTCCTTATATCTTATCGGGTTAGATAATGTCATCATCCTCAGTCGTTATATCTTATCGGGTTAGATAATGTCATCATCCTCAGTCGTTATATCTTATCGGGTTAGATAATGTCATCATCCTAAGTCGTTATATCTTATCGGGTTAGATAATGTCTTCATCCTCAGTCGTTATATCTTATCGGGTTAGATAATGTCATCATCCTCAGTCCTTATATCTTATCGGGTTAGATAATGTCTCCATCCTCAGTCGTTATATCTTATCGGGTTAGATAATGTCATCATCCTCAGTCGTTATATCTTATCGGGTTAGATAATGTCTTCATCCTCAGTCGTTATATCTTATCGGGTTAGATAATGTCCTCAGTCCTTATATCTTATCGGGTTAGATAATGTCTCCATCCTCAGTCGTTATATCTTATCGGGTTAGATAATGTCTTCATCCTAAGTCGTTATATCTTATCGGGTTAGATAATGTCTCCATCCTCAGTCGTTATATCTTATCGGGTTAGATAATGTCTCCATCCTCAGTCGTTATATCTTATCGGGTTAGATAATGTCTCCATCCTCAGTCGTTATATCTTATCGGGTTAGATAATGTCTTCATCCTCAGTCGTTATATCTTATCGGGTTAGATAATGTCTCCATCCTCAGTCCTTATATCTTATCGGGTTAGATAATGTCTTCATCCTCAGTCGTTATATCTTATCGGGTTAGATAATGTCTCCATCCTCAGTCGTTATATCTTATCGGGTTAGATAATGTCTTCATCCTCAGTCGTTATATCTTATCGGGTTAGATAATGTCTCCATCCTCAGTCCTTATATCTTATCGGGTTAGATAATGTCTTCATCCTAAGTCGTTATATCTTATCGGGTTAGATAATGTCTTCATCCTCAGTCGTTATATCTTATCGGGTTAGATAATTTCATCATCCTAAGTCCTTATATCTTATCGGGTTAGATAATGTCATCATCCTCAGTCCTTATATCTTATCGGGTTAGATAATGTCTCCATCCTCAGTCGTTATATCTTATCGGGTTAGATAATGTCATCATCCTCAGTCCTTATATCTTATCGGGTTAGATAATGTCTTCATCCTAAGTCGTTATATCTTATCGGATTAGATAATGTCATCATCCTCAGTCCTTATATCTTATCGGGTTAGATAATGTCTCCATCCTCAGTCGTTATATCTTATCGTCTTCATCCTAAGTCCTTATATCTTATCGGGTTAGATAATGTCATCATCCTCAGTCGTTATATCTTATCGGGTTAGATAATGTCATCATCCTCAGTCGTTATATCTTATCGGGTTAGATAATGTCTCCATCCTCAGTCGTTATATCTTATCGGGTTAGATAATGTCATCATCCTCAGTCCTTATATCTTATCGGGTTAGATAATGTCTTCATCCTCAGTCCTTATATCTTATCGGGTTAGATAATGTCATCATCCTAAGTCCTTATATCTTATCGGGTTAGATAATGTCATCATCCTCAGTCCTTATATCTTATCGGGTTAGATAATGTCATCATCCTAAGTCGTTATATCTTATCGGGTTAGATAATGTCATCATCCTCAGTCCTTATATCTTATCGGGTTAGATAATGTCTCCATCCTCAGTCCTTATATCTTATCGGGTTAGATAATGTCTTCATCCTCAGTCGTTATATCTTATCGGGTTAGATAATGTCATCATCCTCAGTCCTTATATCTTATCGGGTTAGATAATGTCTCCATCCTCAGTCCTTATATCTTATCGGGTTAGATAATGTCATCATCCTCAGTCCTTATATCTTATTGGGTTAGATAATGTCATCATCCTCAGTCGTTATATCTTATCGGGTTAGATAATGTCTTCATCCTCAGTCCTTATATCTTATCGGGTTAGATAATGTCCTCAGTCGTTATATCTTATCGGGTTAGATAATGTCTTCATCCTCAGTCCTTATATCTTATCGGGTTATATAATGTCTTCATCCTCAGTCCTTATATCTTATCGGGTTAGATAATGTCCTCAGTCGTTATATCTTATCGGGTTAGATAATGTCTTCATCCTCACTCCTTATATCTTATCGGGTTAGATAATGTCTTCATCCTCAGTCCTTATATCTTATCGGGTTATATAATGTCTCCATCCTCAGTCGTTATATCTTATCGGGTTAGATAATGTCTCCATCCTCAGTCCTTATATCTTATCGGGTTAGATAATGTCATCATCCTAAGTCGTTATATCTTATCGGGTTAGATAATGTCTTCATCCTCAGTCGTTATATCTTATCGGGTTAGATAATGTCTCCATCCTCAGTCCTTATATCTTATCGGGTTAGATAATGTCTTCATCCTCAGTCCTTATATCTTATCGGGTTAGATAATGTCCTCATCCTCAGTCGTTATATCTTATCGGGTTAGATAATGTCATCATCCTCAGTCGTTATATCTTATCGGGTTAGATAATGTCATCATCCTCAGTCCTTATATCTTATCGGGTTAGATAATGTCATCATCCTAAGTCCTTATATCTTATCGGGTTAGATAATGTCATCATCCTCAGTCCTTATATCTTATCGGGTTAGATAATGTCATCATCCTAAGTCGTTATATCTTATCGGGTTAGATAATGTCATCATCCTCAGTCGTTATATCTTATCGGGTTAGATAATGTCATCATCCTCAGTCGTTATATCTTATCGGGTTAGATAATGTCATCATCCTAAGTCGTTATATCTTATCGGGTTAGATAATGTCATCATCCTCAGTCGTTATATCTTATCGGGTTAGATAATGTCATCATCCTCAGTCCTTATATCTTATCGGGTTAGATAATGTCTCCATCCTCAGTCCTTATATCTTATCGGGTTAGATAATGTCATCATCCTCAGTCGTTATATCTTATCGGGTTAGATAATGTCTCCATCCTCAGTCGTTATATCTTATCGGGTTAGATAATGTCTCCATCCTCAGTCGTTATATCTTATCGGGTTAGATAATGTCTCCATCCTCAGTCGTTATATCTTATCGGGTTAGATAATGTCTTCATCCTCAGTCGTTATATCTTATCGGGTTAGATAATGTCATCATCCTCAGTCGTTATATCTTATCGGGTTAGATAATGTCTTCATCCTCAGTCGTTATATCTTATCGGGTTAGATAATGTCTTCATCCTCAGTCCTTATATCTTATCGGGTTAGATAATGTCCTAAGTCGTTATATCTTATCGGGTTAGATAATGTCTCCATCCTCAGTCGTTATATCTTATCGGGTTAGATAATGTCTCCATCCTCAGTCCTTATATCTTATCGGGTTAGATAATGTCTTCATCCTCAGTCGTTATATCTTATCGGGTTAGATAATGTCTCCATCCTCAGTCGTTATATCTTATCGGGTTAGATAATGTCATCATCCTCAGTCGTTATATCTTATCGGGTTAGATAATGTCTCCATCCTCAGTCGTTATATCTTATCGGGTTAGATAATGTCATCATCCTCAGTCGTTATATCTTATCGGGTTAGATAATGTCATCATCCTCAGTCCTTATATCTTATCGGGTTAGATAATGTCATCATCCTAAGTCCTTATATCTTATCGGGTTAGATAATGTCTCCATCCTCAGTCGTTATATCTTATCGGGTTAGATAATGTCTCCATCCTCAGTCGTTATATCTTATCGGGTTAGATAATGTCTCCATCCTCAGTCGTTATATCTTATCGGGTTAGATAATGTCTCCATCCTCAGTCCTTATATCTTATCGGGTTAGATAATGTCTCCATCCTAAGTCCTTATATCTTATCGGGTTAGATAATGTCTCCATCCTCAGTCGTTATATCTTATCGGGTTAGATAATGTCTCCATCCTCAGTCGTTATATCTTATCGGGTTAGATAATGTCTCCATCCTCAGTCCTTATATCTTATCGGGTTAGATAATGTCATCATCCTCAGTCCTTATATCTTATCGGGTTAGATAATGTCTCCATCCTCAGTCGTTATATCTTATCGGGTTAGATAATGTCTCCATCCTCAGTCGTTATATCTTATCGGGTTAGATAATGTCTCCATCCTCAGTCCTTATATCTTATCGGGTTAGATAATGTCATCATCCTCAGTCCTTATATCTTATCGGGTTAGATAATGTCATCATCCTCAGTCGTTATATCTTATCGGGTTAGATAATGTCTCCATCCTCAGTCCTTATATCTTATCGGGTTAGATAATGTCTCCATCCTAAGTCGTTATATCTTATCGGGTTAGATAATGTCTCCATCCTCAGTCCTTATATCTTATCGGGTTAGATAATGTCTTCATCCTCAGTCGTTATAGCTTATCGGGTTAGATAATGTCTCCATCCTCAGTCGTTATATCTTATCGGGTTAGATAATGTCTCCATCCTAAGTCGTTATATCTTATCGGGTTAGATAATGTCTTCATCCTCAGTCCTTATATCTTATCGGGTAAGATAATGTCTTCATCCTAAGTCGTTATATCTTATCGGGTTAGATAATGTCTTCATCCTCAGTCCTTATATCTTATCGGGTTAGATAATGTCTTCATCCTCAGTCCTTATATCTTATCGGGTTAGATAATGTCTCCATCCTCAGTCGTTATATCTTATCGGGTTAGATAATGTCATCATCCTCAGTCGTTATATCTTATCGGGTTAGATAATGTCTCCATCCTCAGTCGTTATATCTTATCGGGTTAGATAATGTCTTCATCCTCAGTCCTTATATCTTATCGGGTTAGATAATGTCATCATCCTCAGTCGTTATATCTTATCGGGTTAGATAATGTCATCATCCTCAGTCCTTATATCTTATCGGGTTAGATAATGTCATCATCCTCAGTCGTTATATCTTATCGGGTTAGATAATGTCATCATCCTAAGTCGTTATATCTTATCGGGTTAGATAATGTCATCATCCTCAGTCCTTATATCTTATCGGGTTAGATAATGTCATCATCCTCAGTCGTTATATCTTATCGGGTTAGATAATGTCATCATCCTCAGTCCTTATATCTTATCGGGTTAGATAATGTCATCATCCTAAGTCGTTATATCTTATCGGGTTAGATAATGTCTCCATCCTCAGTCCTTATATCTTATCGGGTTAGATAATGTCATCATCCTAAGTCGTTATATCTTATCGGGTTAGATAATGTCTTCATCCTCAGTCCTTATATCTTATCGGGTTAGATAATGTCTCCATCCTCAGTCGTTATATCTTATCGGGTTAGATAATGTCATCATCCTCAGTCCTTATATCTTATCGGGTTAGATAATGTCCTCAGTCGTTATATCTTATCGGGTTATATAATGTCATCATCCTCAGTCCTTATATCTTATCGGGTTAGATAATGTCTCCATCCTAAGTCGTTATATCTTATCGGGTTAGATAATGTCATCATCCTCAGTCCTTATATCTTATCGGGTTAGATAATGTCATCATCCTCAGTCGTTATATCTTATCGGGTTAGATAATGTCTCCATCCTCAGTCGTTATATCTTATCGGGTTAGATAATGTCTCCATCCTCAGTCGTTATATCTTATCGGGTTAGATAATGTCTCCATCCTCAGTCGTTATATCTTATCGGGTTAGATAATGTCATCATCCTAAGTCCTTATATCTTATCGGGTTAGATAATGTCATCATCCTCAGTCGTTATATCTTATCGGGTTAGATAATGTCTTCATCCTCAGTCCTTATATCTTATCGGGTTAGATAATGTCTCCATCCTCAGTCCTTATATCTTATCGGGTTAGATAATGTCTCCATCCTCAGTCCTTATATCTTATCGGGTTAGATAATGTCTCCATCCTCAGTCCTTATATCTTATCGGGTTAGATAATGTCTTCATCCTCAGTCGTTATATCTTATCGGGTTAGATAATGTCATCATCCTAAGTCCTTATATCTTATCGGGTTAGATAATGTCTTCATCCTAAGTCGTTATATCTTATCGGGTTAGATAATGTCTCCATCCTAAGTCCTTATATCTTATCGGGTTAGATAATGTCTTCATCCTAAGTCGTTATATCTTATCGGGTTAGATAATGTCATCATCCTCAGTCCTTATATCTTATCGGGTTAGATAATGTCTTCATCCTCAGTCCTTATATCTTATCGGGTTAGATAATGTCATCATCCTCAGTCCTTATATCTTATCGGGTTAGATAATGTCTTCATCCTCAGTCCTTATATCTTATCGGGTTAGATAATGTCATCATCCTCAGTCCTTATATCTTATCGGGTTAGATAATGTCATCATCCTAAGTCGTTATATCTTATCGGGTTAGATAATGTCATCATCCTCAGTCCTAATATCTTAACGGGTTAGATAATGTCATCATCCTCAGTCGTTATATCTTATCGGGTTAGATAATGTCTCCATCCTAAGTCGTTATATCTTATCGGGTTAGATAATGTCATCATCCTCAGTCGTTATATCTTATCGGGTTAGATAATGTCTCCATCCTCAGTCGTTATATCTTATCGGGTTAGATAATGTCATCATCCTCAGTCGTTATATCTTATCGGGTTAGATAATGTCTCCATCCTCAGTCGTTATATCTTATCGGGTTATATAATGTCATCATCCTCAGTCGTTATATCTTATCGGGTTAGATAATGTCATCATCCTCAGTCGTTATATCTTATCGGGTTATATAATGTCATCATCCTCAGTCGTTATATCTTATCGGGTTAGATAATGTCTCCATCCTCAGTCGTTATATCTTATCGGGTTAGATAATGTCTCCATCCTCAGTCGTTATATCTTATCGGGTTAGATAATGTCTTCATCCTAAGTCCTTATATCTTATCGGGTTAGATAATGTCTCCATCCTCAGTCCTTATATCTTATCGGGTTAGATAATGTCTTCATCCTCAGTCGTTATATCTTATCGGGTTAGATAATGTCTCCATCCTCAGTCGTTATATCTTATCGGGTTAGATAATGTCTTCATCCTCAGTCGTTATATCTTATCGGGTTAGATAATGTCATCATCCTAAGTCGTTATATCTTATCGGGTTAGATAATGTCTCCATCCTCAGTCCTTATATCTTATCGGGTTAGATAATGTCATCATCCTCAGTCGTTATATCTTATCGGGTTAGATAATGTCTCCATCCTCAGTCGTTATATCTTATCGGGTTAGATAATGTCTTCATCCTAAGTCCTTATATCTTATCGGGTTAGATAATGTCTCCATCCTCAGTCCTTATATCTTATCGGGTTAGATAATGTCTCCATCCTCAGTCGTTATATCTTATCGGGTTAGATAATGTCTCCATCCTCAGTCGTTATATCTTATCGGGTTATATAATGTCATCATCCTAAGTCGTTATATCTTATCGGGTTATATAATGTCATCATCCTAAGTCGTTATATCTTATCGGGTTAGGTAATGTCTCCATCCTCAGTCGTTATATCTTATCGGGTTAGGTAATGTCTCCATCCTCAGTCCTTATATCTTATCGGGTTATATAATGTCATCATCCTAAGTCGTTATATCTTATCGGGTTAGGTAATGTCTCCATCCTCAGTCGTTATATCTTATCGGGTTAGATAATGTCTTCATCCTCAGTCGTTATAGCTTATCGGGTTAGATAATGTCTTCATCCTAAGTCGTTATATCTTATCGGGTTAGATAATGTCATCATCCTAAGTCGTTATATCTTATCGGGTTAGATAATGTCTCCATCCTCAGTCCTTATATCTTATCGGGTTAGATAATGTCCTCAGTCGTTATAGCTTATCGGGTTAGATAATGTCTCCATCCTAAGTCGTTATATCTTATCGGGTTAGATAATGTCATCATCCTCAGTCGTTATATCTTATCGGGTTAGATAATGTCTTCATCCTCAGTCGTTATATCTTATCGGGTTAGATAATGTCCTCAGTCGTTATATCTTATCGGGTTAGATAATGTCTTCATCCTCAGTCCTTATATCTTATCGGGTTATATAATGTCATCATCCTAAGTCGTTATATCTTATCGGGTTAGATAATGTCATCATCCTCAGTCCTTATATCTTATCGTCTTCATCCTAAGTCGTTATATCTTATCGGGTTAGATAATGTCTTCATCCTCAGACGTTATATCTTATCGGGTTAGATAATGTCTCCATCCTAAGTCGTTATATCTTATCGGGTTAGATAATGTCTTCATCCTAAGTCGTTATATCTTATCGGGTTAGATAATGTCTTCATCCTCAGTCCTTATATATATCTTATCGGGTTAGATAATGTCTCCATCCTCAGTCGTTATATCTTATCGGGTTAGATAATGTCTTCATCCTCAGTCGTTATATCTTATCGGGTTAGATAATGTCTTCATCCTCAGTCGTTATATCTTATCGGGTTAGATAATGTCTTCATCCTAAGTCGTTATATCTTATCGGGTTAGATAATGTCTCCATCCTAAGTCGTTATATCTTATCGGGTTAGATAATGTCTTCATCCTCAGTCGTTATATCTTATCGGGTTAGATAATGTCTTCATCCTAAGTCGTTATATCTTATCGGGTTAGATAATGTCTTCATCCTAAGTCCTTATATCTTATCGGGTTAGATAATGTCTCCATCCTCAGTCGTTATATCTTATCGGGTTAGATAATGTCTCCATCCTCAGTCCTTATATCTTATCGGGTTAGATAATGTCTCCATCCTCAGTCGTTATATCTTATCGGGTTAGATAATGTCTCCATCCTCAGTCGTTATATCTTATCGGGTTAGATAATGTCATCATCCTCAGTCGTTATATCTTATCGGGTTATATAATGTCTCCATCCTCAGTCGTTATATCTTATCGGGTTAGATAATGTCTCCATCCTCAGTCCTTATATCTTATCGGGTTAGATAATGTCTCCATCCTCACTCCTTATATCTTATCGGGTTAGATAATGTCTTCATCCTCAGTCCTTATATCTTATCGGGTTAGATAATGAAACTAGGTATTCGTGTTTTTAACATATATGAACGTAGCGTTGTAAATTATGCTTCTGAAATTTGGGGATTCCACCAATCTCGAGAAATCGGGCTATAGAGATTGCAAGAGAATTAAGAATTTCTAAATAAATAAATGCATAAAAATTAAGGCTTGCAGACAATTCTGTTCTAAAATTCTGTTACGATAATGTGTTGAAAGACAGTGATACGTGTTACTGATTGTAAGACAAGAATAATATCATATTGGCCCTGGAAGTATCAGGGCATCAAAAGTAGTCGACAGTATGTCATTTAAAATGATTTACTTGATATACAATAAAAGTCAACCACAGTTACTTAAACACTTAATTTATAGAAAGTTGTTGATTGGAACAAACTCGACGAGATTGAAGACGAATACCATTTTGTAATTGTTTGTCCGTAATATCAAGATATTCGACAAAAATAATTAAATCATATTTAAGAAGTAAGTCAAACGTATATACATGTAAATTCACACTGCTCATGTGTTCTACCAATTTATGTAAATTAAACAGTTCAGAGAAATATCTATTTATGGCTAATAAACGGCGGGATGATCATGTTATAATATGAATGAAAAACAAAGTTCACTGAAACTGATTTAATGGGCACAGGAAGGAATCATATCATTTATTTAATTTATTTAACGGGTTTTACGTCCGCTATTACGGCCTTGTGGCCTTTCAGCTGACTAGTGAATCATACATGTACTGTATGTTTATATATAGTAATACAACTGACGAAGAAAACAACTTTATGACTCGTGACCGGGTCTCGAATTCACGAACTACGGCACCTAATCGCCTAGCCAGAAATACCCGCAGCTTGTAACGCGTATAGATTAGGGTGACGTAGATTGTGAGTTCGAGGCCCGGCCAGGGCACTAGTCCTCCTTCGTGATTTGTGTTACTGAGTGTGTTTTTTTTTAACAATATATGTACTGGATTCTAACAAACGGGTGTTCGCTGGATGAGTATTACTAAAAATAGATAACTGGTCATGCAGTTATAATGGCAAGTGAATTGTCGGGCAATCTGCCCCTTTATCAAGACACAAGTTTATTACAAACATCTATATATACGTTCATTTTCACTTCAAACATCATCTACTGATCATTAGGCCATTGACGAGGTTTTTGTTTGGATACTTGAATTATGGAGACGGCATTGATAGCTTGCGTCCGATACTTTTGTGTAATATTTATTTACGCCATAAAAATGATTTAAATTCGAAATGTATATTTACTCAGTATTTCATTTATAAGTATAGTATGTGCTATCGTACACAATATTTAACATGCGATTCGTCCAATATTTTGATACCTTGGGGTGTTTGTATGAGATATTTAAAACCTGCAACTGGCCGAAAGGAACCTATCAAAAGACTTGTAAATCATATTGTTGTTGTTTTTGTTGTTCGCAGTAGCTCCAAAATAGATTATGTCGTTAAGTACGACTTTTCAGACTTGAAGTTGACTAAGTGTTATATATTCTAATGGCTGTATTTTGACCACACAACAACAATTGACATACAGGTATTTGTAATTATAAGTAACGTTGCATGCACCGATAAGCTATTTCTGGATTTATGTATATTCTTACGCATAAACTTGTGGTTTAACAGCGACTTTAGAAAAAAAACAACATTGAATGGGGAATATTACATATCATAAAATTACTTAAAGCTAAAAAAGAAAAAGGAAAAAAGGAAAATGCTTCTGTAATGTTCCCATTGCAAAATTGCGTTTATTTTTCATTGGCTACGGCAAACAGAAATCGATTGTGACGTCTTAATACGGACAATGAAATAATGCAATAAAATGGCTATCTCCATCTAAGTTTGCCACCCTATCTCCACTTAAACTATGTCAATACAGTTTTATCAACCTTGTTATAAAATAATATCCTGATTTTGTTTTCATTGTATATGAAATTCGTCTCAAAGTTTAAATTATGCTCGCCAAGGTTCTCAAAAATGAAATTTCTAAGATATGCGTGCCATAACTTATAACGTAAGTGAGAGTAAGAACAAAGAGACTGGAATATATATATAAATTATTTAGAAATATATTTGGAAAAACATTTTTTAAGGCAAGAAATGAAGTTACCGGATATATTCTCATTTCAGTGATTTTGTTACCCTGCGCTAGGCAGGGTTGAAAAAATAGTCTATAGACTCGTTAAATGTTCCTCTCCACGGAAATCTTTAGTAAAAGGCGAAAGATTTATGCGTGGTTTGAAGAGAAACCAGAGTAATTAATAATTAAAAAATATTTTACTATATACGAATAACTGTAGATACAATAAAGTGTCTAAGAAAACAGACAGAAACATAATTATTTTGAATTATAATTCATAATGTTATTTAATTATTTCAGCTAAAATAATATTTAAAAATGTAAAAGACATATTTAAAAAATAATTGAATTTAATATAAGATTGTGCCAATTATAATCGTTGCTAATTTTTAGTTATTTAAGTTACTTTTTTCTGTCGAAGCCATGACATGAATGAAAAGTAGATCAAAGGGAAGTAACCTAATGTAAAACTGCTGTCGCATATCCTCGGTTACGGTCGAAGTAAGCACGACTGCGTTGCCTACTTACCTTCATAAGCTATAAACGTATGGAAGGCTATTAGTCAGCAAAATCTTATATTTTAGGTTTCTTTTATTTTTTTGCTTGATTATTTTTGTTTAATGTTTCTACATCTTGATCTTTGTGAATAAGTGACTTTTCTATTTCAATATATGCATGTAAAATACTTTTTTTTTTTTGAATTTCCAATTTGTGTCCCATTCTAAATTTATTTCGTGCAGCGTTCAACCATGTGGTTATTTCAGAGCAAAGTGAATTGAAGTTTTTATATTTAAAAAATAAAATAAAATAAAATAAAATAAAATAAACTATTCGATAAATGAGAAACCTAGACAAATAATGGAGATAGGATTATCTAGACAATGTTTTTTAGAGGATAAAGACTGTTTACAGGAGATCGAGGCCAAAGACCCTGAAATATCAAACATTTACGGAGCGAAACGGGACCGACATGGAAATCTTCTCACGATGCCAATGGCCGTCATTTCGTCCCATCAATTATAGTTATTCCGTCATTTCAAATATCGTTATTTCCTACCTTGAAACATGTTAATTTCCTCTCTTCAATTATCATTATTCGTCCTTTCAGTTATCGTTATTTCGTCCGTTCATTCATCGGTATTTCACCCCAGCAGTTATCGTTATTTTGTCTTTTTGTTCATCATTATTTCGTCCCAGCGATCATCTCTATTCACCCGATAAATTATCGTTAAAGATTCATTTCTAAAGTCCGTACTTAATCTAAACCCTTCCTTGACGTATGATTTGATCCTTTTCTTAACCATCTGTACATAGTATAAACAGACAATACAATGTTATTTATCTCGTTTTATTTACAATATATATTTGGAATGACATCGATGTATCAGTGAATATATTGTAATATACAACGTTGAATTTACAACGAATGGAGTAAAAAGATAAACGGCGAAGAAGTGATTGATACAAGTTGTTATAAAAATATGGCACTCAAGAAATCTCATTAATGGGACTATGTCGATTGGTCATTTTGGTCCCAGATCAGCTGGTCAGAATGAGATAGGCTGCGTCGTACATTCATCCTCATTATATGAATCAAAGTCCGCTTAGTCTCGCATTCCCCAGACTCTCGTCCTCGCTCGAGACTGCCTCAAACTTGAGGCAGTCTCGAGCGAGGAGCGAGAGTCTGGGGAAACGCGGCGAGACTAAAGTCCGCTAGCATTATTTAGAACACAATACAAAACGTCCTGAAATTCTTTCATCTCTCCGGGGGTTTCACACTCGGAATGTCTCTGGATACATTCTCACTGAAACCATCACAAAACACTTTATATAAGATTCGAATTCTGAAATATGACGGAATCAATCAACCGTTTAATTTAGGTTTAAACTCCCGTGATGGTAAGTAGTCCCTCCACATAATGACGTCATGTCAATATAAAGTGTGAAAAAAACCTTGTAGAATCTATATAATAAGTCTTGAGTGACTTCTGTGATGTATGGTGGCATTTTCTCTTAAATGGAACTTATCTTTCGCGACTTCCTTCAGGTTGCACACACACTTTAGTATAATAAAATTGTATTTACACCTTGAATATACTCAGAGTATGATGTTGAAATGAGTCCTAAAAACTAGTTTATGTCGTTAATGAAAGAAACAGAGGAATGTTGATGATAATAGGTTATATCACCACTGCGATTTTTAGGGACTCTCCATTCCTTCCTGTATGGGAATTCCTTTAAACAGCTGCTCAAACATTTCTGGCTTCTCTCTGAGTAGCTGCCACCACTGTACAGTAGACAAGGCTCCAGGACGGATATCGTCAACCTCTCCCCGGAGACGTGCGATGATGAAGTGTACGTTGTAGGGGGGTGGAGACACGGATGGATGACCAATTATGGTCAACTGGTCCTCGCCAGAGGTGTGGACATAACGGCCTGTATCTGCAGAAAAAAAACCCATTTGTACCCACATCCATAGAACCGGGACCTGGATCTGAGTGAGGAATTATCAATTATAGTATATATTTTCGTATTATATCAGTTTAGTACCTATATTCGGACCGTGGGAGAGATTTCTGCGTCCCTGTGGGCGGACATAGACCAACCATCACCCGTAGATTTATTTTAAAGAAATATCCAGTATGTGTCGTTACATCTTTAGTATCATAGTACATTTAGGGAGGGGTGTATTTATACCAGGTTAACCAAAATACTATAGATGATAGTACCATGGACTTCGATATACATATATAGGTAATAGTGAAAATACAGAAGTCTCCGCGGTAAATAACTACTGTACATTTTGTTAACAAACAGTTCAATGGAGCACGTCAGTCAACTTTTCAGATCCATGTCAGAATAACAATCTTACTAGTTCGGAGGACATAATCAGTGCTAACGCTTTCATGCAAATTGATTGTGTATAGAAAATGCAGACAACTCTTTATAACGGACACAAACACTAAATTCACAATGACTATATCGACCGCCTCACTAATTCTAACATTGTGAGTATATGACAACCCTTTACTATAGTGTAAACTGTCTATATCGACCACCTCACTAATTCTATCATTGTGAGTATATGACAACCCTTTACTATAGTGTAAACTGTCTATACCGACCGCCGTACTAATCCTAACATTGTGAGTATATGACAACCCTTTACTACAGTGTAAACTGTCTATACAGACCGCCTCACTAATTCTAACATTGTGAGTATATGACAACCCTTTACTATAGTGTAAACTGTCTATATCGACCATCTGACTAATCCTAACACTATAAGTACATGGCAAACGTTAACTTTAATGTTAACTGTCTATATCGTCCTCCTCACTAACTTTACATTCTCAGTATATGACAATCGTTACTATACTACTCACCACAAGGAATGTTAACTGTCTATATCGTCCTCCTCACTAACTTTACATTCTCAGTATATGACAATCGTAACCATACTACTCACCACAAGGAATGTTAACTGTCTATATCGTCCTCCTCACTAACTTTACATTCTCAGTATATGACAATCGTTACTATACTACTCACCACAAGGAATGTTAACTGTCTATATCGTCCTCCTCACTAACTTTACACTCTCAGTATATGAAAATCGTAACCATACTACTCACCACAAGGAATGTTAACTGTCTATATCGTCCTCCTCACTAACTTTACCTTCTGCGTATATGACAATCGTAACCATACTACTCACCACCAGGAATGCACCATCAGAGAAAGACCAAGACATTATTATTTCTTTTGATGAGTTACTTCATTTTATGAGAACAATATGCACAATATCAATACACGATCTCTAAAGTGACTAAATAATGATGATATCCACAAATATCGGCAGCTCAAATATACTTACTTGCCATAGATGGATCTTGTAGTCCCTGTCCCTGTTGTTATGACAAACTCTTGTAATAAGGGAGGTAAATCTTGTAAAAATGATAGTGTGGTTTCTTACATAATATACTATTTACTTACCGTATTCATGATTGATTTTTTTTTAAATTTTAGAATGTAAAGTTTATAACATTTATTTTATTACGGCATTGAAAATTATCAATATTTTATCTGCTGTAAAATAAAACATTTTAATTTTGAACACTTTATATTCGTTATTTATATATGTGTATATATATATTTCTGTCATTGTTCAATTGTGCCAAGACTAGACATACAGTTATGCTTCACTTCCCTCCACCCCTCTTCTCTGCCTATGGGTGGACAGCATAACAGTAATTGTAAACAAGTGCTGGCTAGTGTGTCTATTGGTGGTAACTCACTGTGGTTGGTCACTGCAAGTCTTTATTGTTGCATTTAGATTATTTCATGTCCTTATGAGACCTGATTAATGCTTTGAAACAGTTATGATATCAGTCTGACAACAAAATTAAAATATTTTGAAGCAAAATTTTAAATTCTTTAAAAATTAAAGTTAAAATTTGAAATTGGGAGCAAACTATATATAGTTATATGCAGTGAATATCAAAGTTTCTAAACCAGTTTACAGAATTGAAATATCTCAATTATTGAAAAAACTGTTTCATTTTATCTATCACATGATATCAGAAATATACATAGTAGCTGTGTGTAGAATTGTGTCTTGATTTTCAGTGTCAATAGGGTGTTTTTAGATCTCTGTAATTCCTGTTTTATGTGTCATAGAGTAATTCTGTTTTCACAGCATGATTTCAAATAGCTCAAAGTTTATGAAAATAATTATTTTAAGTTTTTGACAAAAATAGTGTCCTATAATATGATAGGCCCTGAAATACATGTTTTTATTTGACAAATCCACATTTTTTGGCCGATTCTCTTAAAATTTGACATGCTTGTTGACAGTTATATTTGTGATTAGTTAGGACAGCTATTTTTCAAATTTAACATGAATTTAACTTCAAATTAAATTTTAAAATGATTTTTTATGTTATTTTTTTAGAATTTTTTAATTATTTTTGTATTGTTTTTTATTTAAATATTTGACATGGTCATGTATTCTATAGGGACTGATTGTTAGATTTGAAAATTTAAAACATATTTATTTTAATTTTTTTAATTGATTTGAGGGTATTAGCTATTGTATCCAGAGACACAACATTCCCGACCACCGCCACGGGGAGGCTCCCTCTTTAGGTAGTCATATATATTTGTATATGTAACTTTTTTGTTGTTGTTACACATTTGTTTTTGAATTTTGAATTCAATGTCTTATTTTCAGGTTTCCCACTGTATCTTAAACAGTTTGTTTTGGCTTCTCAACATAGATGATCCTGAAGCTGATTGTCTCCCCTGCATTTGCTGGATCTAGCTGTCCTCTCCTGTAGTTAGACTTCCGAGCAGACTTGGACCTCTCGCATGATCTTTGTGCTGTTCTACTGGTAGCGATAGAGTTCTCTTTTTCATTTTAGGTTTATACTTTGCTGTATAGTTCTCTGAGCTCAGTTGAACCAGCTTATGCTTCACTTCCCTCCACCCCTCTTCTCTGCCTATGGGTGGACAGCATAACAGTAATTGTAAACAAGTGCTGGCTAGTGTGTCTATTGGTGGTAACTCACTGTGGTTGGTCACTGCAAGTCTTTATTGTTGCATTTAGATTATTTCATGTCCTTATGAGACCTGATTAATGCTTTGAAACAGTTATGATATCAGTCTGATAACAAAATTAAAATATTTTGAAGCAAAATTTTAAATTCTTTAAAAATTAAAGTTAAAATTTGAAATTGGGAGCAAACTATATATAGTTATATGCAGTGAATATCAAAGTTTCTAAACCAGTTTACAGAATTGAAATATCTCAATTATTGAAAAAACTGTTTCATTTTATCTATCACATGATATCAGAAATATACATAGTAGCTGTGTGTAGAATTGTGTCTTGATTTTCAGTGTCAATAGGGTGTTTTTAGATCTCTGTAATTCCTGTTTTATGTGTCATAGAGTAATTCTGTTTTCACAGCATGATTTCAAATAGCTCAAAGTTTATGAAAATAATTATTTTAAGTTTTTGACAAAAATAGTGTCCTATAATATGATAGGCCCTGAAATACATGTTTTTATTTGACAAATCCACATTTTTTGGCCGATTCTCTTAAAATTTGACATGCTTGTTGACAGTTATATTTGTGATTAGTTAGGACAGCTATTTTTCAAATTTAACATGAATTTAACTTCAAATTAAATTTTAAAATGATTTTTTATGTTATTTTTTTAGAATTTTTTAATTATTTTTGTATTGTTTTTTATTTAAATATTTGACATGGTCATGTATTCTATAGGGACTGATTGTTAGATTTGAAAATTTAAAACATATTTATTTTAATTTTTTTAATTGATTTGAGGGTATTAGCTATTGTATCCAGAGACACAACATTCCCGACCACCGCCACGGGGAGGCTCCCTCTTTAGGTAGTCATATATATTTGTATATGTAACTTTTTTGTTGTTGTTACACATTTGTTTTTGAATTTTGAATTCAATGTCTTATTTTCAGGTTTCCCACTGTATCTTAAACAGTTTGTTTTGGCTTCTCAACATAGATGATCCTGAAGCTGATTGTCTCCCCTGCATTTGCTGGATCTAGCTGTCCTCTCCTGTAGTTAGACTTCCGAGCAGACTTGGACCTCTCGCATGATCTTTGTGCTGTTCTACTGGTAGCGATAGAGTTCTCTTTTTCATTTTAGGTTTATACTTTGCTGTATAGTTCTCTGAGCTCAGTTGAACCAGCTTATGCTTCACTTCCCTCCACCCCTCTTCTCTGCCTATGGGTGGACAGCATAACAGTAATTGTAAACAAGTGCTGGCTAGTGTGTCTATTGGTGGTAACTCACTGTGGTTGGTCACTGCAAGTCTTTATTGTTGCATTTAGATTATTTCATGTCCTTATGAGACCTGATTAATGCTTTGAAACAGTTATGATATCAGTCTGATAACAAAATTAAAATATTTTGAAGCAAAATTTTAAATTCTTTAAAAATTAAAGTTAAAATTTGAAATTGGGAGCAAACTATATATAGTTATATGCAGTGAATATCAAAGTTTCTAAACCAGTTTACAGAATTGAAATATCTCAATTATTGAAAAAACTGTTTCATTTTATCTATCACATGATATCAGAAATATACATAGTAGCTGTGTGTAGAATTGTGTCTTGATTTTCAGTGTCAATAGGGTGTTTTTAGATCTCTGTAATTCCTGTTTTATGTGTCATAGAGTAATTCTGTTTTCACAGCATGATTTCAAATAGCTCAAAGTTTATGAAAATAATTATTTTAAGTTTTTGACAAAAATAGTGTCCTATAATATGATAGGCCCTGAAATACATGTTTTTATTTGACAAATCCACATTTTTTGGCCGATTCTCTTAAAATTTGACATGCTTGTTGACAGTTATATTTGTGATTAGTTAGGACAGCTATTTTTCAAATTTAACATGAATTTAACTTCAAATTAAATTTTAAAATGATTTTTTATGTTATTTTTTTAGAATTTTTTAATTATTTTTGTATTGTTTTTTATTTAAATATTTGACATGGTCATGTATTCTATAGGGACTGATTGTTAGATTTGAAAATTTAAAACATATTTATTTTAATTTTTTTAATTGATTTGAGGGTATTAGCTATTGTATCCAGAGACACAACATTCCCGACCACCGCCACGGGGAGGCTCCCTCTTTAGGTAGTCATATATATTTGTATATGTAACTTTTTTGTTGTTGTTACACATTTGTTTTTGAATTTTGAATTCAATGTCTTATTTTCAGGTTTCCCACTGTATCTTAAACAGTTTGTTTTGGCTTCTCAACATAGATGATCCTGAAGCTGATTGTCTCCCCTGCATTTGCTGGATCTAGCTGTCCTCTCCTGTAGTTAGACTTCCGAGCAGACTTGGACCTCTCGCATGATCTTTGTGCTGTTCTACTGGTAGCGATAG
This sequence comes from Pecten maximus, assembly GCF_902652985.1. Lineage (NCBI taxonomy): Eukaryota > Metazoa > Mollusca > Bivalvia > Pectinida > Pectinidae > Pecten > Pecten maximus. The sequence continues at coordinate 34,597,007 of NC_047016.1, read as the reverse complement.
AGTTCTCTTTTTCATTTTAGGTTTATACTTTGCTGTATAGTTCTCTGAGCTCAGTTGAACCAGCTTATGCTTCACTTCCCTCCACCCCTCTTCTCTGCCTATGGGTGGACAGCATAACAGTAATTGTAAACAAGTGCTGGCTAGTGTGTCTATTGGTGGTAACTCACTGTGGTTGGTCACTGCAAGTCTTTATTGTTGCATTTAGATTATTTCATGTCCTTATGAGACCTGATTAATGCTTTGAAACAGTTATGATATCAGTCTGACAACAAAATTAAAATATTTTGAAGCAAAATTTTAAATTCTTTAAAAATTAAAGTTAAAATTTGAAATTGGGAGCAAACTATATATAGTTATATGCAGTGAATATCAAAGTTTCTAAACCAGTTTACAGAATTGAAATATCTCAATTATTGAAAAAACTGTTTCATTTTATCTATCACATGATATCAGAAATATACATAGTAGCTGTGTGTAGAATTGTGTCTTGATTTTCAGTGTCAATAGGGTGTTTTTAGATCTCTGTAATTCCTGTTGTATGTGTCATAGAGTAATTCTGTTTTCACAGCATGATTTCAAATAGCTCAAAGTTTATGAAAATAATTATTTTAAGTTTTTGACAAAAATAGTGTCCTATAATATGATAGGCCCTGAAATACATGTTTTTATTTGACAAATCCACATTTTTTGGCCGATTCTCTTAAAATTTGACATGCTTGTTGACAGTTATATTTGTGATTAGTTAGGAAAGCTATTTTTCAAATTTAACATGAATTTAACTTCAAATTAAATTTTAAAATGATTTTTTATGTTATTTTTTTAGAATTTTTTAATTATTTTTGTATTGTTTTTTATTTAAATATTTGACATGGTCATGTATTCTATAGGGACTGATTGTTAGATTTGAAAATTTAAAACATATTTATTTTAATTTTTTTAATTGATTTGAGGGTATTAGCTATTGTATCCAGAGACACAACATTCCCGACCACCGCCACGGGGAGGCTCCCTCTTTAGGTAGTCATATATATTTGTATATGTAACTTTTTTGTTGTTGTTACACATTTGTTTTTGAATTTTGAATTCAATGTCTTATTTTCAGGTTTCCCACTGTATCTTAAACAGTTTGTTTTGGCTTCTCAACATAGATGATCCTGAAGCTGATTGTCTCCCCTGCATTTGCTGGATCTAGCTGTCCTCTCCTGTAGTTAGACTTCCGAGCAGACTTGGACCTCTCGCATGATCTTTGTGCTGTTCTACTGGTAGCGATAGAGTTCTCTTTTTCATTTTAGGTTTATACTTTGCTGTATAGTTCTCTGAGCTCAGTTGAACCAGCTTATGCTTCACTTCCCTCCACCCCTCTTCTCTGCCTATGGGTGGACAGCATAACAGTAATTGTAAACAAGTGCTGGCTAGTGTGTCTATTGGTGGTAACTCACTGTGGTTGGTCACTGCAAGTCTTTATTGTTGCATTTAGATTATTTCATGTCCTTATGAGACCTGATTAATGCTTTGAAACAGTTATGATATCAGTCTGATAACAAAATTAAAATATTTTGAAGCAAAATTTTAAATTCTTTAAAAATTAAAGTTAAAATTTGAAATTGGGAGCAAACTATATATAGTTATATGCAGTGAATATCAAAGTTTCTAAACCAGTTTACAGAATTGAAATATCTCAATTATTGAAAAAACTGTTTCATTTTATCTATCACATGATATCAGAAATATACATAGTAGCTGTGTGTAGAATTGTGTCTTGATTTTCAGTGTCAATAGGGTGTTTTTAGATCTCTGTAATTCCTGTTTTATGTGTCATAGAGTAATTCTGTTTTCACAGCATGATTTCAAATAGCTCAAAGTTTATGAAAATAATTATTTTAAGTTTTTGACAAAAATAGTGTCCTATAATATGATAGGCCCTGAAATACATGTTTTTATTTGACAAATCCACATTTTTTGGCCGATTCTCTTAAAATTTGACATGCTTGTTGACAGTTATATTTGTGATTAGTTAGGAAAGCTATTTTTCAAATTTAACATGAATTTAACTTCAAATTAAATTTTAAAATGATTTTTTATGTTATTTTTTTAGAATTTTTTAATTATTTTTGTGTTTTTTTTTATATAAATATTTGACATGGTCATGTATTCTATAGGGACTGATTGTTAGATTTGAAAATTTAAAACATATTTATTTTAATTTTTTTAATTGATTTGAGGGTATTAGCTATTGTATCCAGAGACACAACATTCCCGACCACCGCCACGGGGAGGCTCCCTCTTTAGGTAGTCATATATATTTGTATGTGTAACTTTTTTGTTGTTGTTACACATTTGTTTTTGAATTTTGAATTCAATGTCTTATTTTCAGGTTTCCCACTGTATCTTAAACAGTTTGTTTTGGCTTCTCAACATAGATGATCCTGAAGCTGATTGTCTCCCCTGCATTTGCTGGATCTAGCTGTCCTCTCCTGTAGTTAGACTTCCGAGCAGACTTGGACCTCTCGCATGATCTTTGTGCTGTTCTACTGGTAGCGATAGAGTTCTCTTTTTCATTTTAGGTTTATACTTTGCTGTATAGTTCTCTGAGCTCAGTTGAACCAGCTTATGCTTCACTTCCCTCCACCCCTCTTCTCTGCCTATGGGTGGACAGCATAACAGTAATTGTAAACAAGTGCTGGCTAGTGTGTCTATTGGTGGTAACTCACTGTGGTTGGTCACTGCAAGTCTTTATTGTTGCATTTAGATTATTTCATGTCCTTATGAGACCTGATTAATGCTTTGAAACAGTTATGATATCAGTCTGACAACAAAATTAAAATATTTTGAAGCAAAATTTTAAATTCTTTAAAAATTAAAGTTAAAATTTGAAATTGGGAGCAAACTATATATAGTTATATGCAGTGAATATCAAAGTTTCTAAACCAGTTTACAGAATTGAAATATCTCAATTATTGAAAAAACTGTTTCATTTTATCTATCACATGATATCAGAAATATACATAGTAGCTGTGTGTAGAATTGTGTCTTGATTTTCAGTGTCAATAGGGTGTTTTTAGATCTCTGTAATTCCTGTTGTATGTGTCATAGAGTAATTCTGTTTTCACAGCATGATTTCAAATAGCTCAAAGTTTATGAAAATAATTATTTTAAGTTTTTGACAAAAATAGTGTCCTATAATATGATAGGCCCTGAAATACATGTTTTTATTTGACAAATCCACATTTTTCGGCCGATTCTCTTAAAATTTGACATGCTTGTTGACAGTTATATTTGTGATTAGTTAGGAAAGCTATTTTTCAAATTTAACATGAATTTAACTTCAAATTAAATTTTAAAATGATTTTTTATGTTATTTTTTTAGAATTTTTTAATTATTTTTGTATTGTTTTTTATTTAAATATTTGACATGGTCATGTATTCTATAGGGACTGATTGTTAGATTTGAAAATTTAAAACATATTTATTTTAATTTTTTTAATTGATTTGAGGGTATTAGCTATTGTATCCAGAGACACAACATTCCCGACCACCGCCACGGGGAGGCTCCCTCTTTAGGTAGTCATATATATTTGTATATGTAACTTTTTTGTTGTTGTTACACATTTGTTTTTGAATTTTGAATTCAATGTCTTATTTTCAGGTTTCCCACTGTATCTTAAACAGTTTGTTTTGGCTTCTCAACATAGATGATCCTGAAGCTGATTGTCTCCCCTGCATTTGCTGGATCTAGCTGTCCTCTCCTGTAGTTAGACTTCCGAGCAGACTTGGACCTCTCGCATGATCTTTGCACTGTTCTACTGGTAGCGATAGAGTTCTCTTTTTCATTTTAGGTTTATACTTTGCTGTATAGTTCTCTGAGCTCAGTTGAACCAGCTTATGCTTCACTTCCCTCCACCCCTCTTCTCTGCCTATGGGTGGACAGCATAACAGTAATTGTAAACAAGTGCTGGCTAGTGTGTCTATTGGTGGTAACTCACTGTGGTTGGTCACTGCAAGTCTTTATTGTTGCATTTAGATTATTTCATGTCCTTATGAGACCTGATTAATGCTTTGAAACAGTTATGATATCAGTCTGACAACAAAATTAAAATATTTTGAAGCAAAATTTTAAATTCTTTAAAAATTAAAGTTAAAATTTGAAATTGGGAGCAAACTATATATAGTTATATGCAGTGAATATCAAAGTTTCTAAACCAGTTTACAGAATTGAAATATCTCAATTATTGAAAAAACTGTTTCATTTTATCTATCACATGATATCAGAAATATACATAGTAGCTGTGTGTAGAATTGTGTCTTGATTTTCAGTGTCAATAGGGTGTTTTTAGATCTCTGTAATTCCTGTTTTATGTGTCATAGAGTAATTCTGTTTTCACAGCATGATTTCAAATAGCTCAAAGTTTATGAAAATAATTATTTTAAGTTTTTGACAAAAATAGTGTCCTATAATAGGACTAAGACCACAATTAAGTACTTCCGGGTTCAGGCCCCACGAATGAAGTCCCCTCAAAAATGTATGTATCTCAGGAAAACCAATCAAATGCCTCTTTGAACTTGATTTCTGTTGATGAATTTAATGTGGATTTATAGCAGAGATGTCAATCTATGTTTTGTGATGTAAAATAATAATATTGATCATTTATTATGTGCTCCAGGACCCTGTGTGATGAGTCCTGATTTGACCTCTACCCCTGACCCGGATGTATATAATCCACGTTGGTGACACATTTTGACAGCTATCTCCAGAAAATGCCCAACATGCTGGGTTGAAACTTTTATATTTTGCTTCTCAGATGTTGGTCTTGGCCAGGTGAGATGGAAAGTTGCATATGAGATGTTGGGAATTTATTATGAATTTTAATGTTACAATGAAACATATAGCGAAGCTAATTGTGGTCTTAGTCCAAGTAATATTGTCGGGGGTTTTACCGGAAAAATAAGCAAATCAATTGAAAGAGTTATGACCCTTCACCCAGTACCCGCCGCAGCGTAACACCTGGGTATTTTTAACAATGTAATTTTAGCTCCGTAGAGATATTTGCAAGCATGTATATATATACATATATTTTAAAATTTGATTAAATAAGTAAAGTTGACAGTTGAAAAGGCCATAAGTACGGAAGAGCATTAGGGCCATGAAGCAAAAAAAATCAATTCATTTTTTCGTGTTAATAACTCGAAATTTCGAGATAATAACTCGAAATTTCGAGATAATAACTCGAAATTTCGACTTAATAACTCGAAATTTCGAGATAATAACTCGAAATTATCTCGAAATTTCGAGTTATTATCTCCAAATTTCGAGTTAGTATGTCGAAATTTCGAGTTATTTTCTCGAAATTTCAAGTTATTAAGTCGAAATTTCGAGTTATTATCTCGAAATTTCGAGTTATTAACACGAAAAAATGGATTTATTTTTTTTGCTTCATGGCCCTAATGCTGTTCCGTACATAAGTTACATCACCGATAATTTCCAAAATCACACAATGTACTTTTCGGTATACAATTAATCATAGAATTCTTCAAACAAACGATTTGTTAGTGAAAATCAATTATGTACTATGAAAATTGGTACATTCTGTAATAGGGAATCAGAAACTTTAAAAATTATTTTTGTTCATCGTTACTATATAGAAAGATTATTTGAACAGTTTAATGTTTGACATACTGAACATGAAGATATACATCAATTTAATAACTTAAAGATGCAGATATCATTCTAGGAAATCCACAGCTTTTTCTCAATGATTTACTTAATATACAATAAAAGTCAACCACAGTTGCTAAAACACTTAGTTTATAGAAAGTTGTTGATTGGTACAAACTCGACGAGATTGAAGACGAATACCATTTTGTAATTGTTTGTCCGTAATATCAAGATATTCGACAAAAATAATTAAATCATATTTAAGAAGTAAGCCAAACGTATATAAATTCACACTGCTCATGTGTTCTACCAATTTATCTAAATTAAACAGCTCAGAGAAATATCTATTTATGGCTAATAAACGGCGGGATGATCATGTTATAATATGAATGAAAAACAAAGTTCACCGAAACTGATTTAATGGGCACAGGAAGGAATCATATAATTTATTTAATTTATTTAACGGGTTTTACGTCCGCTATTACGGCCTTGTGGCCTTTCAGCTGACGAGTGAATCATACATGTACTGTATGTTTATATATAGTAATACAACTGACGAAGAAAACAACTTTATGACTCGTGACCGGGTCTCGAATTCACGAACTACGGCACCTAATCGCCTAGCCAGAAATACCCGCAGCTTGTAACGCGTATAGATTAGGGTGACGTAGATTGTGAGTTCGAGGCCCGGCCAGGGCACTAGTCCTCCTTCGTGATTTGTGTTACTGAGTGTGTTTTTTTTAACAATACAGTGGAACTTCGTTAACTCGAAGTCGACGGGACCACGAAAAAACTTCGAGTTATCCGAGTGTTCGAATTAAGCGAGTTATCGTTTTTGGTGAAAAGTTTGGTCAATATTTGTCAACATTATATAATCATTATAACTTCGCTCTGTCGCTCATCAGTTTAGTATGAAGACTGGTCAATACATGTAAATATATATGTAATGTTTCGTTATGTCACTTGTAATTTGGTGTAGTTTTGCCGATATACAGTCACGATAAAGTTTCTTTCACTTAGTCACTTCAATAACGATCTGATGTGCAAGTCATGTTTGCAAAAGGTAAACGATAAAACGGAATTCGACAAAATAACAAGTTATTAATGTCAAAACAAATAACCGTTTAAGTTTAACACAGATTGCATACAAAACGTAACAGAACCATAACCTTTTATTGGACATATATAAAATACTGTTTGATCGGCCTACTTACTTTTTATTGATAACCACGCCATTTCCATGTGTATTAGCACCGGAAGTTGGGCTGCGCATGTGCGTATAAAATGTTACTGTAACTGAGCTGGCGTTTTATCCGATTTAATAGACAGCACTGACCGTTACAGTTGTACTCTGAACACCTCGGCAGTAATTACGCTATTGTTTCAGCAGTTTAAAGATTTAATAGGCGCCGTGACTGTGTCATTTCTACACCTGTAAAAACATCAGCCGGGTAGATCTACCGGTGTGTCAGAGATTAGTTCCGCTTGAGCGAACGGGTAGATGAGTTGTTGACTATCGTGTGTACTGATATCGGCGACCGCCTTGGGAAATTACCTGATGTAAGTAAAGCAGTACTTTTTATCACCAAGACTTGTTGTTATAAGATTCAACCGACAATTTCTTTTATGAATTTATGAAACACTTATAATAGCATGTAGGTTAGTAGTGCCGATATGTTCAGTATTACAAACGGAATTTAGCTCTTAAAAAATGTCGGCGTTTGCCACCGATCGACGAAAATTATACTTCGAGTTATTCGAACATTTCAAGTAGGATTTTTATTGTTGGGACCAAATTTTTACTTCGTATTATCCGAGTTTTTCGAGTTATCCGAATTCGAATTATCCGAGTTTATTTTACTAAGATAAAGAGAGAATTCGGCCGGGACCGGCGAGGTACTTCGAGTTAAGCGGGGTATTCGAGTTATCCGAGTTCGAGTTAACGAAGTTCCACTGTATATGTACTGGATTCTAACAAACGGGTGTTCGCTGGATGAGTATTACTAAAAATAGATAACTGGTCATGCAGTTATAATGGCAAGTGAATTGTCGGGCAATCTGCCCCTTTATCAAGACACAAGTTTATTACAAACATCTATATATACGTTCATTTTCACTTCAAACATCATCTACTGATCATTAGGCCATTGACGAGGTTTTTGTTTGGATACTTGAATTATGGAGACGGCATTGATAGCTTGCGTCCGATACTTTTGTGTAATATTTATTTACGCCATAAAAATGATTTAAATTCGAAATGTACATTTACTCAGTATTTCATATATAAGTATAGTATGTGCTATCGTACACAATATTTAACATGCGATTCGTCCAATATTTTAATACCTTGGGGTGTTTGTATGAGATATTTAAAACCTGCAACTGGGCGCAAGGAACCCTATCAAAAGACTTGTAAATCATATTGTTGTTGTTTTTGTTGTTCGCAGTAGCTCAAAAATAGATGATGTCGTTAAGTACGAGTTTTCAGACTTGAAGTTGACTAAGTGTTATATATTCTAATGGCTGTCATTTGACCACACAACAACAGTGGACAAACATGTATTTGTAATTAAGTAACGCTGCATGCACCGATAAGCTATTTCTGGATTTATGTATATTCTTAGGCATAAACCTGTGGTTTAACAGCGACTTTAGAAAAAAAAAACATTGAATGGGGAATATTACATATCATAATATTACTTGAAGCTAAAAAAGACAAATGAAAAAAGGAAAATGCTTCTGTAATGTTCCCATTGCAAAATTGCGTTTATTTTTCATTGGCTACGGCAAACAGAAATCGATTGTGACGTCTTAATACGGACAATGAAATCATGCAATACAATGGCTATCTCCATCTAAGTTTGCCACCCTATCTCCACTTAAACTATGTCAATACAGTTTTATCAACCTTGTTATAAAATAATATCCTGATTTTGTTTTCATCGTATATGAAATTCGTCTCAAAGTCTAAATCTTGCTTACCAGGGGTTCTCAAAAATGAACTTTCTAAGATATGCGTGACATATATACACTTATAACATCAGTGAGAGTAAGAACAAAGAGACTGAATATATACTGAAACGAAAAAGAAACGCAACTTCAAATTGTAGGTTTAATAAAATAATACTTGTGAGCATTATGTTTAAATTTCATATGTAATAGTTAATATTGAATATTGATGTAACATCCTTTAAATGTTTAGAGATTTTTAAGAACAGGTCACTTTGCTAGAAGGTCATGATTGGTAGTACCCTACGTGAATCCAAGTTGAAATGGCAGCAGTTTTGAAACCGTGCCCTAATATCGTGTGTGTCCTCCTCGAACAGTTATCACATCTCTAATTCTTTGTTGCATTGAGTTCATCAGGGCATTGACTTTCCGTATTGGAATGTTATTCCATTCTTGGACGAGTGCATTTGCTAACTGAGGGAGGGTATTTGGGGGGTTACGGCGATTTCGAATTCTTCTGTCTAATTCATCCCACAAATGCTCGATTGGGGACAGGTCGGGGCTATATGGAGGCCAATCTACAGGAACAATGTTCTGTGTCGCAAGAAAGTCTCTACAGACTCTTGCAACGTGTGGTCTCGCGTTATCTTGCTGAAAGGTTAGATGATGCTGCCTAACAAACGGCACAACATGGGGCCTAAGGATCTCATCCCGATAGCGTACGGCCGTTAAATTCCCATTGACTATCACCAAAGGCGTCTTCAAACCATGGGAGATTCCCGCCCAAACCATAACTGATCCACCCCCAAATCGGTCGTGTTCCAAAACACAGGCGTCAGCAAAACGTTCGCCTCGACGCCGGTACACACGTTGACGGCCATCTGCTCGAAATAACGTGAATCGAGATTCATCGGTGAAGAGCATAGACCTCCAACGTCTCATAGGAAAACGTCTGGGCATATGTGCCGTTGCCCATTGCATACGACGTGCTCGACGTTGCGGTGTTAGTGGTAAACCAACGTACTGTCGCCTTGCACGCAAATTAGCCTCACGCAGTCTGTTGATCACTGTTTGGGGATGAATTCGACGGTTATGATTACCAATCGTATTCCTTGCCGTTTCAGCGGCCGTTAATCTCCTGTTACGCAGGTGTGCCAACCTAAGAACCCGGTCTTGACGTCGCGACGTTACGCGTGGACGTCCTGATCTCGGCTGGTCATCGACTCTTCCTGTTGCGTTAAGACGTGAAACTAATCGACTAATAGTCGATTTGTGAACTCTGAATTGTCGAGCGACGTGAAGTTGCGTGTTCCCTGCCAGAAGCATCGCTATAGCACGTCCTCTATCAACCTTTGATAACCGTGGCATAATTGTAAAAAGAATTATTGTTTGCAAAAGTATTGGCGATGATGTGGCTCAATGTTAGTGATGAATTGATACTGGTTTGAATGAAAAAAGAACGCATATGTTTGTACAGGCACGGTTTTTGATGTTTTTACCGCGCCGGAAGTGCATAGGTCTCTAGTCACACTTGGGTGATTTTGAAGATTGGTATGGGTGTTAGGCAGGGTGCATGTTTATTTCCGCGATTTTTATACAGATATGTATATTTAATACAAAATTAATCACAATTTTCCATGTTGCGTTTCTTTTTCGTTTCAGTATATATACAAATAACTTGGAAATAGATTCGTGAAAAAATAGTTTTTGAAGCAATAAATCAGAATCAGAGTCTAGTGAACTGATGTGGTCTCATTTCAGTGATTTTGTTACCCTGCGATAAGCAGGGTTGAAAAAATAGTCTATAGACTCGTTAAATGTTCCTCTCCACGGAAATCTTTAGTAAAAGGCGAAAGATTTATGCGTGGTTTGAAGAGAAACCAGAGTAAAGATGATGATAAATTATTTTACTATATACGAATAACTGTAGATACAATAAAGTGTCTAAGAAAACATACAGAAACATAATTATTTAAAATTATAATTTTATTATGATATTTAATTATTTCAGTTAAAATAATATTTAAAGATGTAAAAGACATATTCACAAAATTATTAAATTTAATATAAGATTGTGCAATTTTAATCTTTGCTTATTTTTAATAAATTAGGGTACCTTTTTCCTGTCGAAGCCATGACATGAATGAAAAGTAGATCAAAGGGAAGTAACCTAATGTAAAACTGCTGTCGCATATCCTCGGTAACGGTCGAAGTAAGCACGGCTGCGTTGCCTACTTACCTTCATAAGCTATAAACGTATGGAAGGTTATTAGTCACCAAAACCTTATATTTTAGGTTTCTTTTATTTTTTGTTTGATAATTTTTGTTTAATGTTTCTACGTCTTCATTTTTTTGTGAATAAGTGACTTTTCTATTTCAATATATGCATGTAAAATACTTTTTTTTTTTGAATTTCCAATTTGTGTCCCATTCTAAATTTATTTCGTGCAGCGTTCAACCATGTGGTTATTTCAGAGCAAAGTGAATTTTTATATTTAAAAAATAAAATAAAATAAAATAAAATAAACTATTCGATAAATGAGAAACCTAGACAAATAATGGAGATAGGATTATCTAGACAATGTTTTTTAGAGGATAAAGACTGTTTACAGGAGATCGAGGCCAAAGACCCTGAAATATCAAACATTTACGGAGCGAAACGGGACCGACATGGAAATCTTCTCACGATGCCAATGGCCGTCATTTCGTCCCATCAATTATAGTTATTCCGTCATTTCAAATATCGTTATTTCCTACCTTCAAACATGTTAATTTCCTCTCTTCAATTATCATTATTCGTCCTTTCAGTTATCGTTATTTCGTCCGTTCATTCATCGGTATTTCACCCCAACAGTTATCGTTATTTTGTCTTTTTGTTCATCATTATTTCGTCCCAGCGATCATCTCTATTCACCCGATAAATTATCGTTAAAGATTCATTTCTAAAGTCCGTACTTAATCTAAACCCTTCATTGACGTATGATTTGATCCTTTGTTTAACCATCTGTACATAGTATAAACAGACAATACAATGTTATCTATCTCGTTTTATTTACAATATTTCTTTGGAATGCAGTGAAAAAGATAAACGGCGAAGAAGTGATTGATACAAGTAGTTATAAAAAATATGGCACTCAAGAAATCTCATTAATGGGACTATGTCGATTGGTCATTTTGGTCCCAGATCAGCTGGTCAGAATGAGATAGGCTGCGTCGTACATTCATCCTCATTATATGAATCAAAGTCCGCTATCATTATTTACAACACAATACAAAACGTCCTGTCCATTTTTTCATCTCTCCGAGGGTATCCACTAGCATTATTTACAACACAATACAAAATGTCCTTAAATTCTTTCATCTCTCCGGGCCGGGGTTTCACACTCGGGATGTCTCTAGATACATTGTCACTGCTTTAAGTTTGATACCATCACAAAACACTTTATATAAGATTCGAATTCTAAAATATGACGGAATCAATCAACCGTTTAATTTAGGTTTAAACACCCGTGATGGTAAGTAGTCCCTCCACATAATGATGTCATGTCAATATCAAGTGTGAAAAAAAACTTGTAGAATCTATATAATAAGTCTTGAGTGACTTCTGTGATGTATGGTGGCATTTTCCCATAAATGGAACTTATCTTTCGCAACTTCCTTCCGGTTGCACACACACTTTAGTATCATAAAATTGTATTTTACACCTTGAGGGTTCTAAAACACATTATTATACTCAGAGTATGATGTTGAAATGAGTCCTAAAAACTAGTTTATATCGTTAATGGAAAAAAAGCAGGTGAAACAGAGGAATGTTAATGATAATGGGTTATATCCAATCACCATCGTGATTTTTAGGGACTCTCCATTCCTTCCTGTATGGGAATCCCTTTAAACAGCTGCTCAAACATTTCTGGCTTCTCTTTGAGTAGCTGCCACCACTGTACAGTAGACAAGGCTCCAGGACGGATATCGTCAACCTCTCCCCGGAGACGTGCGATGATGAAGTGTACGTTGTAGGGAGGTGCGGTAATGGATGGATGACCAATTATGGTCAACTGGTCCTCGCCAGAGGTGTGGACATAACGGCCTGTATCTGCAGGAAAAAAATAACATTTGTAACCACATCCATAGAACCGGGACCTTGATCTGAGTGAGGAATTATCAATTATAGTACCACTTTATATACTTTCGTATTATATCAGTTTAGTACCTATATTCGGACCGTGGAAGAGATTTCTGCGTCCCTGTGGGGGGACATAGACTTACCATCACCCGTAGAATTATTTTAAAGAAATATCCAGCTGAAATCTAAAGAAACAACCTTATCTCGGAGACAAAATCGCGGAACTAAATTTTGTTCGTGATTTTAAAATGATTGTAAAATCAGGAGTCAGTTTACTGTGGGACCAGTATGTGTCGTTAAATCTTTAGTATCATAGTACATTTAGGGAGGGGTGTATTTATACCAGGTTAACCAAAATACTATAGATGATAGTACCATGGACTTCGATATACATATATAGGTAATAGTGAAAGTACAGAAGTCTCTACGGTAAATAACTACTGTACATTTTGTTAACAAACAGTTCAATGGAGCACGTCAGTCAACTTTTCAGATCCAGAATAACAATCATGCAAATTGATTGCGTATGGAAAATGCAGACAACTCTTTATAACAGACACAGACTTTATATTCACACTGATAAACTGTCTATACCGACCGGCTCACTAATCCTAACACTTTGAGTATATGACAACCCTTTACTACATTGTAAACTGTCTATATCGACCACCTCTCTAATTCTAACATTGTGAGTATATGACAACCCTTTACTATAGTGTAAACTGTCTATACCGACCACCTCTCTAATTCTAACATTGTGAGTATATGACAACCCTTTACTATAGTGTAAACTGTCTATACCGACCACCTCTCTAATTCTAACATTGTGTGTATATGACAACCCTTTACTACATTTTAAACTGTCTATATCGACCACCTCTCTAATTCTAACATTGTGAGTATATGACAACTCTTTACTATAGTGTAAACTGTCTATACCGACCACCTCTCTAACCCTAACATTGTGAGTATATGACAACTCTTTACTATAGTGTAAACTGTCTATACCGACCACATTTCTAATTCTAACATTGTGAGTATATGACAACCCTTTACTACATTGTAAACTGTCTATATCGACCACCTCTCTAATTCTAACATTGTGAGTATATGACAACCCTTTACTATAGTGTAAACTGTCTATACCGACCACCTCTCTAACCCTAACATTGTGAGTATATGACAACCCTTTACTATAGTGTAAACTGTCTATATCGACCATCTGACTAATCTTAGCACTATAAGTACATGACAAACGTTTACTATAATGTTAACTGTCTATATCGTCCTCCTCACTAACTTTACCTTCTGCGTATATGACAATCGTAACCATACTAATCACCACAAGGAATGCACCATCAGAGAAACACCAAGACATTATTATTTCTTTTGATGATTTACTTCATTTTATGAGAACAATATGCACAATATCAATACAAGATCTCTAAAGTGACTAAATAATGATGATATCCACAAATATCGGCGGCTCAAATATACTTACTTGCCATGGATGATGAATCGTTTAGTCCCTGCGTCGTAATGGTAAACTATTGTAATAAGGGAGGTAAATCTTGTAAAAATGATAAGAGTGTTTTTTTTTTTATAGTGTGGTTTCTTACCATTATAATATAATATTTATTTACCGTATTCATGATTGATTTTTTTTTTAAATTTTAGAATGTTAAGTTAATAACATTTATTTTATTACGGCATTGAAAATTATCATTATTTTTTATCTGCTGTAGAATAAAACATTTCAATTTTTAACACTTTATATTCGTTATTTATATTTTTTAAATAATTTTTGGCATTGGGCCAAATTCTTTGTAGATTTCTGTGTACAATTTGTGCTTGTCAAAATCAATCTATTTACTGTTGTAACGTTTATATATGCTCATACAAAATCATGATCTATTAAACTAGATTTCAGGTATGTGTTACATTATAGCATTGTCCTATTTAAAAAGGGTTTTGGACACTAGTGATAAATATTTTCCTAAATTGTTAAGTTCTTTTATATTTTCTACTTTGAGTAACTGAATACGTTTAAACATACTACAGTCAACCGTTTAATTTAGGTTTAAACTCCCGTGATGGTAAGTAGTCCCTCCACATAATGATGTCATGTCAATATCAAGTGTGAAAAAAAACTTGTAGAATCTATATAATAAGTCTTGAGTGACTTCTGTGATGTATGGTGGCATTTTCCCATAAATGGAACTTATCTTTCGCAACTTCCTTCCGGTTGCACACACACTTTAGTATCATAAAATTGTATTTTACACCTTGAGGGTTCTAAAACACATTATTATACTCAGAGTATGATGTTGAAATGAGTCCTAAAAACTAGTTTATATCGTTAATGGAAAAAAAGCAGGTGAAACGGAGGAATGTTAATGATAATGGGTTATATCCAATCACCATCGTGATTTTTAGGGACTCTCCATTCCTTCCTGTATGGGAATCCCTTTAAACAGTTGCTCAAACAATTCTGGCTTCTCTTTGAGTAGCTGCCACCACTGTACAGTAGACAAGGTTCCAGGACGGATATCGTCAACCTCTCCCCGGAGACGTGCTATGATGAATTGTACGTTGTAGGGGGGTGGGCACACGGATGGATGACCAATTAGGGTCAACTGGTCCTCGCCAGAGGTGTGGACATAACGGCCTGTATCTGCAGGAAAAAAATAACATTTGTAACCACATCCATAGAACCGGGACCTTGATCTGAGTGAGGAATTATCAATTATAGTACCACTTTATATACTTTCGTATTATATCAGTTTAGTACCTATATTCGGACCGTGGAAGAGATTTCTGCGTCCCTGTGTGGGGACATAGACTTACCATCACCCGTAGAATTATTTTAAAGAAATATCCAGCTGAAATCTAAAGAAACAACCTTATCTCGGAGACAAAATCGCGGAACTAAATTTTGTTCGTGATTTTAAAATGATTGTAAAATCAGGAGTCAGTTTACTGTGGGACCAGTATGTGTCGTTAAATCTTTAGTATCATAGTACATTTAGGGAGGGGTGTATTTATACCAGGTTAACCAAAATACTATAGATGATAGTACCATGGACTTCGATATACATATATAGGTAATAGTGAAAGTACAGAAGTCTCTACGGTAAATAACTACTGTACATTTTGTTAACAAACAGTTCAATGGAGCACGTCAGTCAACTTTTCAGATCCAGAATAACAATCATGCAAATTGATTGCGTATGGAAAATGCAGACAACTCTTTATAACAGACACAGACTTTATATTCACACTGATAAACTGTCTATACCGACCGGCTCACTAATCCTAACACTTTGAGTATATGACAACCCTTTACTACATTGTAAACTGTCTATATCGACCACCTCTCTAATTCTAACATTGTGAGTATATGACAACCCTTTACTATAGTGTAAACTGTCTATACCGACCACATTTCTAATTCTAACATTGTGAGTATATGACAACCCTTTACTACATTGTAAACTGTCTATATCGACCACCTCTCTAATTCTAACATTGTGAGTATATGACAACCCTTTACTATAGTGTAAACTGTCTATACCGACCACCTCTCTAACCCTAACATTGTGAGTATATGACAACCCTTTACTATAGTGTAAACTGTCTATATCGACCATCTGACTAATCTTAGCACTATAAGTACATGACAAACGTTTACTATAATGTTAACTGTCTACATCGTCCTCCTCACTAACTTTACCTTCTGCGTATATGACAATCGTAACCATACTAATCACCACAAGGAATGCACCATCAGAGAAACACCAAGACATTATTATTTCTTTTGATGATTTACTTCATTTTATGAGAACAATATGCACAATATCAATACAAGATCTCTAAAGTGACTAAATAATGATGATATCCACAAATATCGGCGGCTCAAATATACTTACTTGCCATGGATGATGAATCGTTTAGTCCCTGCGTCGTAATGGTAAACTATTGTAATAAGGGAGGTAAATCTTGTAAAAATGATAAGAGTGTTTTTTTTTTATAGTGTGGTTTCTTACCATTATAATATAATATTTATTTACCGTATTCATGATTGATTTTTTTTTTAAATTTTAGAATGTTAAGTTAATAACATTTATTTTATTACGGCATTGAAAATTATCATTATTTTTTATCTGCTGTAGAATAAAACATTTCAATTTTTAACACTTTATATTCGTTATTTATATTTTTTAAATAATTTTTGGCATTGGGCCAAATTCTTTGTAGATTTCTGTGTACAATTTGTGCTTGTCAAAATCAATCTATTTACTGTTGTAACGTTTATATATGCTCATACAAAATCATGATCTATTAAACTAGATTTCAGGTATGTGTTACATTATAGCATTGTCCTATTTAAAAAGGGTTTTGGACACTAGTGATAAATATTTTCCTAAATTGTTAAGTTCTTTTATATTTTCTACTTTGAGTAACTGAATACGTTTAAACATACACTATAGTTCAATGGAGCACGTCAGTCAACTTTTCAGATCCAGAATAACAATCATGCAAATTGATTGCGTATGGAAAATGCAGACAACTCTTTATAACAGACACAGACTTTATATTCACACTGATAAACTGTCTATACCGACCGGCTCACTAATCCTAACACTTTGAGTATATGACAACCCTTTACTACATTGTAAACTGTCTATATCGACCACCTCTCTAATTCTAACATTGTGAGTATATGACAACCCTTTACTATAGTGTAAACTGTCTATACCGACCACCTCATGACCGACCACCCCGAAGACTCCACAACTCACAACCCAGGTTTGGGTATCCCCTTGTCAAGTATTCACCTCACTTGAAACAAGGTTTGGTCACAGGCACCAAATGTAACAGGAGTGGAAAAATGCACGGCCAGACCGGGGTTCGAACACTAGCCGGATGCTCTACCGATTGAGCTACCTGGTCACTGATGATCGACCTGGTCCAGTTCCGCTACATTATTACAAAAATGAAATATAAAGTAAACACAAACGAAAAGCTATTTGCTTTATATTTGTCTATATCGACCACCTCTCTAATTCTAACATTGTGAGTATATGACAACCCTTTACTATAGTGTAAACTGTCTATACCGACCACCTCTCTAACCCTAACATTGTGAGTATATGACAACCCTTTACTATAGTGTAAACTGTCTATATCGACCATCTGACTAATCTTAGCACTATAAGTACATGACAAACGTTTACTATAATGTTAACTGTCTACATCGTCCTCCTCACTAACTTTACCTTCTGCGTATATGACAATCGTAACCATACTAATCACCACAAGGAATGCACCATCAGAGAAACACCAAGACATTATTATTTCTTTTGATGATTTACTTCATTTTATGAGAACAATATGCACAATATCAATACAAGATCTCTAAAGTGACTAAATAATGATGATATCCACAAATATCGGCGGCTCAAATATACTTACTTGCCATGGATGATGAATCGTTTAGTCCCTGCGTCGTAATGGTAAACTATATTCCTAGGCTCGGTTATAACCGGAACAAGGACGTTAAGCCCCATCAATCAATCAATCAATTGGCCCAAATCCTGTGTATAATTGCTGTGCGTGTAAAAAATCATTTTCTACTTAATGACGTAACGTGTATATATGCTCATACAAAATCATGATCTATTAAAACTAGATTCAGGTATGTGTTACATTATAGCATTGTCCTATTTAAAAAGGGTTTTAGACACTAGTGATAAATATTTTCCTAAATTGTTAAGTTCTTTTATATTTTCTACTTTGAGTACCGTAAATATTCGGGTATAGTGCGCACTCGCGTATAGTGCGCAGGTACGTTTTTGAGGTCCGTTTAAAAAAAAAAAAAAAAAAAAAATTCAATATTCAACTGAGCGGTAGATGAATTCTGAAGCATAAGCTGATAGGAATTTGTAACTTATGAAAGCTTATTTACCACCTTTAATTGGAATCATCGGTCAGATTTGACACATTGGATTGAAAGGTTGTTTACATTATACCGCGACAGGCCTACTGTAGTCAGCTTGCAAATTGTAGCGGTCCCGAATCTACGCTGTTGTTCAAACAAAATAATTAATCCTACCCTCAATTACCTTGTGATTTTCACGCAGGTATGATCTCTTGTGGTATCTGTCCACGAACAAAGAAAGTTATTAAAGCTGACAGTGCAAGTTAAAAAGCATCCAATTGAGATTAAAAAAAAATAATACAAGTACATATTTCCAAAAATCGTTTCCGAGACATTCCCCAGTTATGGTAGTGTCGTATCTAAGGACGGGCAGACATTTTTCTTTTTTGTTATGCGTGGATACGAACCGCTATAAAAGCGCGTGCATTCATTGAGACAAGTATCAGTCTCTCGATACATGCGCAAAGCGACACAGCTCTCAATAATATATTATACGTTCTCAATACACACGCCAACGGGTTTTTGTTTTCATTAAACGCAACTGCAGAACTTGGATATGGAATTTGAAGAGGTAATTATATACATATATATATACATATATATTTTATTTTACAATAAAAGAAAGAAAAGAAAATATTGACAATACAAAATATTTGGGCCTCAACAAAAACATGCACCTGATAAAATTATAAACAGAGTAAATATGAGTAAACTCCTACCTGAGTCTTTCCAGTGGGATATGCAGCAAGAATAACTTTACAACTGTTACAGTAATTACATCCATAGTTTCCATCGAAATATTTTCCGTGTGTTCGTATCATTTGTGCACGTGTCATAACGATACTCGCGTGTGATACTACATTTTACAAGCGCTCAACTGACACAGTCATTTTGTTTTTATTCGATTTCAATGTGCAATGTAACACATTTATTTGTGTTTCATTGCACACACGCGTAGATATATATTGCAAATAATATTTTATTTTGTTATTTTAAACCAACAGGATTGGATCGACGATAGCATCCAGGATGACGAGGCAGGGGATGATCAGGAAATGGTTGAGGATATCTTCGGTATTGACATGGTCATGGAAGACGACACCGATTCCGAACATGGTGAGGAGGAGGAGGAAATCGACGACGACGACCCTATCCCAACATTTGACAGGTATGTGTGTGTAAAAGTTGGTTATTCATTTAACAAGACTTTTACGTTATGGATATGATCGATTGATGTAATGAATCTACATTGATACACTTGTCAGTGATATGCAGGTGAAGTGTCAACGCGTGGTTCACGAGGACAGCTTACCGTTTACCTTGTTACAGGTGGTCAGTTCCCTACTTCCTATACCGGGGTTAACCGTGGGTAGGGGGGTTCCAGCGACGTATGCACCGTTTTACCGGGATGTCTTGCTAGATAAGCTTTTCTGTTTACGAATTTACCTCGTGGTGTAGATTGCGTTGTCTAATTTCTAGTCTCTTCTTTTTCAGTGCGCACGTGAGCCGCTCGCGCACGCTGACCCGTGTCACCGGCGCGCTTGAGTCCGTTTTCACTACATTCCCCCCCGTTTTCTTTTTGGGAAAGTCCATAGCCATCTCCGAACGGGCACTAACCCTCACACCGGCATGGCCTAATCAAGATGGGGGCCCTGCTACCGGTTCACACTCAAGCTTAACAGAAGAAGGTCCAGGCGTTCTCCTCTGTGGCTCCAAGGACCTCTCTGACGGTAATGCCTCCCCGTATCTCTGCCACTTTCCTGGCTGTGATATCAATTAAGTGGGGGGCACTGCACGAACTTTCCGCACTTACCGGAAAGTAAGGGGCATCTGTCTCTAAAAGGAGCCGATCTAGGGGAATTGACTTGATAGCCTTTCTCTGGGCATCATTGAAGTGAAACACCAGGCCCGACACACTAAAGTAGGTGTTTGGATAGACTTCCAACCAACTTTCCACTACTCTCGCTGTACCGGAGAAACAGTGGAGTTGAATCTTCTGGCGTGATGATACTCCCTGCAATTGCAGGATATCCAGGCAGCGCATGAAGGCCTCCACTCCTGCAGCATCCCTCTTCATTCCCCTGATGTGCAGCACCAGTACCATGCCTGGACACAGATAGGACAGGAGATCCTTGAGTAGCTGCTCCTGAGGATACCAAGTATCAGGCCGACAGGTGTGATCGAGACCGACCTCACCGAGTCCAGCCACTCCAGGTACCACCAGCAAGTCCACCAGGCGTTGTTTGTCAACCTTGGAAATGCAGTGCTTAGGATGGACTCCAATCACCGCCTTAAAGCCTCCCTCCACTAATCGAGATATTTCGTCGACTGATGGGTAGGTTTCGGGGTCGCAGTATACCGCGACACCTCCCGAGACTTCTAGCTGGTACTCCCCTGGTGTTGTTGGCACCGCTGCTAGTACATCATGCACTGACGTATCATGGTGAAGCTTCAGGTACCTTCGTATCCTATCCAGATGGAAATGGCTATCGAAAGCGCTCATCACCGGTTTGGACTCCTCCATTCGCTTGGACTCTGGTACTGATATGTCCTCCAACGAATCCCCAGCAGGATTCTGATGCTCTAACCCCGGGTCCTCTGCCGATCTACCGGTGGATACCCGAAGTCCTGATGACGTCTCCATGGCCTCTATCGGATCCTTCACGTCGACACCAGCCGTATCCTGGACCTCAGCTTCCGGCTCCACAAGAACCTGTTCAGAGGTAAAGGTGAACCTTTCCCTCAGCTCGTTCATCGTCCCCCTAGCTATCTGATTGGCAATAGCTTTCAGGCACCTCCAATGCAGGAGTGCAGCGGGAGAGTTTATTGGGGACAAGCTGAAATCCTGTGGAACTTCCCAGCCTTGCTCCTCACACAGTCCTACCATCAACTCCCTCTGTCTATCGGTGATCTTCCAACCTGGCTCAATGAACCTGTATCGGTTGATCCAATCACAGAGGTCTTGCAGCCCTGCTGTTGGCCCCACAGTGCATACAGCAAACATGGCCAGACACGAATACCGGGTCCGGTGTAGGTCCACTGTCAACGGATGACGCTCTTCTAAGACATTGGGGAGGTGAGCCTCGACTAGATGACGCTTGGGATACCAAGTTTCCTTGCCACAACCGCCTATCTTGCAAATCTCCCCCTTCCGATGACCTCTGTGAGACTTCTTCTCAGGTGGCTGACCCTCCTGACCTTGCAACTTAGCTTTCCGTTTCCGGTGCCTTGTTGGAGTGGGCTGTTCTTCCGGCTTGGAAGACTCCTTCTTACGGGAATAAGACGAATTCCATATTTCCCTAGTTCGTACTGGTACTTGTCCAACCCCCGAACTTTGCTGATGATCTGTCCGTACCCGGACTGAATGAACCTTTGGTCCGGCTCCCCTCGTACTCTGTATACGTGGGGTCGGAGACCTTGCCTCTCTTGTAGAATAGGTTCCTTTGTTCCGTTGATAACTCCTCGGGGAGGGTCTCCGTTTTTGTGAGAAACGTGCCATACTCCTCCCCCTGCTCGAATCCGAGCCCCTCAGCCGTGAGCTAGACTGTCGCTGATAACGGGGGCTACCCCTCTGCGACTTGCCCTGATCCGGCATGTCCCTCTCTGCAGGCATTAATACAACGACACGTTGCGTGTCTGTGTTTCCCGAGAACCGGGAATCCTTGCCTTCCGAGCTTCCTCCCCGTAACTGGGAATCCTGACCCTCACCGGTTGACTGATTGTCAACATAAAGGTCCTCCCTTGAAGATTCGCCGGCCAACTCCTCCTGGTATTCCCCTCCCGAATGATTGGACACGTCCGACGAATACTTTTCCGGAGACGATCTCTTCTCTTCTCTAGGGCAGTCCATTAAGGCATCTCTGTAGGAGCGCTGATCCAACCTAGTCGGGCCATCTTGAGCGCTAACCTCTTCGACATATTTTGGGAGTGTCGGGTCCTGTTGAAGCCGATAGTCCCTCACAGGCTCGAACACCGCCTGCTCCGCGATGGATTCTCGGCGATTGTCACGACGATGATGGCGACCCTGTAATTTGAAGATGTTACCTTCAATCCATTCGTCTGTAAACAATCCAGCGCTGCGAGCCTCCTCTGCCATGCGCCTTAGCCAACCCCGCCTGCCTTTCTTGATGGCGATCTTGACCTGCCCCATTACCGCTTCCTTCATCCTACGATCGGAGATGTTGGTCCTATACAGGTGGCTCATGACATCTCGAGGGTCCAGGGTGTCACCTTTTCGGGTGGCATCCTCTACTGTCTTGAGGTGTTTAGACATCACCTCAGTCCATCTGCCTCCGTACGCCATGCCTTCACCTGTGAAGAACAGAAAGAGAGAAACTATGCTTGAGTGACCACATTGTTCTTACAAGAAGAACACTTGAACCGGTCAATATCCAGGGCATCGGAAGGGGCTATATTGATGCATGACCCATGGTACCATTCCCCGCAGTAGTCGCACTGTATCATAAATTGACCATTCCATGGCTTTCTACAAATACAATAAGCCTCATCATCTGCCTCCGTATCAACTTCACCCTCTGCCTCGTTACCCACCAGAAGATTGGATGTGAAATTGTTTATCCATGCAGGCATTTGGCGGTCCCTGCAAGGCTTGAGCTTATCGTGGTTTAAGACCAAGACCTTGTTGTTAAGCTGAACCCGAAACAAGTATGGTGTGATCTTTTCCACAATTATACCGGGCCCTTTCCAGGGAGGGCACAACTTCTTGCATCTGCCTTTAGTTGCCCCACTATCCAGGATGTAGACAATATCTCCTTTCTGATAAGACCGCTTCAATACCCTGAGGTCATAGTTCCTCTTCATCCGGCGCTGTGTCTCCTTCAATTTCTGTCTAGCTATATGATGAGCTTCCTGCAAAGCGCCTACTAATCGATGAATATAGGGTGCAACCCCCTGTTGAAGGGGAGTATTACAGGACTCGAACATAAGATCTGCTGGGAGATTAACCTCCCTGCCCAACATCATCATATTTGGTGTCTGCCCCGTGCTCCGGTTTACTGTCGATCTCATTGCTCCCGCAAGCTGAGGAAGTAAGACGTCCCAGTCTTTTTGTCGGTTACCAACGAAACACCTGACTGCGTCCATCAGAGTCCGATTGTAACGTTCGACTTGTCCGTTGGAGGATGGTCGATATGGAGTGGTTCGGGCCTTATGGATGCGCAGAATATCGCATATGGCAGTAAAAAGATCACTTTCGAAATTTCGTCCTTGGTCAGAAAACAACTGGAATGGCATCCCAAACCTTGAGAAGAAAGAGTTTACCGCCGCTTTGGCTGTGACTTCAGCTGTCTGAGAGGACGTAGGAATAATTTCCACCCATTTCGTAAACTGGTCCACCATCATCAAAATGTTCTCGTTCCCATTTTCTGTTCTTGGTAACGGCCCCAGGAAGTCGATATGAACCCTTTCCATCGGAGCTCCCGCATGGTGTCTCACTAGAGGATATCGGCCATGTCGATTTGGCTTCTTACTCCTATTACAGACCTCACAGGTAGTAACAAACCTCTCAACATCCTGACTAAGACCATACCAGGCGAACTTCTCCTTCACTCTTTCTCGTGTCCGTGTGATACCTTGGTGCCCGGCAGATGGCAGATCATGGTGAAGATGCAGCACAGTACCCCGCAGACCTTTTGGCACTACAAGCTTCTGGATCCCGCAATCCTTTTCTTTCAAAAATAAGATGTCTTCCCTCACTCTCAATCGTTCCTTGTTTATCCAATAAAACTTGGACGCAGGGCTCGAAAGAAATAGCTCTTCGTTAGCCGGTGTCGCCTGTTTTAGGATCCAATTCAGCACCAGCGTCAAATCAGGATCCGTGCTTTGTTCCCGTCTGATTTCCTCTCGGGAAAAACCCCAGCACATCTCTCTATCCTCCGCGGATTGCACAAAGGACACCACCTCCCCCTCTTCGGTCAGTGTGTGCACCTGACACAACCGTGAGCACACCTCAATGTATATGGGAGTTTTATCTTCTGTTCCACCAGGGTCCCAGGTCTTTGACGGGGAAATCTTTTCCTGGCCTTGATTTACCGGACCCTTTGCTGCAATGGGGACCACATCATCCACATTTTCTATAAATTCGCCCCATCGATCATGAGCTCGTTGGCAATAAAGGCAACCACCACAAGGCAGATCCTCAAGCCAGGACCCATGGATGTAATGGCTGACCTCTGCAGATATCCTGGACAATGCATCTGCATTTGTGTGCAAACTACCTTTTCTGTGTTCCAGAACCATGTTGTACTGGCTCAACTCCTCTATCCATCGTGCCAACTGACCCTGAGGCTGCTTAAACCGTAACAGCCAAGTAAGACTATTATGATCGGTTCTTACCTTAAAAGGTCTGCCTAAGAGGTAATGTCGAAATTGCCGTGTTAACCGGACAATGGCCAGCAGCTCTTTCCGTGTAGTACAGTACCGCTTCTGTTCCGGGGTTAAAGCAAAGCTGGCATATGCTATCACTCTTTCCTCCCCATCTACTATTTGCAGAAGTTCCCCTCCTATAGCCTCGTCCGATGCATCGGTATCCAATACGAAATCATCATTCTGGTTGGGCAAGGCTAGTACTGGTGGTTGCATTAGCTTAGCCTTTAGCGTCTCGAATGCCTGCTGTTGTTCCCTCTCCCATCTGAAAGGCTTCTTTCCCGTTATGTTATACAAGGGAATAGCAACCGCTGCGAAACTCTGTATAAACAACCGGTGGTAATTCGCCAAACCCAGAAATCTCTCTACTTCTTTGGTAGTAGAGGGTACTGGCCAGTTCTTAATGGCCTCTATGTCGCTCTCAGACATGGCTAAGGTGTCCTCCCCAACAATCCGGCCAAGAAATTCCACCTTTCTCTGACAGAAGACACACTTCTTGGGTTTGAGTTTTATTCCGTAATACCGGAACCTGCTCAAAGCCTCTACCAAATTCTTAAGATGATCTCCGAAATCTTTGCCTAGAATCACTATGTCATCTAGAAAGGCCAGGGCAGTCTTCCAATTAAGGCCACACAGCACTAAGTTGATGACTCTAGAGAAAGTTGCTGGTGAGTTACATAGACCGAATGGCATCTTCACAAATTCAAACAGTCCATATTTGGTAATAAAGGCAGTTTTCTTTCGGTCTTCCTCTGCAATTTTCACTTGCCAATAGCCCCATACTGCATCGAGCTTGGAGAACCACCGATTTCCGGATAGTGTATCCACACAGTCTTCAACTAGAGGCAAAGGGTATACATCTTTCAACGTCAAATTATTTAGAGCTCTGTAGTCGATGCAATACCGAACCGACCCATCACGTTTCCGGACTAAGACTGGAGCTGACGCCCATTCAGAGACAGATGGTTGGATAACCCCTGCCTGCAGCATCTTGTTTAACTCCTCCTCCTCCTCTTTCACAAAGTGGATAGGGGTCCTCCTCATCCGCTGTTTCACCGACGGTGCTCCCTGGGTATCGATTCGATGTTCAATTTCCTTAAAGGTCCCTATGTCGAACATGTGGGAAGCGAACACATCCTGGAACTCGCAGATTACCGATGTCAATTTCTGACATTGCTCCTCAGATAAGTTTTCCCGCGACCGGGTCAACATATCCTTCACATGCTCCGGAATTGCTTTGTCATCATGGCCTTTAGGGTCCTCCACCTCACTAATGTCCAGAGTGGGTTTCTCCGCGTCATATTCCGGGAGAATATCTACTCCTGTAGCCATTCCGACTACGTTACCCTTCTTGAGCACAGTAAATTTATCCGAGAAGTTAACCACACAGATTGTTGGGCTATCCGAGCTCCGGTGCACTGACCTGGGAATAACCCATCGGGGATTTTCCTCTGCCTCCACAACATAATCTGGGAGGACCTTATCCAGCTGGCATTTTATCCGTGCCACTGAACGTGGGGGTATCATACGTCTCTTTGCTACAGAGACCCTACTCACTCTGGGTAAACCCTCGCTGTTACCAACCCTGAGAGAGGTAGTGGTGGAACCAACCTTTAACAAATGATTCTCCATGTCAATATGAGCTCCTTGACGAATTAGAAAGTCAAACCCTAGGAGCATATCATCCTCAATAGGAGCAACGTGAATGACCTCATTATACACAGAAGCCCCAATCTGGAGTTTTACCGGTCCTATCTTAAGTCCTGTCATAGACATATCCCGCGCTGCCGTGAGGAATTTCATTTTGCACAGTGTTGGAGGCTTGGGGTCCATCATTTGATAAATCCTGTCTGAAAGGATGGTTGACTCTGCTGCTGTATCCACAATAGCATCCACCGTCACATTTCCTACCCGCACTGTGGTATGGTACAGGGAATTGGACTTAACCTTGTTTATTCTCATGACATCCAAATCTTCATCTCTGCCGTTGTCCTCTTTATCCGATGAGACAGCTGACTCCATGGACTGCACCCCTTGTATGGGTAGATTCTCCTGAGCCCAAGAGACTGTTGTATCTGGCTGTTGAGTTGGGACAGTGCTGGAAGGACTTTGGTGCTTTATTGGGTTGAGGAATCGTCCTTCTTCTCCAACCCCACAATGTTTAAAGATCCCTCCTCTTTAAAGGTAACCTCCTTCTTAGCCTCTGGACAGTCTCGCATATAATGCCCAGGTTGATTGCACTTGAAGCAATTGCTATGCTTAGGTGATGGGCTACGACTCCGTCCCCGGGATTTGAATTCCGTGAGAAGCATGTCAAACTTGCTTCCAATGTCCTTGTTTTGTGCATCCATCCTGAGGGTGAGCTGGGATAGTTGAGACTGCAAGGATGAAACACCTCCCTCCAAAGAAGCTACCCTCTGCTCCAGCGTAGGAGAATTGCTTGATTTCTTCAAGATGGAAGAGATCGGAGGCGTTTTTGTCTGTGAGGGAGTCCTCTTTTCCTTACGTGGTGCACCCGCAAACCGGCGCACCTCCCGTACATCTATTTCCTCATCCGATGACGCTGACGAGTCTTCATAATGCTGCGTCCTATATATTGGTAGTGCTTCCGAGCGGGACTTCTTTTTAGAATCTTGTGGATGATGGATACACCTATACCACTCGATCTCTTCAATAGCATCTTCAAGGGTTTTGTGTTTTTGCATGCAGGCATGCTTTCCGGCTTCCCTCTCCTTACAGCCCAGACAAAACCGCATTATGGCATGCTTCCTAATCCAGGATTCTGGTAAGTCCTTGTAAGCCTTAACAGCTAGACCGAGTACCCGGTCTGCCCAATCGTGCAGTGTCTCATCCAGGTCCTGGTTAGCCATTTGAAACTTGGCTTGCAAAGTTTCCTGAAGCTCTGAGGCCTGGAAGCGCTTGTCGAACTCAGCAATCAGTTTGCGATAGGACATTGAGGAATTCATCTCCGTCAACAGGTGGTAGAAATCACCAGCCTTCCCTGTCAACCCCCAGCATAAGGCATCTCTCCGTTCCTCAATCGTCCAGCCCGCCGCATCAGCATACCGTGTAAATTTTTGCTTAAAAAGGGACCAGTTTGACCGACCATCAAACTCCAGATGTTTGGGCAGGATGGGTGGTCTCCCCTTGCTGCTTCGTAATGGGGCAGTAAATGACAAATCGTCGTCACTTTCCTCATCGCGAAAGTATTTACGGTGTTTACTTGGGGGTCGGGATTGCCTGCCACGCCTTCGCCGGGTGTGGGCATAGTCCTCATCTGAATCCTCACTAAGGCGACCTCGGGACCGTGTACCGTACCTATGTTTGGGCTCAGTTTTCCTCATTGACCGGCGTGGAGTAACACATTCCTCCTCTGACTCCCTGTAATCCGGTTGAGCACTAGCTCCCTGCGCTCGGAATGACTCAGGTAAGAGGGCACCTTGTCGTTCCTCTATCAGCCGAAGCACTTCCTTAATAGCTTCCTGAGTACATGCCGCTTGGTCTGCAGGCTGCTGCTCAACAGTCTTGCACGGATCCCTCCCTACATTACTTGATGGTTGACCTGAATCCTGGTCATTGGACAAATGTGGATTGGGGGCCAAATCAATCGCTTCCATTAACCTGTCCGTGAGACGGATTCTAGGTATATCCCCAATATTATGGCTGGTAATATTACCGTATGTATACCGGTAGTCCATGATATTGGCAGCTACTTTCTTTCCAACATCCGGCAATGAAAGTAATTCACGTTCCTTACACCAATTGATCTTAAGAGCCATATTTGCTGTACCAGGGCAAATAAGGTAAGGTACTGAAGGAAACGTAAATGCAGCTGGGAATCTTAATATTATTGGAGATGCAGACGTGAGGCAAGTAGAAATGAATTAAATCCCCAAATAATTATAACAGCATCAACATAACACATATCCAAGAACCTGGACATGTAATTGGGTCAACATTAAATATCTCCGAAAACCGGAAAACAATATTAAATCTTGGTAAGATATTATCTTGGTACATAAATTGTAAACCGAGACCGGTCAACAATGTAACACACAGTTGACACCTGTGTATTAAAATAATGTATCAAAATTCTAGCCAGCAACCGGCTACAAAATTAATAAATGAACACACAAACAATGTAACACACAGTTGACACCTGTGTATTGAAATGATGTATCAAAATTCTAGCCAGCAACCGGCCACAAAATTAATAAATGAACACACAAACAAAGTAACACACAGTGTCTTCCGATGAGAGCTGCTCACAAAATCAGGTTGATATATTAAACCAACAAATCAAACCTAAGTATCAATTTAGAAACACGTGGGGATGTTTGTTTACATATCTGCCGAAAAACCGGAAGACAATGCTGCAGGGGATATGACGTCACATACGTGGCGCACGCAGCTACCCCTAAAAAAAAAAAAAAAATCGACAAAGTTCGCTGAAGAAACAAACAAAAAATAGTGATAGGGTTATAAAAACTATCCCCAAAGTTCTTAAAAGGTATACAAATCCAGCATGATTATGATATTTTTCCAATGCTTTACTAATACTTCCTTTATTTTCAGATACCAGAGAATATACAGAAACTGTATTTCAAACTGTTATCATACAAAAATGAGAGGAATGCTTGACAAGTATAGGGACAGGAGCGTATGTGTTGCTATTGACGTCAGATATGATACGCCAGGTATGTTTACTCTGTAAATATAATGATTTTTTGATGTTGTGTGTGTTTGTTGTTTTCTTATAATTTTTAACATTTTAACTTGGATTTACGGAGCGCGAGGTTACTGATACTATCAAATTGAACAGTTACACTGTAACTATTTTTTGGAGAATTTGTTTCTCATTATTTTGGGATGAAAACTGAATTTTCATAATCATTGTACTTTTGAACAGATTGTTTTCATCTTTGTATTTTCAGGTTTTTCTGCCAATAAAGCAACTGCCATATTCATGGAGTACATAAGCGGGGATATAATCCATATGGAAATAGGGGATTCAAGGGAAGTTGGCAGAAATTCCAACAAACTGGAATCTTTCATCATTTCCAGAGGAATGGCCTATCTCCAGACGAATGGTTTGAATGTGGTAGAGGTGGTGACCGATGCTAGTAGAGCGATTATATCTTTATTTGGTAAGTCATGCATGCACACAATAATACACGATTTTGTTTACAAAAACAAGCATGTTTGATGTTGTAAGAGTTATTGCCCTTGCTATTGTGTTCTGGTTTGTTGCTGTTGTAAGAGTTATTGTCCTTGGTTAATTCAGTGGCAATCATAAATATGCATTTTCAGCAAACAAGCTACAACTCTTCAGAAGACTGGTAACCAGTGTACTGTCCATCAGGGTTTGGAAAACCTCGTCTGATGGAAAGTACAGCACAGGAGGGAATAACCCTCCTGTTGCCAGCCCCGAGTCTTCCCCACTGCCACAAAACAAAGTATGCTTGGCTGCGGAAAGTGCTGTTTGAAAAAGAGGGCTCATCATTGAACTGAAAAGCCCAGTTCAAAATATTAGCCACCTCCAAAACATCTACCCGAGCACAAATGTTAAAAAGGTTCTGTGCGATGTAATGCATGTTGTCTGCCCACAACAAATGTTTTGCCGCCTCTATCCCATGTCTTGACAATTACCACAAATGCACCATGGTACATTGGGTCCCATGTATGCCTCTTGACAGGACCTGCCACACATCTCTGGGGATAGTTTCAGCCATGGTATTTAATGTCTGCCTCATTTGGTCAGGGTTCATGGTTTGGAATGAATTCTAGAAGAATGAAAAATATTGTTGTTTTTAAAACATATAGAAAATGAAAGGAAATGTTCTTTGATGTACTGCATGTAAACAATTGAACTACATGTGGAGGTGAGGACATTTATGTCTTACAGACATTACTAGTTTATTTCAAGTAAAACATTCAGCACATTGGTAAAGTAGTGAAATTATTTGATGAATATGTTTGTGCTCACTCTTAAAAAATGTCTCATGGCATCTTCTTCTTGTATAACAGGAGCTAGTCTGGTGTCCAATGCTGCATTTGGTGATGGTTGATGTTGGACAGATGATGGCTGTGGCAGATTCGGGCTCCGATTGCGGGAGCTAGTGGCAGCATATGGATGGTTTTGAATCCTCGCTCTTGATAATGTCTATAAGTATACATAACTATATGTATATAAATTTGTTTAAAACATTTCTGTGTTTTTGTTTTGTTTCCAGCAACTGCATACATACATTTCTAGTTTGAAACTGGATATATTGAAGTAACAGTTTTCAGAAATTGACTATACATCAAACATGATTACATACATTTTAACTTCCATCAATTGACTTGCTTTTCATTTACAAACTGCAGCGCCAAAATAATAATTTAATTTGAATGTTGAAAACAGTGTATATGATTATTTTCCAAGAATAACCGCTAGCACTGCTGATAGTGCATTTTGTTAGAATACCTACCACATGCTTATATTGGCAGTTAGGATTTAGGCAGTTAGAACTGCACCCAGTTCTGGCACAGACACAGCTTTTGCATTTGCCTTGGTTTCTGCATTTGCAGCATGGCTCAACTGTAGAATTTGTTGCCTGCACAAAAATTATAAACAGATACAGTGCTCATAAAAGTTGTAATAGTTATGCTGTTGAAGACTGAACATTTTTATGTCTATTCTTTATTCAATCCTGGGGCAAGAAATAAAAAAAAAAATAATCATGGTAAAAAGAAATGATGAAAATATATTTCATAAAAGTCTGTGTACATGTAACTTTTAATAATTGAAATTTCTGAAACGTTTTGCAAATTGAGTTTTTATTAGATATTTGATCAAAATCTAACAAAATCCTATTTTAACCCTATTTCAGTTTTAAAATATTTAGTTATTACTATTTTGGTTAAAAATCTAAAAACTTCCAATATATTTGAAATGTTAGAATTCGGGTCCAAATCCTAGTGAAGACAATTGGGATACATCCGAGGAGTTCCGAGTGTTAGTGTTGACGCGAGTACAAATCGGAACTCCTCGGACTGCTCGCAGTTTATCAAAATGGATGCACCCACGAAAAACACGTGAGAAAATGGATGGAGTATTTGGGATCAATTCGTTATGCATTTTTCAGCATTTATTTGGACACTTTATTTTGAACAAGATTTAAAAGAATATTGAGAGACACTGACCATCTTCCTGCTCAGGTTACAGGTAAGTGCTTCTTCTTTTTGGTGTCGTTCGCGAATACAGTTGTAGGTCACGTGGTGTACGTAGCATAGAAGGCGATACAGGTGTGTCACCGTGAACACCTGAGGTTAGAGTGAATGCAAGTGTGACGAAGCACCTTCCTTTTATAGCAGCGGCAGCCTGGTTGTATCCACGCATAACAAAAAAGAAAAATGTCTGCCCGTCCTTAGATACGACTCTACCATAACTGGGGAATGTCTCGGAAACGATTTTTGGAAATCTGTACTTGTATTATTTTTTTTTAATCTCAATTGGATGCTTTTTAACTTGCACTGTCAGCTTTAAGCTCAATTATAACACGATTGATTAGTAAGCTGACTGCTACGTAATGTAACACAGGCCGCCATGTTGTATACAGTACGGAAACAAGTCTGCTGTTGTCGTGGTGGTAACAACTTTTATATCAATGAATTAACATGTGTAATTGATAAATCTACAGTGTAGACGATAAATAAGAGTACCCCGGTAGTTTTCACAGTCAGATCGTATTTTATATGGCCAGTTGGTCAGTGACTGCCGCACGAGATCAAGGCATTAGTGTTACCCTTGCCTAATTGCGCATGCGTGCTATACAGCTTCCGTAAATAAACAAGTTGAACGTTATCAGTTTCTGGCAGTACTCTGGATTTATAAGGTGATTCATTTAGAAGTATGAAATAACTAAGTACTGCTATATCATTTCAAGTTTTGTTTGATGTTAATTGAGATGTTATACATCGTTTTGGACCTATATACGGGAACATGCTCAAGTGAGATCGTATGTGTACGGAACGTGTGGCTGACGATCGACTTAGATATCCACGATAAATACACAATTTCAAGGAATTAAACATTAAAATAACTATTCATTTCTTTGATTATTTGTTAACTATTACTTTCTAAATGCTTTATATATGTTATATATATATATATACAAGTATTAAATCAATCCTGCTGTGGAAGGAAACGATCACAAATCTCCGTCAAATTACATTCATTCTGACTGGGAAAAGGCTTGTACTTACGTATAGTGCGCAGTGGTCTTTTTCACTTGTCAATTTTTGAAAAAAAAGTGCGCACTATACGCGAATATTTACGGTAACTGAATACGTAGTATTTAAAATGATATGTTTTAATCAAATCAATACGAATGTCTGCGTAACATTTTCACCACAACAAATACATTTCCTTCATAACCTTCATAAAACATTCTTTAAGGAAATTGTCAAAAAAGGACGTTGTTTGAATACATTACTGTAAAATTGATCAGAACAGTAACTGATTTCTTCAAACATTTACCCAAGACTGACAGTTCAAAGTTACTGATTTAAATAAAGAATCCAAGGATCTTTAGTTTCCAACATGTCATCATAACATGCTTTGAGTAAAAAATTATCTGGACGCTTTAATTTCAACCAATATTTAAAAATTCTTGATTTAATATGTACAAAGGAAATCCTCAAAGTTCAATGTACAAAAAACCCATGTATCGTCTCAGATAAAAAAGAAATCAGTTCTGTGATTACGTACTATCTAATTAAATTACATCAGGATGAGACAACTGTATTTCAAACTACTGCATTTTTATCAAATCTTTATCTTGCAAAATTAAGAAATGGATATTTTTATGTTAATATTACGTCAGGAAAGGGTAAAACATGTTCTTAAAAGTGCACAAAATCTTATCAAATTATGCCAAGAATAAAATAGTTAACAAGGCTAGGAAAATTAATCACCGTAAAAAGACTGCACAAGTGAGATAATTTTGTCACCTCACTGTATAGTAGACCAGAGATGTATATATCACATATGTGATATTTACATCTCTGAGTAGACCTATAGTGTATATGCCATTGTTTGAGTTTTTAAAATAAAAAAATAAATAAAAAGATGACATGTCATATTAGTAAACTACCAAGGTTATTATATTGTCCGCTGGTCTACTATTTTGATTATACAAAAGGTAATTAATAAAATAATTTGATTGACTACAATGTTGAACCTGAAATTATTAGTCGTAATAATATGGATAAAGAGGTTAATACTTTTGGTCGTAAGCTTATTGATGTGTGTAAGTCATCAGGGTGGCTGTATCTCCATTTGCCCACTTTTTAAAATCCTATAACGAGGGAAGTGTTGTGACAAGAATTATAGTCTATTTCAGAGTAGTTAACCTAACATTACCTGTGTTTTTTACCTGTGTTTTTCACCTGTTACCTGATTATATCATGATGGTAACTTATACCTATAGGATGTACATATCAAGAAAAACTTATTAATTGAAAAAAAATGCAATAAATTACAAAATATATATATTAATTGCATTTATAGACTATAATGAACTAATTATCTAAAATCAAAGATTTTTTAATAATCATTTTATCATTATTTATAATAACAATAAAATTTCACCAATTTTCAATGATCATATGAAACAATGTCCAATAATATTAATGACTGAATGATGGAGATGACTCGCGGATCATCAGCTTTCCAACCACGGACAGCTTATTTGACCTCGCCAACGCCGACACCATCTACTGCGACGGAACATTCTTCACCTTTATTATGCAAACATTTCGGTCTCCATGTTAACTATACCAGTGCGATTTATTGTTTAATGTTAATTATTAGTGTATATTCTGGTGTTGCTCATGTATCGTATATATAAATACGGAAGCCGAATAGGATCAATGAAAAAAATAGACTTAGTTGGTATCATTAAAAAATAAATAAAAAATCTCGTATATACGAGTTTATTTCTCGTAATAACGAGATTATTTCTCGTATATACGAGTTTATTTCTCGTAATAACGAGATTATTTCTCGTATATACGAGATTATTTCTCGTAATAACGAGATTATTTCTCATATATACGAGATTGTTTCTCGTAATAACGAGATTATTTCTCGTATATACGAGTTTCTTTTTCGTATATACGAGTTTATTTCTCGTAATAACGAGTTTATTTCTCGTATATACGAGATTATTTCTCGTAATAACGAGATTATTTCTCGTATATACGAGTTTCTTTCTCGTATATACGAGTTTATTTCTCGTAATAACGAGATTATTTCTCGTATATACGAGTTTATTTCTCGTATATACGAGATTATTTCTCGTAATAACGAGATTATTTCTCGTATATACGAGTTTATTTCTCGTAATAACGAGATTATTTCTCGTATATACGAGTTTCTTTCTCGTATATACGAGTTTATTTCTCGTATATACGAGTTTCTTTCTCGTATATACGAGTTTATTTCTCGTAATAACGAGATTATTTCTCGTATATACGAGTTTATTTCTCGTATATACGAGTTTCTTTCTCGTATATACGAGTTTATTTCTCGTAATAACGAGATTATTTCTCGTATATACGAGTTTATTTCTCGTAATAACGAGTTTATTTCTCGTATATACGAGATTATTTCTCGTAATAACGAGATTATTTCTCGTATATACGAGTTTACTGAACCGTATATCTTGTATTCCATACAGCGTATCGTCTCTCCCGTACCGTGTATTGTGTATACTGTACTGTGTATCTCGTACCAAGTATCGTGTATACCATACAGTGTATCGTGTATCATGTATCATGCATACCGTACCGTGCAGCTCGTACCAAATACCGTGTATTTCGTAAAAACGAAAACGAAAATTTTTCAAAGTGCCATTATTTCTTCTTCATTTTTCATCGCACGACCATAAAACTTGCACAGTTCATCTTCATCAATCACACACTTTAAAATGCAATTAAAAAAAACTCATTTTGAATTTTAAAAGTTTTACCTCGATTTGAACTCTTTCTGGGACATTGACATACATGTTAGAGAGAAAAGTATGTCCTGACTATGAACTACAAGATGCACTGATAGTTTAAGGGAAAAAACGATAGAAAGATTTTTTTCTCGCATATGCTATTGTTGTGCCAAAAATCAAGTCTATAGGTGTATAGATGACGGAAGAGAAGCATTTTTGCCTGAATTTTGAATTTTGGCGGGAAAAACTTTGAAATTTTCAAAGTGCCATATCTCCGTAATTTTTTATCCGATTACCAAAATATTTACACTCTCCTTCTCAGTGGTCCATGCTTTTTCATTTTTTGAGATGAAAAAAATAGTTACAGGTACGGTTAAAAGTCAAATGATCAGTTAAAGAAGGGAAGCGAAGAGAAAACGAATAGAAATCGTAGGTAAAACGTACAAAAGCGTCCGTCAGAACGAAAGCATGTCTGCGATCTTTTCCTAGCTGGAAATCTCGTGCTTTGATCCTGACCAAATCTAGTTATTATTATTATTATTATCCATCTGTCGGAAGTCGCGTGAACGTATACAATTTAGGTTCACTGAGAATAAAACAATTGTCATTGTCACACATGTATATTGAACATACACATTTCAAGTTAACGACTAACGTCGCCATACAATAACAATAACATCGCCACACACGTGGATAATGTTTACACGAGTGCTAACAGTTTTCGGAGATATATCTCGGTGCTTCTTATTTCGAATTTTGAGGGCAATCAATGAGTAATAAAAAGTAGCAGCATCATATATCATTTGAAGCGTGTAGGTCCGCCGCCATTTCGGGGATGACGGGATGTAGGCCTAGCTACATGATTATGTCATTTACATCACTCATGATCCGCATGTGACATTTCACTAGACCTATTCATTAGAGGGAAAATAAAATAGGCCTATGTACATAATCTGATCCCGTAATATATCACTTGCAACCCCAAGCGAGTCCACATAATCGTAAAACGAGTCTTCCGTCATTCTCAGCCTTTACCATTACGTGCCGAAAACCGTGGGATTGTCGTAACAAGAAAAAAAATCTCGAAAAAACAAGAAAAAAAACTCGAAAAACAAGAAAAAATTCTACACGAGAAATAAACTCGCATATATACGAGAAAGAAACTCGTATATACGAGAAATAATCCCGTATATACGAGAAATAATCCCGTATATACGAGAAATAATCCCGTATATACGAGAAAAAATCTCGTATATACGAGAAATAATCTCGTATATACGAGAAATAATCTCGTATATACGAGAAAGAAACTCGTATATACGAGAAATAATCTCGTTATTACGAGAAATAAACTCGTATATATGAGAAATAAACTCGTATATACGAGAAATAATCTCGTTATTACGAGAAATAATCTCGTATATACGAGAAATAAACTCGTATATACGAGATTTTTTATTTATTTTTTAATGATACCAACTAAGTTTATTTTTTTCATTGGTCCTATTCGGCTTCCGTATATATATGATCTTAGTGTCAAATAAAAAACTTCTGAAACTTCTGAAAC
This sequence comes from Pecten maximus, assembly GCF_902652985.1. Lineage (NCBI taxonomy): Eukaryota > Metazoa > Mollusca > Bivalvia > Pectinida > Pectinidae > Pecten > Pecten maximus. The sequence goes on along the minus strand of NC_047016.1, from coordinate 34,559,402 downwards.
CTGCCCAAGCTTTTCTACCAGATTTATACCATCCATGCAGACATAGACGGACAGATGTACCCACTAGTCTACACTTTATTGCCTAGCAAGACTCAGCAGACCTACACCCGATTCCTCTCCCTTCTGAAGATAACCATGACGAACTACAACCTCCCCTTCAGCCCGCCGACGCAGCATCACACCTTCTTCACTTGAGTAAAGATAAAAATCAGGTAAGAAACCTGCGTATGAACTGTAATGACATTAATAATATTGCCATATATACTGTATCTTAGATGTTGTACAAATGTAGATATGTTTTTATATAAAAAAAAGTTAAATGAATTGTTTCCATCTCATGAAATTTACATGTATATGGTAAAATAATGTTTAATTAAAATGTATTGATATGAAACTGTAGTCGATATGTATCGCATAATGTATTTAAAGTAACATATTGTAATGATATCTAAAATATGTCTTAAATGAATGAAGGGATTTGTAGTGTAATATCTTCCATAAAAAAATGAAATTAATGTATTTAGTGCTTTCTTGGTGATATATGTTGCTGATTGAAATGTATGATCTATATACAATTTGTATGTCTCGTTGTATAATTTAGTTTTATGTCATTAGTACTCATTACATGTATTCTTTCTAAAAAAAATAATTTTTAATTAAAATGTATTGATATGTAACTGTAGTTATGTATCGCATAATGTATTTAAAGTAACATATTGTAATGTTATGTAAAATGTGTCTTAAATGAATGAACGCATTTGTATTATAATATTTTCCATAAAATGAAATTAATGTAATATTAATGTTACATGTCACAGGTATAGATATCTCTATTTCCCCACAAATTAAATATAGAAATAGGTAGACATAGTAATATTACTGGAAGAAATAGAAGCTGTAACAATTGTGATTTGGGTGACATCGAGGATGAGTTTCATTTTATTTTGATATGTCCATTATATACAGAACTGAGGGTAAAATATATAAAACAATATTACTACAAAAGACCATCTGTTTTTAAATTAATTCAACTATTATCTGTTAATAATGTTAGAGAGTTGTCAAATTTAGGAAAATATCGATACTTTCTAGCAAAAGACAAAATTGATTAGTGTGGATAATTTTATATAGAGTATGAAACACTCTCCTGTACACATATGTAATTGTTTAATGATATATATATTGTATACCTATAGGCCTTAGGGCTTTTGGTAAATAAAGAACTTGAACTTGATAGGGTAAACTACACAATACCATCGACTATACAACGGTTGACCTTGTGACAGTGGTGACAACTGAGCCGGAACACAGGTATGGAACGGAAAATTTTGTCCCATTGGCTCAGCAAACACTCACCAGATGTCAGCTTTACATAACATATTAAAATGACAACATGTATTAAAAGACTAAATATGAATAAAACAATGAATTTGGAAATTTCAGCAAGAATATGAAACAAGTACAAATCAATAGCGGCATATTCCACACAATAGCAATATAGAAAATATATCAAGAAAAACTTACACAGAAGTATATCAAAAGTTAACAATGCATTGCCAACACAATAAATTTCAAACCATGGTATAATAATTAATTCTTCTGCTGTGATTTGTACGGCAAGGCGTCAGGGGCTAAATTGGATAGGCTAAAATCTAAGGGAATTTGGTTGGGGAAGTGGAATTTGTGGGGTTTTGGTAGGTAATAATATTACCCCTGACGAGATTTGGCAGCCGGTTTTTAAGAAATTTTCAAGGACCTTATATTTATGGAAAATGCGAAATTTATCTTTGACACAAAAATCAATTAATATTAAGGTCATGGCGTGCAGTAAAATTTGGTATGTTGGTACTATTGTCACAATGCCTAGGCATTATTTGGCACTTTATCAGAGAACGCTGTTTAGATTTCTGTGGAATTCCAAGGCGGAGCCACTTGCGCGCTCCGTGGCTTATGGTTATCCTGCTAGTGGTGGACTCTCTATTGTTAATATTAATGTAAAACTACAAGCTATTCGGCTGAGGCACTGTCAAAAATTTGTTTGTGAACAGTCTGAAGCCAAGTGGAGATTTTTCACTATGTATTGGCTCTCTATTCAGTTTCGTGATTTTTATTCTTTTGATAATAATTTCCCTCATAGTGAGTGGTGTCCCCCTTTTTATACTTGTATGTATGAACAGTTCAAAAAGTATAAAACGGATTTTCCGGATAGTAATTTTGAGTCATCGTCGACTAAAGATTTTTATTTACAAATTTTGCCTGGCATTGTTAAGGCACCACGTGTTATTAGACTTTTTCCATTAGTTGACTTCAAGTCTGTTTTTCTGAATGTATGCAACAAGTTTTTGGATACCCGCTCTAGGGATGTAGTTATTAAAACTGTTCATGAAATATTACCTGTTAATTTTCGCATGTATAAATTAGGTGTCGATGCGTCGAAAAATTGTACATTTTGTGATGGTTTTGAAACCATTTCGCACTTATTTTATGAATGTTCCTTTATTCAACCTTTAGTTGCATTAGTTAATTCTTGTACACCAGATTTCAGATGGAAAGGTCCCTACTGATTCAGAGCTTTGGCGTTTTCATGCCCCTGTGGGTCTCACTCTAAAAGTAAAGTCTCTTGTTCTGTATTTAATGGCAGAATCCCTATCATCGATTTGGTTTATCCGTTGTTCCAATAAATTGTACCAAAAGTCACCTACTTCTAATTCTCTTGTCTGCCATTTTCTTAACAACGTCTGTATGCGTATGCAGTCTGATTTTTCCCGTTTTCCCCAGATGATTTCTTTCTGAGTACTGGTGTACTACAAATATATTTTGCTCCATCCAAGAGGGTAAACTGGTATCCGATCTGTTTCCTTTATAATTACATCGTTGGTTTTGTGCTTCATTTATTTAAATTGTTTCTTTTTAAAGGACTTACGCATTGATAATAATTACAATGTTGATTCCATATTACTTTTCATTTATTGAATAGACAGTTATAATGAATTGAATATCGATTCATTATAACTGTCTATTCAATAAATGACAATATGTCCATCCAGTTGTTAGGTGTAATTGCACTATACCGGGGCTACCGGCTGTCCAGTGAAACAAGGCGTCTTGGGAGAATGTCATATGACGTTTTTATCTGTAAATATTGAATAAAATTTTATGAAACTGAAAAAAAATTGACCTTACAGGTAATAATAGGTCAACTACGTTTCCAATCGTCCTCCCTTTGGTGCTTGTTTATTGAGGTGAATAATTATGTATAGTAATAACGTCATATTATTGAGAGGAACTCCGTGTAATGATTTGTATTAACTGTGAGGATAGCAGGCATTCATGTAATAACATATCTAAATTTTGAGTGATGTAAGTGTTTGTTTATAAACCAAATTCGTCACCCGGTTGTAAAATAAATTGTATGGTTGTGGTATGTATATAAATAGAAATATCTCACCTTCCAACGTAACTAAAACGTGTTGGGTTTTCAGGATTGTTTCTGCTTTCGTTTTACACATTACACCTCTTGGTATAACGTTAATCACTACAGGGCATACGTCTCTTAGAAGCAAAATTGTTTTGGAATGTTGCTAATTATTTTGTATATTCTGACGTAGTAAAGTTGCTGATGTTATGAGATCTCTTTTAATAATTTACTTCTCAGATCAAATGAAACTCGTCTTCAATATCTTCAAAGTCACAAAAACTACCTTATCTTTGATTACATTCATTATTAACGCCGTCTCGACTTTAAATTGTGATGAAAGTCGAATTTGCGATATTTGTTTCAGGTTTTTAAAATCAATTGGCTAACGTAGATACTGTTGTATCAGAGATTTCCTTTTGGCGAGAATCTTAGTTTTTCTTAAAATCCTGAACAAAAATATTAACAATTCTTTGCTTATAATTTCGTAATCTCGTTTCTCGCCGATATGCTTCCCATATAAAACCTAACCTGTCTAAGTCCTATAATTATTTAATCATATGGTATTATTTCAATCATATCTATGTAACAAGCTCGCATTTTACAATTATCTGAGTTCATCATTTTAATAGATATTTGAACATTTTTACTTTTCTCTAGTCTTAGCTAATAGTAATCTTTCTAACTCATGATAAACCATGGAATTTGGGGTGTTTTCCCGTGTACTGGGAAGCATTTTACAAAATTTAACATGCAGTTTCTCAATATCAGTTGCTTTGTGAAAAACCCATATCTCCTAACCATAACTTAAAATACTGATCACATACCTATACAAAACAGATACTTGTAGTTGAGTTTGAAAATTAAAATTGTTTTCTTAAGACAATGGCAATGATAAAACAGCTTTCTTCCTTGCGCAGCAATACTTTTAAAAGTTTTCAATTTGTCTCAATAACCCCCCTGGTTAATTAAACAAACTCTATTGTGTTACTTTGGTAATTTCTTGATTCATTGTCTCAAATTATTCCTCGTTAAATAACAATTTTAGTTTAAGAGGTGTCAACCAATACGAGGTCCGACCTATCTGTATAGTTTTCTAGAGGGTCGAGCATTCCTTGTAGCCATTCGTGTGTTTCTGGTAGAATTACCATATCGTGAGTAAACAATGATAAAAAATATGTTAATAAATTGTGTCTTTATTGAAGTACAGTTATCTGTTAAAAACTTCATCCCACAATTAGTTAATAAAGAAAGCGATGACAACATATCCCCTTGAAGGAATCCGTCAGTTTGTCAGGTTACTACGCAGCATTTAACAAACTGGTACATAAAGATTTGATAATGTTCAGCATTTCCCCGTCAATTCCCTCTTTTGCTAGCTGATACCATAAATGCCGACGATTAACAAATCAAATTTGTGTCGCCTATAAAACAAAAATACAACAGTTTCTTCTTTTCTAGTGTGTGATAAATTAATGATTGCAGTGCAAAAATCATCGAGAGTTCAGGTTTTTTTTACCACGAGAACTGCTAATTTAATAGAGTCTATGTGTAACTGGACTTTCCATAGTGTGTGTAGCACATTTTCAGAAATTTTGGAGGGCTAGATTAAAATACGGTAAAAATTGCATCCCTTGTTGTTCAGGGGTGTACGTTGTAGTGAACACCGGGTGTCATTTTTACCAAATTTGTGAACGACCTTCCTCTTAACATAACTGATGCGACGAAAGCCAAAATATCGAGATGAATTTAAGTTACACTTTCAGGATATACTCAAAAAAACAAACCCAAACTATTCCTTGTTTTAATGAAATTGTCTATCAAACGCTGCTTAAATTTCACAGACCGGAGTAACTGGACATTACCAAACCAGTCATCACCAGCAGTTGTCTAACTTGACAACGCCATTACAGTTACTATGGTTACATTCATCCATTACTTCATCAACTTAATTATTTTCGGAAGTCTTTATGAGTGGTTTATAACTCTTGAACCTGGGTACAAATATCATACATGGTTAATATCAACCAATATTGGGTATACCATAGTCCCTGGTAATGTGGAAAGGTGACGCCCAGTAAACTATAAAGATGGCGTACTGGTTTTCTCATTAGAATTCTTCTTAAAAATCGACATGAACTGTTTCTACTTTGTCGGCAGCATGAAAACCTCACGTTTCGCAGCCATAATTAAGAACGTATGAAACATAGACGTTAAATACATTCAGTTTAGATTCTAAATAGTGACGAATCATACATGTTCTACTAGCAATTGTAGCTTGATTTTTGTAAACTTCTAATTAAAGTGAAATAAGTGTAAATAATTTTGTTTTGTTTTTGTTTCTTTCTTTCTTTAATTTGCTGTCAACTGCCACTTGTCGCTATATTGTTTAAGGAAGTCCAACTTTTCCTGTAAGCCAGAGCCAGATTCGGAGAAAAGGGTAGTATCATCTGCATACATCAGGAGGAATAAGGAAAAAATCTCATAAAATACATTAAGTTATTTTTTAAGTCGTTCACGTGTACATGGAGCAAAGGAAGGGAGACAACCCTCGCAAAAAAAGCTTTCTAGTAGGAAAAAAAGGAAGATGTCCATTATGAAAACGCTTAAAAACATGTATTTCTATTAAATCTTAGCGATACTCATGAAAACAACAATAGTGCTTGCGATTGTTTGACAGATTTGTTTATCATTGGCATAATCTTTTTTAAACAACGGGAAATGTAACGTTATGCCCCTATACCAGACTGAGGGAAAAACAAACGTATCAAAAATAAATATATATGTTATTCAAGCCAAAGCATTTTTTTTTTACTTGAAATAGTTCATTTTATCAATATAAAGCATGATAATATTAAAATATTAATACTTTGATATATTTAAAACTGGAAAAGGAAATGTGGATACATGTGATGAAAATCTAATATCACTTCGATAACCTACATAACTTGCACACCATTTCGTCCTTACTCGTTTTTATCAGATACGTTGTAGGCGGGGTCCATTGTAGTATACCATCCGTAATGATGGGTTTAATATCGACAATCATGACATTCACAGTTATGTGATGTCAGCTGTACACACTTCATTGTTCTGATATACTTAGAAATATATGGGAGATATATGCTTTTAGTCAAACACTAAAGCTGCGATATGTGTAGCCCGAGTTTCCTCTGGCCCTGACACCGTGTCTGGTGTAGGACATGGACGTAATAACGACGGTTGAATTGACGTAATAACGATGATTTTGGACGTAATAACGATAATTGAAGGGACGTAATAACGATAATTGAAGGGATGTTATAACGACGGTTGAATTGACGTAATAACGATGATTAACGATGATTTAATTGACGTAATAACGACGGTTAGGCTAGAAGGAAGATTTCGTTGAGTTCCGTCTCTCCATGTTAAACCATAAGTTTCATAATATTAGTGAAGTATACGCGTATTTTCGGCATAGCCGTACAATATTCTTTTGGCACGGATATGACGCGACAGGTGGCATTACTGGTCAAGATGAAGTATGTGATTGGTCAATGTAGCGGTCAATTAAAACTGCAGATATGTAGTTAAAAACAAAACAAAGTTTAGATTGATTGCAAGCTGAATTAGGGGATGTATCTTTTCAAATGACACATGAAAACAATTATATTCCTGATTCAAATGCAGTCTTGGTATCACGAAAAATGATTCAAACTGATATAATTTTGTTATCAGTGCTGAAGCACATTAGTTCGTTCATTTATTTCACCAGCAGATTTATATTATAACCACAGGCATTAAAACTATGCCGTTTATCTTTTTTAAAGATATTTCTTTTTTATTGTGTATGTTGACCTACGGGTACAAAGATATTCAGTAGTTCTACTAGCTGTAGTTGTGTTATATAAACGCTGGAGTTAAATCAACTGTGTGTGATATTCCAGGGATATCCCTTATCACCGCGTACCCGCAAATACCTTCTTCAGACATTTCACTCTATTTATAATTAGTATTTTTAATGTCATACACATTTTGAATACCTTTAAAGCATTACCACATAATTGAAATCTCAGCAAAGGCAAAGAAAATCAAAATAGATGTAAACAGTTGAAAAATTAAACAAAAATAAAACTGATTTGACAAACGTACCTAAAGTTTGAAAATGAAATCCAAATGAAATCAACAAAATAAACAAATAAAAATACATACAACTCGGCGAAAATGAAATATTATTTGGAGAATGCTTCGAGTTCCAGCAAATTGCAAATCGTGACGACAGAGTTATGTCCCTTCACCCAGTACCCGCGGCAGAGTAACACTATGTACTTTTCAGTATACAATTAATCATAGGATTCTTCCAACAAACGATTTGTTAGTGAAAATCAAATAATGTACTCCTAGAATTGGTACATTCTGTAATAGGGAATCAGAAACTTTAAAAAAATATTTTTGTTCGTCGTTGCTATGGAGAAAGATTATTTGAACAGTTTAATGTTTGACATACTGAACATGAAGATATACATCAATTTAATAACTTTAAAGATGCAGATATCATTCTAGGAAATCCACAGCTTGGAAAATTATTAAACCATTTTCTAATATTAATAAAGCATCATATATATTATTGTCGCATGAATGACTCCATTCCAAATTTTAGAATATGTAAGACTAGTTTTGCTAAAACTATGAAATTAGAGAGACGCAACGGGAAAAAGAACACATCTTTTCAGCCCTTCTGGAATAAATGGGGTATATTTGAACAATCTTTGAATAATATTGACTTCTTATTAGGGGAAAAAAACAGAAAGAAAATGTAGAACTTTTTGAATAAAGTATATTCATTTCCTTTTTGGAAGTAATATATAAAATACAATCCTTGGCTCCACTTTGGGGGTTGTCCTCGCCTACTTTACTCGTCACATACATGTATATGTTATCAATCTTCAGACATAGTGTGTAATTTTGTCAGATTTATAAGGATGAACACAGGCAAGCATGTCATGTTGATTTGCACTTGAATGAACATTTTGTGGCAAAGTGGCAATGAAACTGAATAAATGAAGTGTGGATGTACAAAGTAAAGGTACAGAATGAATGAAGTGAAAAAAAAAAAAATAAAAAAAGGATATATATATGTTTTTGTTTCAAAATCTGGATTATTTTCAGCTCAAACAATTCGTGATCGTAAGAAAATTTTAGCAACGAAACAATATTTAAATCCGAGAGGTGGAATTGAGATCGTTTCTTCACCTTATAAACAAAATCTGGTTAACCGGTCAGAATTCCAATACAAACATGCGTTATATGCAAACATAAAATAATATTATTATACCCAGGCTATAATAATTTGATAGCAATGATACATTTAAGATATGTTCAACATAAATGTCAGCTATCTAAATATTCCTTTGTGTATTAGGTTGACAGGTGTACTGGAGCACGTGGAATACCGAGTGCTGATTGCCAGCTGATCAGTATAGTTCAACAACCGGGCTGATATCAGGGACAAATAACAATAGCGTTCGTACATATATTTTGAAATACCTGGTGTATGCAATGTACATAGATAAGTAATATGCGTAATTGGGTGGGCGTGCGGCAGACGAAGTTTGTTACCACAACCGCTCAGATCAACAAATTGAAATAACCGAGGCCAACATAGGGGACGGAGATGTAAACCAATAAATTACAGAGTGTACATTTATAATGTTTGTTTAATTTTGACAAGTTTTATTTGTTTATACTTATATCTGCTTGAATGTATTTAATAAACAATGCTTATATAACGAATTGTCCCTTTAAAGTCATTTAAGTTCCAAACAATTCATTGATATCACTGTAGATAAAACGATTCCTATTTAGAGTAAAGCCGTATATTTTGTATATATTTTGATCGTCTGATACCGGGGACGTATTTAGGTCGACCCTGTTTGATCGCGAGATCGATAGGTTTATGTAATTAGATACCCATATGTAATTTCGCAAGACTGAATGAGGACTGGCTTGTCGTGTAAAAGAACCGGTCGTCATGGATAACTAAGGAATATATATATATCCATAAACCATTAACTTACATGTTTGTAACTAACTAAATCTCCGTTATCTATCTTCAATACGGTTGAACTCAATGTAGGACAGACAGAACTACAGTGGAAATTGAACATAAATAAATAAATGAAAAAATAAGTTAATAAATAAACAATATCATATATTTTTCTTTCTATTCTACATATATTGTAACATTCGGTCATCAAGGTTGGCTTAACCATTTGAAATTGCATGATTTGTGATTTATGATGGCAAAACCCACCAGGGACAGATACCATGATATTTACGTCACTGCAAGGGCTAAGTTCTGTTATATTACTAACGCTAAACTGTCTTAATTGGCCGACAGGTGCCCGTTTATAATTCCCCCATCACGGGGCCCCGTTCTATATTTAACTGGTCGTCGAGATTCCAGCGTCATGCACGCTATTGACAAGCGCCTTAGCAACCAATCGCGTTTACAAACACAGGCGGTATAAACATGGCGGATCTTTTAGCCGGCTGACTTCTGGATTTTGCATCGGCGATTATTTCATGTGATTGATAGCAGCCATCAAATCATACGGGGGTAACTTGAACAAACTTTCAACATGTCGGAGGAAAACGTGAGAGTTGCCGTTAGAGTTCGGCCATTCATATCCTTTTTATCAGAACCATTTAACTGATTGCGACAGCTTTGACAGGTGCTGTCAAAAAGCTAAAATCTTACGGTATGGAGTTTGCAGTAAAATGTAAGGTGTTTCAATGTGTTAAAATCTGATAGTTTGCTAATGTTTGTTTTATATTTCATTTAAGATGTAATGTAAATTGTATTTTATGATGCATTTCCTTACGGCGAATCAAACCGTGCTACATTGTATTTATAAGTGCTGTTCATGTAATGTAACATACAGTATATATTTGAGAGGTACGCATATATAAGTTTTATACTGATATGAGCATATTATCTTTGTAATGCTGTGGAGGTTCTCATATCCAGATTTAATTAGCCCAATCAGACAAGGATCGGACAGGATCTAGTCTAACATCTGGTTATTATAAGACTATACATGTCCCTGTGGACAGGTAGATGTCTTGTATAGGACAAGACGACTCTCAATGGGCTAGTAGGCTACCCATATATTCGGAAACTTAATGGGTTACTCATATACTCGGAAACTGTATGGGTTACTCATATACTCAGAAACTTAATGGGTTACTCATATACTCAGAAACTTAATGGGTTAACCATATACTTGGTTACTCAATGGGTACCCATATACTCGGAAACTCAATGGGTTACTCATAGACCCGGAAACTTAATGGGTTACCCATATACTTGGTTACTCAATGGGTACCCATATACTCGGAAACTCAATGGGTTACTCATAGACCCGGAAACTTAATGGGTTTCCCATATACTTGGTTACTCAATAGGTTTCCCATATACATGTACACGGAAATTTAATGGGTTACCAATATACTATGCGAATGAACGCACTGTGTAACTGATTCTTGGTAATGATAAATATCAGTTTATCCTGTTTATAAAGCAGGAGAGATCCTGTGTACAATGTTGAAGACCTTGAGGACTCTAACTTGGGACGTACCACTCTAAACCCAAGACAGATATGCTTGTATCAATATGTAGCTAAAAGGCCATGCAGCAGCTGATAACTAGCCTATAGGTACACTCATTTCCTAAATTAGCCAGAGTTTCCTCTGGCCCTGACACCATGTCTGGTGTAGGTGTAGCAGAAACTCGGGCTATTCCTAAATCTAAAACCTGGTTTTTGGTATAAGAGTGTGATTATTCAATGACCTTTTCTCCATCCAATGTATTTTAATTTATCTACCTGGTATTTCTGTAAACGCCACCATTCATCTGTTATCCTTTGCAAACTAGCTTATATTCAAACATTGTGTTGCCTTGTTAACACTGATTTATTGGACCACAGTTTTAAAATCAACTCTTACGATACGATTGATCTTAAGACCCCCAACAATTAACCTGCTTTAACCCAATATATCATATCCCAAAGTTAACTTTATATACTGTACCAGACTTCCTGCAGAATTGAAATTCTGCTCAAAGCATTTCAACAATCGACAGAAATAGATATAGATGCTTGTATACAGATATTTTAATACCATTGCACCAAAAATGATTTCATAGCCTGCAAAGTTTTTATTTCAATAAAAAATGCTCCACCCTGACATTAAAACGACATATTTCATAGGTACATCAGAGTATCAAAATAACTCGCCACATTTATTTTTATTGAGAGATTTGTCTCAGAGCCGAGGACGAGGCTATAACAACGTACACTACACATGAACTACACACAAGGCCGTTGTTTACATATCAAGTATGAATGAACTCGCCTATCAATGCTTTCATTTGAACACATTAACAAAATTTTCTCATAATAACTGATCAATATAAACAAACATACAACTAAATACTTATTTCAAAATATAGCAATATCAATACAACACAATATCGATAAAATCAGATCGGTAAAGTTGACAATGTACAAGGAATACAGAAAGAGGTGACCATCAGTCCAACAGGCATCCAGCAAAATATCGGAATTCAAGTTTATTCCCTTTTCTTCTCTTGCTCCAACGAATCAATTCTTCTCCTAAGGAAATCCTGAGGTTTTTCCGATTCCAGTCCATTTTACGTTTCTTTTGGCAGATTCTCTCTGCGTTTTGGCGGGTACATGCTTTCAGTGTTCTGCCATTGTTGTGATTGACCGATAACCCGGCCGCTGCATTGTGGGACTTATTTGGATAGAAACTTGGTCTGTCAGTATTATTTTTGGGAATTTCCCCTATACTTTCATAAAAGCACATTTTCCTCAGGTTTTTGATTCACGATAATTTGTTAGGTATATATCAAGTCTGAAATCTGTAAAGAGGTCAAAATGTAAACGTTTATGTATATTTCTTTTGGAGAATGTGGCTTTAGAATGAGTGATATAACTGTAACTGTCACTTAAAGTATTGAATTGATTGATCCCTGATCCAAGGTACAATGTAACTCCAAGGAGGGCAAGATATTTCTCTGAGATACATGAACTTATTCCTATCCACAAATTAGCCAGCTGTCCAAAAATGAGCCTGCTTCTTTTATTTTTGCAGAATCATCAGTTTAGAAATTGTAAGCTTTAAGTGAATCACAAACAAGCCCTCCTCAAGCTTTGAACTTTTACACTAGGTAAAGGGGGTTGTTTGATGATGAATTATTGTAGAGTCATCTGAATGTTTGTATCTTAGGAAGTCTCACATACATTATGCAAAAAATAAGGGAAAAAGCTTCAAAATAACACTGATCCAACTGGAAGTGTAAAATTTTAATGCTGTTTATTTCATCTGCTAGTCTTTATTTATGAGGATAAGAAAATATATCTTGATATACCCCACAAATGCACGGTGTACAAGTAAACGAACTAGCTAACTTAGGTTTGATAGCTTTGATATTGTTGGTTTTGGGCAGGTAAATGGGGTATTTAATTACTTTCAGATATGATTGCAATTTTTTTTTCATTATTTAAATCAGAAGTATGTAGAATGTTTCTATGTGAAAAAACCTTCAATGCCCGTGTATGACATATCAATATTGGTTTTGGTCAGTTGAATTTCGCTCAATATTGCTTGCAGCACTGAAATCATGATCACATCTTTTGGTCAATCTAAAGCTAATGATCATTATAAAAATAATGACATAAAGGAAGATGAATTTGAAGGTCAGGCTATGTTTTCCAAACATTTTCTGACTGATGATTATTAATAATTGATGTTGAATGATTATTCAAGTGTTTTGCAAAAAAACAGTTCTGAAAGATGGTTTTGTTTTTGTTTTCCTTAACACTGCGTACAACTCTCGAGAAAAAACTCTCAACTCTTCGCTTATCATTGATATGAATGGCAATACCACACAGATAACAGACCCTTCAGGTAGTGACGAACCTCGAAAGTTCACCTTTGACTTCAGTTACTGGTCACACGATGGCTGCAAGGAAAACAATGGCTACTTCGAACCAGATTCATCACAACCAAATGGCAAAAAATTTGCTGATCAGGTAATGAACTTAGCAACATTATACTCCAGATAATAACAATCAATTTTTCTGAGAAAGATGGTTGGATGTACATGTCCAATTTTTGTTTTATTCATTTAAAACTGTCTAAATAAGACTCATATTTGACCAAATCTGTATAGGGTCTGTAAGTCTCGCCATTTAAGTCCCAAGATTTTGCGAGATAATACTACTTCCGAGTACTTTGCCATAACGTTAACATGGGAAAACTGAAAATCGCAATTATTTGAAAAATAGCAACTATATCAAAAACACAAAATTGCTAGTTGATAAAGTATTCAAGACTCATTTTGAAAATGTGTATTTCGTTGACTTGTATATGTTAACGACATTTTTTTCTTCTGTGAGACTACTAACATAAACTGTGTTTGGTACCCGGAAAAAAGCGTCACTCAAGACGAGACTTACAGACCCTATTAATATACGATTGTGTCATATTACGAATTGATCAGTCTGAATACAGTTGGAGGGATTACAATGTATCTACTAACGAGCTCTGTAAAATCATCGTTACTACTGAGGAAAGTCGTTACAGAAATGATAATGTCGTTATGATTACCCTGATATTAATTTTGAGAACCTTAATAATTACATGGATATTACCTGTATTCAATGGTGGATGTTCGGCCATTGTTGGCTACCCATGGTTGATTGCGATACGCTACACTACACTTATCACATTTTAATATTCTAATTTCACCTTAAAACTGAAGAGTTCTTATTCAGAAAGGATTATGTTGATTGGTTTCTATTTATAGAGTGTCATCATTAAAACAAAGGATTTTTTGAGCTGACCCACAATGATTAGTTTAGCGTAACCTAATGCAATTGACAGTGGGTATCCAGCGTTGTATTAGGCATGCTGTTATGCTTCCTAGTTCCTTCTCTTAATATTCTCTCTGAACTTTTTAAATGGTCTTTATGCAATTTACACCTTTAAGTTAACAAATAAAGGTGTTACGAAAAAAAAAATCAAAAAAATCTTAGGTTACTAATCGAGTCATTTGATTGGGAATGTGGAAAGTTAAACTGTTTAAATTTATTTTGCAAATATATGGCTTTTTAAGCTATGGTACCTGTATATTTTGTTTCAGAAAAGTGTGTATAATGATTTGGGAGTGGGTGTATTGGACAACGCTTGGGGCGGCTACAACTCAACACTGTTTGCCTACGGACAGACAGGCTCTGGGAAAAGTTGGTCCATGGTTGGATATGGTGTCAACAAAGGTGAGATCATTTACGTGTATATATATATACTCATGGATGTGAAGTGGGGAAGTTCAAATAAATTCAGACATTTCATGGTTGAGTGTATCCTTGAATCATACACTATAGGAACTTTACACATAACAAAATTAGGTCTCATTTCTTTGCTAACTACAAAGTTATGGCCCTTGGTTCAGTATGTGTGACTTTATCCAAACTTACAAACTCATATATTCTATCAATTTTATCATGATTTGATTTTGAATTATGTAGATTGGCTCTCATAATCAGATTACACAGATCACATTAGTGTCTTACTTTCAGGTATATACTTATACTGCATATGTCTTGTAATGAAGTAATTAGTAAACAAGTTCATTGGCATAACAAATAAATGCGTAAAAAAATAAAAACAACACCTGCAGAAACAAAAAATAGAAAAAAATACCAAAAAAAAACGTGAAAAAAAAAATGAAAATAAAACAAAACAAAACAAGAAATATCTTTAAAAAAGATAAACGACATAGTTTTAATGCTGGTGGTTATAATGTAATACTGCTGGTGAAATAAATCAACAAACTAATGCAAATTCAGCACGGATAACAAAATTAGATCAGTTTGAATCATTTTTGGTAATAATAAGACTGCATTTGAATCAGGAATATGATTTTATTAATGTGTCATTTAATCTTAACTTTGTTTCGTTTTTAACTGCATATCTGCATTTTGCATTGACCGCTACATTGACCAATCATATACTTCATCTTGACCTGTAACGCCACCTGTAGCGTCATATCCGGGGCCAAAACAAAATTAGACGGCTATGCCGAAAAAACTGGAAAGAAAAAAAAAATTCATTTAGCTGAATTTCCATGATAGTAAAGTTTGAGTACAGTAGCCATTGCTATGTGGTGATGTTATTTGGACAGGTCAGGCCAAATACCAGTTGTGTTGTTTTGATTTCAGGAATTGTACCACTTTTCTGTGACAACATCTTCCAACAGATTAACGAAAAAAAGAAAGCCGGAGATAAAACTGAATTTGAGGTAAGTTTTAAAATGTTTTCATCAATCTGTCTATTGTTGGTAATCATATCATTGATACTAACCTTTATCCAAACAATGTTTTGTACTGTGTTGGAATATTCATTTTATACAACCCTTAGCATGCAAATTATCTTAAAATCAGGGCTATATTAAGCTCAAATTTGGTGTTGATTTTGTCCAACAGGACAGGGGGTTGGTAAATACTGTTAGTCGTTAGATCAGGTGTTAGTCGTTAGATCAGGTGTGAGTCGTTAGATCAGGTGTTAGTCGTTAGATCAGGTGTTAGTCGTTAGATCAGGTGTTAGTCGTTAGATCAGGTGTTAGTCATTAGATCAGGTGTTAGTCGTTAGATCAGGTGTTAGTCGTTATATCAGGTGTTAGTCGTTAGATCAGGTGTCAGTCGTTAGATCAGGTGTCAGTCGTTAGATCAGGTGTTAGTCATTAGATCAGGTGTTAGTCATTAGATCAGGTGTTAGTTGTTAGATCAGGGCCCAGTTGTTCAAAAGGTGATTAAGCTAATCACAATTTAACAACAATCTTAAAATTGTGATAAAAAAAATTCTGGTACAACTAACATCACAAAATTTTGTGAAACTATAACACACCTCAGTTTCTTCCTATTTGCCTATTTTAAGGAACAAACACACAGAGGTTCTGAAGTAAAGGCGAAATAAAATTTTCACTGATCAGGTGATTAAGCTAATCAACTTTTGAACAACTGGGCCCAGTTGTTCAAAAGTTGATTAGGCTAATCACATTTTAACAACATTTTTCAAATCCAGATATAATAATATCTGGTAGAACTAGCTTGACAAAACTTTATGAAATTCTGTAATTCTTAATTCTCTTCCATTTGGCATACTTTAAAAATGATATACTCGCAGGTTTTGCAACAAATGATAGAAGAAATTTGCACTAATCAGGTGATTAAGCTAATCACCTTTTGAACAACTGGGCCCAGGTGTTAGTCGTTAAATCAGGTGTTAGTCGTTAGATCAGGTGTGAGTCATTAGATCAGGTGTGAGTCATTAGATCAGGTGTTAGTCGTTAGATCAGGTGTCAGTCGTTAGATCAGGTGTTAGTCATTAGATCAGGTGTCAGTCATTATATCACGTGTTAGTCGTTAGATCAGGTGTCAGTCGTTATATCAGGTGTCAGTCGTTAGATCAGGTGTCAGTCGTTAGATCAGGTGTCAGTCGTTATATCAGATGTCAGTCGCTAGATCAGGTGTTAGTCGTTAGATCAGGTGTTAGTCGTTAGATCAGGTGTTAGTCGTTAGATCAGGTGTTAGTCGTTAGATCAGGTGTCAGTCGTTAGATCAGGTGTCAGTCGTTAGATCAGGTGTCAGTCATTAGATCAGGTGTCAGTCATTAGATCAGTCGTTAGATCAGGTGTTAGTTGTTAGATCAGGTGTTAGTCGTTAGATCAGGTGTTAGTCGTTAGATCAGGTGTCAGTCGTTAGATCAGGTGTTAGTCGTTAGATCAGGTGTTAGTCGTTAGATCAGGTGTGAGTCGTTAGATCAGGTGTGAGTCGTTAGATCAGGTGTCAGTCATTAGATCAGGTGTTAGTCGTTAGATCAGGTGTTAGTCGTTAGATCAGGTGTTAGTCATTAGACCAGGTGTCAGTCATTAGATCAGGTGTTAGTCGTTAGATCAGGTGTTAGTCATTAGATCAGGTGTGAGTCGTTAGATCAGGTGTTAGTCGTTAGATCAGGTGTTAGTCATTAGATCAGGTTAGACAGCACCACGATATAAATTGTAGAAACTGGTCCATGGTTTCTGTTCACTAATTTTCTGCAACCATATAAAACATTTAAAATAGAAATAAATTAAAATAAAATTTCATGTAATTATTTATTCATTTATAAATAAATAACTAATTATCACGACTGTCCTGCATTGTCAGTATAGTAAGTTTAAATCAAACTCCAAAACTCCAGGTGTCAGTCATTAGATCAGGTGTGAGTCGTTAGATCAGGTGTTAGTCATTAGATCAGGTGTGAGTCGTTAGATCAGGTGTTAGTCGTTAGATCAGGTGTTAGTCATTAGATCAGGTTAGACAGCACCACGATATAAATTGTAGAAACTGGTCCATGGTTTCTGTTCACTAATTTTCTGCAACCATATAAAACATTTAAAATAGAAATAAATTAAAATAAAATTTCATGTAATTATTTATTCATTTATAAATAACTAATTATCACGACTGTCCTGCATTGTCAGTATAGTAAGTTTAAATCAAACTCCAAAACTCGAGGTGTCAGTCATTAGATCAGGTGTGAGTCGATAGATCAGGTGTTAGTCGTTATATCAGATGTTAGTCGTTATATCAGGTGTTAGTCGTTATATCAGGTGTTAGTCGTTAGATCAGGTGTCAGTCGTTATATCAGGTGTCAGTCGTTAGATCAGGTGTCAGTCGTTAGATCAGGTGTCAGTCGTTAGATCAGGTGTTAGTCGTTAGATCAGGTGTTAGTTGTTAGATCAGGTGTCAGTCGTTAGATCAGGTGTTAGTCGTTAGATCAGGTGTTAGTCGTTAGATCAGGTGTTAGTCGTTAGATCAGGTGTTAGTCGTTAGATCAGGTGTCAGTCGTTAGATCAGGTGTCAGTCATTAGATCAGTCGTTAGATCAGGTGTTAGTCGTTAGATCAGGTGTTAGTCTTTATATCAGATGTTAGTCGTTATATCAGGTGTTAGTCGTTATATCAGGTGTCAGTCGTTAGATCAGGTGTTAGTCGTTAGATCAGGTGTCAGTCGTTAGATCAGGTGTTAGTCGTTAGATCTGGTGTTAGTCATTAGATCAGGTGTTAGTCGTTAGATCAGTCGTTAGATCAGGTGTTAGTCATTAGATCAGGTGTTAGTCGTTAGATCAGGTGTCAGTCATTAGATCAGGTGTTAGTCGTTAGATCTGGTGTTAGTCGTTAGATCAGGTGTAGTCGTTAGATCAGGTGTGAGTCATTAGATCAGGTGTCAGTCGTTAGATCAGGTGTTAGTCGTTAGATCAGGTGTGAGTCGTTAGATCAGGTGTCAGTCGTTAGATCAGGTGTTAGTCGTTAGATCAGGTGTTAGTCGTTAGATCAGGTGTGAGTCGTTAGATCAGGTGTCAGTCGTTATATCAGTCGTTAGATCAGGTGTTAGTCGTTAGATCAGGTGTTAGTCGTTTGATCAGATGTCAGTCGTTAGATCAGGTGTTAGTCGTTATATCAGCTGTCAGTCGTTAGATCAGGTGTTAGTCGTTAGATCAGGTGTCAGTCATTAGATCAGGTGTGAGTCGTTAGATCAGGTGTCAGTCATTAGATCAGGTGTGAGTCGTTAGATCAGGTGTTAGTCGTTATATCAGATGTCAGTCGTTAGATCAGGTGTTAGTCGTTAGATCAGGTGTTAGTCGTTAGATCAGGTGTTAGTCGTTAGATCAGGTGTTAGTCGTTAGATCAGGTGTTAGTCGTTAGATCAGGTGTCAGTCGTTAGATCAGGTGTCAGTCATTAGATCAGTCGTTAGATCAGGTGTTAGTCGTTAGATCAGGTGTTAGTCGTTAGATCAGGTGTTAGTCATTAGATCAGGTGTGAGTCGTTAGATCAGGTGTTAGTTGTTAGATCAGGTGTTAGTCATTAGATCAGGTGTTGGTCATTAGATCAGGTTAGACAGCACCACGATATAAATTGTAGAAACTGGTCCATGGTTTCTGTTCACTAATTTTCTGCAACCATATAAAACATTTAAAATAGAAATAAATTAAAATAAAATTTCATGTAATTATTTATTCATTTATAAATAAATAACTAATTATCACGACTGTCCTGCATTGTCAGTATAGTAAGTTTAAATCAAACTCCAAAATTCACTTTCCGAACAGTCTGAATACATTACAGATGTGTAAAAATTGATGCATTGCAAACAAATATCAAGTGTGGCAATATCACTGTTTCTCGAAATTCAGTTGAATTAATATGTGATAAAGTGAGATGAAAATGCATCTGAAATGATGGCTATGAATTAATTTATAAATCAATTGGAAAAGCAATAAATATTAAAAATATTAAAACAAAAAAAATCATGGGATCTGTTGGGTATGTTGAGATGTACATACAACTATATTCAATGTTTGGTTGAAATAGCACTTGATACTTTTTGAGAAACTGAGCTAAGCTAAAACTTTATAGTCCAGACTCCAGCATCCCAGAGGCAATGGACCATCATTTTAGGATGATATTCCATAAAGCTGTGTTTAGATGGCCATTACGTGATCTATCTTTATACCAAATTTGATTAAAGTTGGACTTAAATATTTTGAGCATTGGATCAAATCGCAAAACTTTCAAGTGAAATGACAATGACATCGCTGTGACTGTCACCCCATATTTACTGTCGACGCCAGATACATAACACTAAATCTCACGAGACAAAAGTGATATATAAATACTTGTTACATATGTCTTTTGAACTTTTAGGTATATTATGATAAAACATATGATATTCTATTTCTCAGGTAACCTTCAGTATGCTCGAGATCTACAATGAACAAGTCAGAGATTTACTCTCCAAAAAGTCGAGTCGCGGAGGACTGAAAGTTCGACAGCACCCTAAACAGGGTTTCTATGGTAAGTAATAACTAATATATTTAAGTGCCCATTGCTGTCATACTCACCAACATTCCTTGTTTAAGAAGAAAAACTCCTGAATTAACATTGAATTGTCATTATCAGTTAAATCTCTTTATGTTTTATCGTATAAAATAATATTTGAAAAGGCGTTTTCGAATTTAGATACTTTAGGTTTGAAAGAACTCCAACAGACAGCTTTATAATCTGCTTGAAAGGCCTTGTCAGCCATTTTGTTTACTACAAAACGTAAGCTAACATTGGTCAAGGGAGATAACTTCAAATTTTCAAGTATTGCGATACAAATTAAGGATAGACGATGCATCGATGCACCACTCTACGATCAGATGCATCGGTGAAACGTTACACCACTAGTTAATACACACTTCATGATCATATATCGATATATGAAATAATGTATTATATGATATTTTGTTGTCAGAAGGTGATTAAAAAGTATATATGGTTACTCGGTATTGATGGTAGACCTTTGTCAACAGCTCATGGCCTGATAGTCGTTCCTGTAGACAGTTACGAGGAGATCTCTAAAAGAATGGCAGAAGGGACCACCAACAGGACTGTGGCTTCTACAAACATGAATGCTACCAGCAGGTAAGGAAAGCTATATTAAAAAAAAAATGTATTAACGTGTCAAGTTAAGGGTATATGCTACCTCAAACACATTTTTTTCCAAGCAAGCAGTGCTCTATAGAAGCCTGAAATATGTATTTCAGGGTTACATTCAAATGTATGTGTGACACTCACATGGTTTCCCAATATTAAAACAACCTAAGTAATGTGAATTTTTTAAGGGGACAAAACTCATAAACTAATAAAATATACATACAGTACATTCCAGTTAATCGGGTAACGCTTAATCGGGTATTTCGTTTAAGTGGGTAAAATTTCAAAAACCAAAACCATTTTCTCTTAAATCATGTTAAAAAAATTCGTTTAATTGGGTTGAAAAAGTCGCATTTTTCGGTTATTCGAATAGAACAATCAGGACAAAAAAATAGAAATGCTCCAATTTTCACGAAAGTCATTACGTATTTCTTTAAGTTTTGGACATTTATCAACAAATAGGGTAATTTAGATGGTTAAAATGTCAAAAAACGGTAAAATATTACCTTAAATGATAATGTTATGTCGGGGTTTTGTCATGTTCAGAACTGTGTTGTTGATAATTCTGCCTCGTGGGGTTTTTCCCCAACAGGAAGTCGATTAAGAATTGTGGGTAAAATTAAATGTTATTTTTAGAGTCAGCTGCAGGCCAAACGTAATGGGGGTTTAAAAGCATAATTAAGCTACTAGACAATTTAAACTTTTACTTCTGAGATGTAAAATCTTCGAAGCAGAAACCAAAACAATAGGGTTTGACCTGGGTCTGCCATTGCTACAGATCGATTGATATCACTGTATGTGGCGAATCCAAAGTGAAGGGTTCGCCACAGGGAAATGTGACGACACCGGTACACAGGTGAGTTATTAAAAAAACAGTAGCGAGCAGTAAAAGGACAGACGCCCGACGTTAGCTTATAATTCCTATTCAGGTAAGGATTAGAACTGATTAATAAAAACATTACATTGGATTTCGTTTTGTTTTATCAGTGACTGCCAGTGTCAAGGTCGTATAAATATTTACCACAGGAACGACCTAAATAAACTCGGTTTCTGGGATCTTTGTGCTTTGGCAATTGAAAATAATATGGAATATTTTAAATTTCATAGGGAACATAAGAATGTCTCTATGATTAACATAAATGATTTTAGCTGTAATTGTCGGCGAGTCCTAATAGATCGTATGTCAAATTAGGAACACGTGGATGAAACAGGGATGTATGACTCCCGATTTGAGGTGCTACGATTGTACTGTGTCGCGAATAAGAAACAATTTTTAAGGTGTTTTTATTTTAATACATGTATTTTTATACAATTAGTAATAGTAATCTGACAATTTGACATCAGTAAAAGCACAAACAAAAACACCGTTAATTAACAATAATAACGCAAATATTTTCTTCCAAGTCTGACAACCATTACGGACCAAATCCAAGATGGCGACGTGCATTTCGGCTTATTGCATAAGTCGGTTAATCGGGTAAAAAGTCCCCGCAAATAGGCAACCCGATTAAGCGGAATGCACTGTATTATCAAAGGTAGCATGTATCCTTAAGTTTGTGCAGAAAAATTGAAACCAGCACCTAAAGACAAGTAGTATGCATATACGTATGTCAGTGGAAGAAGTTATGAACTAAATTAAGTGACCTCTCGCTCTTTGACCACTAGGCTAAATAGATTTTTCTGCTAGTCTGAGCTTGTAAGGTGATGTTAAACTCTCTACATTTATACTACTCTACCTTCACAAAGTCTTCACCGCGAAGCTCCAAGGAACCAACTCAATATCCTATAGCTTATACTTAGAGTGCATTGGCTAGGTAAGCATGGATGGTACTATATCATATATATATATACAAATATATATAACTTAGCAACACAAATGTGACTTGTGCCCTGACCTGGCCTCGAAGTATAATACATTTGTATATATACATGTATATACAAATCTGTAATTGCATGGATAGAGTGAAGAAATACATCCTCTGCACACTGGGCCTAGAACTATTAAGCCACCTCTGTGTGGCCTTTTACTGTTTTTACTCATAGTTCACTAAATACATATTTTTCATACTTTTAGAAATACTGAATAAATTGAGTCTGCTTACTTGACAAGACTTGTCAAGGGTGTCTCTATATCTACCTGTTTGTATAGTATGAATTTAATTAGCTGATGACTTTGGACTTTTACAGTTATACTATGTAGGTATTTTATTGACCTATCAAACTTGACCTACAGAAAGGCATGTGTATTGTGGTGTTAAGTAATTTAGTAATAGGATTGATATCTGATCTGTTAAAGTTTAATTGGTCTGATAAAGAAGCATAAAGTTTTCAGCCTTGAATTTGGCCACTTTTAGACCTCTAAAATTGCCATTCGTTATACCCAAGTATTTAGTAGATTTAAAATATTTCGAGCCATGTTCAATTTCTTAGGTGTATAAATATTGGTCCCTTTGAGCTTTAAGAGCTAATATGTTCTACTGGTGCTAATGTACCTATTAACAAGGTATGTTTGTAATCAGTCACCTGTGACCAGTGTAGAAGTATAATCAATACCTCTGTACTCTCTGTATATAAATGGATAATGGAATTAGTTTGATGCCCCAGAAAAACAAATATAATCTAGGCATTGATTAAGATTTAAGATTGTAATGCTTTTCCTGTAAAACATATTCTTATGCTGCCACTATTTAACTTGTAAAAATGGATCTTGCTATTCTGCCACTTTTTGACCTGTAAAAATGAATCTTAATTGCTTTCCTGCAACTTAGACCATGACCTTGTTAAAATGCCTAAACTTGTCAATTAAAATCTTGTTAAATTGCCACCACTTGTCCATAAAAGTCATACTACAATACTGTCACCATTTTCCCCATAGACCTTGTTATACTGCCACCATTTATACAGTAAAACCTTGTCAAACTAACACCATTTTTCATATAAAATTTATATTGCCACCATTTGCACTGTAAAATATTATCAAAAAGCTCCTACGCTGCCACCATTTGTACAATAAAAACTTGTTATACTGTCACCATTTGTACAATAAAAACTTGTTACACTGTCACCATTTGTAGAGTAAAACCTTGTTATACTGTCACTATTTGCCAGTAAAACCTTGTTAAACTGTCATAATATTAACAGTAAAACTTTGTCAAAATGCTATTATTTGTCAGTAAAACCATGTTATATTGCCACCATTTGTTAGTAAAACCTTGTTATAATGCCACCTTTTGTTAGTAAAACCATGTTATATTGCCACCATTTGTTAGTAAAACCTTGTTATAATGCCACCTTTTGTTAGTAAAACCTTGTTATACTGCCACCATTTGTTAGTAAAACCATGCTATACTGCCACCATTTGTTAGTAAAACCTTGTTATAATGCCACCTTTGTTAGTAAAACCATGTTATATTGCCACCATTTGTTAGTAAAACCATGCTATACTGCCACCATTTGTTAGTAAAACCTTGTTATAATGCCACCTTTTGTTAGTAAAACCTTGTTATAATGCCACCTTTTGTTAGTAAAACCTTGTTATACTGCCACCATTTGTTAGTAAAACCATGCTATACTGCCACCTTTTGTTAGTAAAACCTTGTTATAATGCCACCATTTGTTAGTAAAACCATGCTATACTGCCACCATTTGTTAGTAAAACCTTGTTATAATGCCACCATTTGTTAGTAAAACCTTGTTATAATGCCACCTTTTGTTAGTAAAACCTTGTTATAATGCCACCTTTTGTCTATTACTTGTTTTACTGCTACCTTTTGTACAGTTAAACCTCGTTGAACTGCCACAATTTTTACAGTAAAAACCTTTGTAATATGGTGACTATGTGTGACGTATTAATGGTTTGTAATGTTATTCCAGTCCAGTAATTAATTAACTAAGTTTTACAGAGAAGTCTGTACCTGAGACCGGCCAGGGGTATATGTTAGCAATTCATAATGTATTGCAAAACACCAACACAAAATTCCAATATTACAAAATCATAAGCTGATTTCTTTCATTTGAACTGATCAATGTCCTTGTGTATAGATGAATGAGGAAAGGCATTAGTGCAGGTATTCTATACATCCACGACTTTCACTCAGCTCGGTCACATTGCCAATATCGTCACGCCAGACTAAAGGCCCGTACGTAGGTTGTATACGGCTGCCATGGCAGAATCCAAATATTTGGAACCCTGGCTCACGACATTCATTACCCACAAAGTGCTCTACAAAAAACTAATACACCGATAATCTACCGATCTTTTATTGACATTTCTCCTTAGACTTTAAATTGGATGAAAATCTATATTATGTCCATGTGTAGGCCACTCTGAAGGTGTATAACTTTCGGCCTTGGACTTAGTGGAATTAATAATGCAGTGTAATAATCCTGCTTTGTAAAACTGGATATTACCCCATAATTCTGTCCAAATTTTAAATCATATTATATACAAGTAGAAATCTTAACAGTTTGACTTGTAACTAAAAATATTCTAAAATCTGTGTGAACAAATTATCTACCATACCTAGCCGTAACAGCCTTCCATTAGACTTATCTGCAGTATTTATCTGTTAGTTTTGAATGATTCAATACCTGAAAGGATTATTATGAATGGCAATATTGGTGACATGCAGTACTTATGATAAAAGGTTAATATATATGCCTGTGTTATGTTAATTTATGTTTCAGCATGGACAAATATTTAATTAGCTCTTAAAAGTTATATATAAGAGTTGATGGCTGGTACCAATGTGGGTTTTAATCCACCATTTCATCATCAAATCTATTTGTGTCATCCATCTTGAATTGAAATGGCTGGTCGTTAACGACCAGGTCAGAACAATTCCCTGTTTAAATATTGACATAGGTAACCAGAGTTCTTTCCACTCTTCTGTTTCAATACTGCCCTGTTTACAATAGGACTGGTTCATGAAAATCAGATATTGTGACACCTCTCAATGAGTACATACAAATACAAAAAAAGATATTGATTTTTATTTATTTTTTTCCACATTATGCAGATGAATTGATAAAATGTATCTTGAACACAATGTAAACAATTGAACCATTGTTGTTAGAGATGTTTGTTGCCTTAGCAACACTGGTCCTTACCTGTAATTAAAAATTTTACCTATATTTAGGTCTGTCTGTCAGGATCACAGGGATTTGACATATATTTCCCACCCATGGTCCATATATATAATGCCTGGAGATGGGAATTAATCTATGCCAAGTCCCTGTGGTTAGGATAAGATTGTTGTTTATCCACCAAATACAATTGTACATGTATATTGGCTCCACAAAGATTGTTATTGAGACAAAACTGAGATATAATTTAATTCATTGTGCAACATTTATGAAATTCTATATTTTGGTTAGAACATCTCATCCAATACTGTTTTATTCGTAATCAACCTCAAATGTGTGTTGACAATTGATATGAACAAGTTAACATTATTACATTTCCTTTGTCGAAATCATTCCACTGTCTTATTATATCTGTGAGTTAACCAGTTGCATATATCATGAAAAAATATGAAGTTCACGCTGGAGTTCAAACTTGTAATAGTCTAGACCCCTCATAACTTGTAATAGTCTAGACCCCTCATAACTTGTAATAGTCTAGACCCCTCATAACTTGTAATAGTCTAGACCCCTCATAACTTGTAATAGTCTAGACCCCTCATAACTTGTAATAGTCTAGACCCCTCATAACTTGTAATAGTCTAGACCCCTCATAACTTGTAATAGTCTAGACCCCGTAATAGTCTAGACCCCTCATAACTTGTAATAGTCTAGACCCCTCATAACTTGTAATTGTCTAGACCCCTCATAACTTGTAATAGTCTAGACCCCTCATAACTTGTAATAGTCTAGACTCCTCATAACTTGTAATAGTCTAGACCCCTCATAACTTGTAATAGTCTAGACCCCTCATAACTTGTAATAGTCTAGACCCCTCATAACTTGTAATAGTCTAGACTCCTCATAACTTGTAATAGTCTAGACCCCTCATAACTTGTAATAGTCTAGACTCCTCATAACTTGTAATAGTCTAGACCCCTCATAACTTGTAATAGTCTAGACCCCTGACTCTGTAAAGCATATCATCCCTATACTAAATGACCATGCACACCAGTTTGACCTTAGTAAGATGACATGCTTTTTGGTGTATAAACAATTGAAAGTTTCTCAGTACTATAGATTCTATAACATTTTTGGCATTTCAATAGAAGGCATAATTTATTTCTAACAGAACGCCTCAAAGGTTTTACATCAACTACACTATATACTGTAGTGACATACATTGGATGTTTGATACAGAATTGGTAGAGATGTTATGATTGGAAAAAATACACATGTAGTTATTATATTAAAGTTGAATCTTCTGATGGTTCAAATGTTCATAGTTTGAAGCAAAAAGAATGAACTGGTAATTAGAATAATTTGATAGTTCACATTCTCAAATAGGGTTACACACAAAAGCACTCCAGTACATTTTGAATATGATAAAATAGATACAATTAACATGTATATTTGTTTGTTTACTTAAAAACCTATAAAATCTCATTTCTTGATTTAAATCAATCTAAATCAAAAAGTCTCACCACAAGGCATTGACTGTTATTGGAAAGTTTTAATACTTGACTGCTAACTAAACCAGTGTCACCAAACAGTGACTTACATAAAGGGTTCTTTCTTGTCATAGATTCTATAAGTTACCAGCAATTTCTTCGGAATATAAAGTTATAAATCACAAACTTTGAGGTTTGATTCTAAATGACACATGAATTGTTAAAGCTTCGCTGATTAAGGGAGCAACGATGTTTACTGATTATTTACAAGCTTTTGTTGGAAAATAAAATTTCTTTCCATTTATACTTACAGTCGAGCTCACACAATTGTTGGGATCACATTTCAACAGAAATTCATCAATGCGGCTGGAGAGGAGACTGCCAAAACAGCTGTTGTCAATCTCGTGGACTTGGCTGGAAGGTAAATTCAGCTACATATCTTATCAGTTCTTGGTAATAATTTAGCTCTGAACTTTAATAACCAATAAATATTTATTTTATGTTCTGAGATTACTTTCTCCTTAAGCTACTTATATATATACTGTTTTTCCTAGCTCAATAGCATGAAGGGCAAGTGAGGTTAGGCTTTGTGGTATGGCATCTGTAAACGATTCGCCAACATAATTTCAAAGTCACAGGAGTCAAATATATTAAAATCTTGAAAGAATTTCTCAGTCACTCAAAAGGCCCAAGGTCATGGTATTTTGTCAATAGCATGCTGGAATCAAGAGCAATCTTTGTTCAAATGAATGACCTTCATCTATGTTCAAGGTCACTTTGTCAGATTTTAAAATCAAGCTTTCTCATTATCCAAGAGGCCAAGGATGATGATATTCAGAGTCAGTAACATCCTGAGATGAAGGGCTAACAATTAGTTTGTTCAAATGAATACCCTTGACCTACTTTAAAGGTCACATGGGTAAAATTATTTTGAGTCTGTAACACATTCAAATAAATGACCTTGACCTTACATTCATATTGGAAGGAAATTTTCACTTGAATGTCCTTAAGACCAGCTTTAAACATAATTAAGCTTCCATGTGCAGTACATTTTACCAGTTGTTTTTCTCTAAGTGAGGTAGGAGTACAATTAACTTGACCGTATTTTCTGTGGTGACAATACATCCATTGTTTTCCATAGTGAGCGAGCTGAGAGCACGGGTGCTACAGGAGACCGCCTGAAAGAGGGCGCCGCTATCAACCAGTCCCTATCATGCTTGGGCAACTGTATTGCTGCCCTGGCAGAAAAATCCTCAGGAAAGAATACCCGAGGTATGTACAAAACAGTAGTAACACTAAACATTATATTGTTGTCTCTATGATTGTCGACATAATGATCACAAAAAAAAAAAAAAAATAGATTTAATAAGATAGTTCTAAAACAAATTGCGATATTGATGGTACATCATCATCAGTACATGACACGATATTGACCTTGTATGTTTGTCTACTTTTCAGTACCATACAGAGATTCAGTCCTAACCAAACTGCTCAAGAATGCCCTGGGAGGAAACAGCAAAACAATCATGGTAAGTGTCTGATAGATCGTGTTGTAAAAAGAGTAATATTATAATGAATCATTGACTATTCAAAAAGTAAAAGACATGTCCATCAGTCCGTCCGGCCATCCATCAGTCTGTCCATCGATCCATCTATCAGTCTGTCCTGGGGAGGGGGTCAGTCAAGGATATGTATACTTGCTTCAGCATTGCTCAATAATGTTTGTTTTCCTGGTATATCTGATAGGGTTTATTGGGATGAGTGTTATATTATGTCAAACCAAAGACTAATATTAAATGTTGTTACTAATGGTTCTGTTTATTTACAGATTGCAGCTCTTAGTCCGGCTGACGTAAACTTTGATGAAACTCTATCTACACTTCGTTACGGTTAGACTTTTCTCTCAATCTATCTACACTTCGTTACGGTTAGACTTTTCTCTCAATCTATCTACACTTCGTTACGGTTAGACTTTTCTCTCAATCTGTATACTGTAAATGCTGATATTTTCAAAGTTTAAATTTTTTGGAGGATAAAATTACGCTTTTAAGCAATAAAGACCACCAGTATCAATTGCAGTCCAGTTGAAAATGATAAGCCCACTCCATGCTTTGATTTTGTGTCGTCTCTGATCAATTATTGTAATATACGGAAGGTGGGAGATCCAACGTCCGTGTAAACAGTTTTGTATGGTTCTGCGTTAATTTATTATTGTTATAGTTATTGAACCCTACTCCCAACCCTTCTACACTTTAAATGGCAATTAATTGTCTTTTCTCTTTCCTCCTTTACAGCGGATCGTGCCAAACAGATCAAGACCACTGCCTCTGTAAACGAGAGTGCCACAGACAAGCTGATCAGGGAACTTCAGGAGGAAAACGACAAACTTAAACTGATGATAGAATCAGGGAACTACGAAATGATTAAACAAGATGACGATGACGATGATTTGACAGATGAAGGTAACTTTTTCTCCCATCATTTTCAAGATATGATTTTGGCTTTGGGTTAACAACACTATTATGCCATGTAATTGAAAGTTTGTTTGGTCAAATGTTTTTTTACATTAAATCATTTGAACTGAATGGTCATAGGGAATTTTGTGCTCTTCAAATTTTCGATTTTCTGTTTTTGTAGATTTTAAACAGTGTTTTTCCACTTAACATATTTATGTAGAAATAAAAACAACAAAAAGTTTGTGTTGTTTTCAGAGAAGAAACAGGAAAAGGAAGACCGTGAATCAGAGTATGCCAGTATGTTGGAGAAAAACAAGCACGAGATGGAGGAGATGAAGAAAACGTTTGAACAGAAGCTAGCAGAGCGTGGCGAATCTGTAAGTACAAATATTTATCTATTTGTTAACGAATAAAATCAATGTTCCATATTTGTTATACATGGTCATACATTCATCCATTTAACGCACAGTAACAAGGTCACCGAACTGACCCACAGTCTGACAGTCACCAAACTGACCCTTTGAAACCGTCTATTGCCATGGTAACGAAATGAAGGTTTCTGATTGGTCGAAATTTAAATATTGTTTGATTTCGGCAAAAACTGGTACATGGTATCACTTTCAAAAATATCTGTTGTCATGGTAAAGAAATGGGAGCTTCTGATTGGCCTTACAACTGTTGGGGTAGTTTGGGGGACATTATAGTAACGGCCGCCGTTACAATTAGTAATTGTTATTAGTGACCCACAGTCTTACTGTCACCACCGACCCACCCAGTCACCCAAGTGACCCACCCAGTCACCAAAGTGACCCACCCAATCACCCAAGTGACCCACACAGTCACCATCTTATTTAAGAATTATTTATATCGATGATATCATTGAGGATCCCTTCTTATGAATGCATAGCAAAACTGACAACAATATATGGTAGATTATTGGAGGATAAGCAAGGCAGAATGAAGTTATGCGGGCTATGAATATATAGTTTTGAGATTTCAAATAATTCCTACCCTGGTTGTGACCTTAGTTTTGATTGGTTATCTGTTGTACAACATTAACTGATTGGCCATTAACTCATTCAGTATTTCAGAGACTGTTACAGTCAAGCTACTAACAAAACCCCATCAGATTTTGTATCATTGGAGAATATTTAAATGATCTGTCATACTATGTATGTTCCAGGATACGGACTTTAATGCTGTAGATGAGAAGAAGAAAACTATACCCCATCTTTACAACCTGAACCAGGACCCTCAACTGTCTGGGAGGATTGTTCACTTCCTGGAGGGGGAGAATATTATCATTGGTAGTAGTGCTGCTGAGGGCGATGTTGGTATTAGGATCGTTGGGCCAAGGTAGGTAGTCTATTTTTCATTTCAACAAATTTTATTGACAAAAATGATGGAATATAGTCAATTGGATTGAATAACAGGCTATGCCTATGTAAATTCTCTCCATAATATAGATGACAGGATAAATGGACAATGTAATTATATGAAATTTAAAGATATCAATTTTATATGTTAATTATTTTATATTTACCGGTATATTTGAAATGAAAAATTACAAGGAAAGAAAAAAGAAAGAACATAACATATATACATTATTATATGAATAAAGGGAGGCAACTCAGTGTTTAATTAAAAGGAATAACATAAATATTCATCCACACTTCACACACATCCAGGACACATGAAGATAATGATATTCATATTTCATATATACATAAATATACAAGGAAGTTTATTATGTACTATAAGCCATAAAGTAAACACTGACCCAGGTAGTCTATAGTGTGAAACTATCAAATACTGGACAGAAAAGGTTATTTTACACTAGGGGAGGGGGCTTGTTTGAGGATAAATATTATACGTAAGATTTACACTAGGGGAGGGGGCTTGTTTGAGGATAAATATTATACGTAAGATTTACACTAGGGGAGGGGGCTTATTTGAGGATAAATATTATACTTAAGATTTACACTAGGGGAGGGGGCTTATTTGAGGATAAATATTATACGTAAGATTTACACTAGGGGAGGGGGCTTATTTGAGGATAAATATTATACTTAAGATTTACACTAGGGGAGGGGGCTTGTTTGAGGATAAATATTATACTTAAGATTTACGCTAGGGGAGGGGGCTTGTTTGAGGATAAATATTATACTTAAGATTTACACTAGGGGAGGGGGCTTATTTTAGGATGAATATTATACTTAAGATTTATGCTAGGGGAGGGGGCTTGTTTGAGGATAAATATTATACTTAAGATTTACGCTAGGGGAGGGGGCTTATTTGAGAATAAATATTGTGCTAAACTTTTTACACCAGAAGATTGAGCATATTTGAGGATAAATACAGTACTAAACTTTTACAGTAGGGGAGGATAAATATGGTACTAAACTTCTACATGAGGGGAGGTGGCTTTTAAGAGGATAACAACAGTAATTTGTATATATTCTTTTTTCAGCATTCAAATGAAACATGCATCCTTCACCTTGGCTGAGAACAAATGGAGCATCGAGCCTACAGCCCCACATAGCCGTATACTCCACAACGGAAAAGCCGTCGGAAACAAAGAAGAGCTATGTCATAACGACAGGTTAGGGTTTTATGACAATGTATTATTTTCTGTATCTGTTCAAAGTTCAACTATTTTGTTCCAAATAATAGCCAGCTATTTAATTGTAAAAAAAAAAAAAATCATTTTTGTACATGTATATGATTTGTTTTTATTTTGTTCCCACAAACCATGGACCTTTTGTTAAGTAAAGAGGCATTGAATATGTATACTATTATAAGCCTTTCCCTTTGTAATTTCATAGAAAACAAAAGAAACCATAGAAAAGAAACTTTTATTCTCAGGATATCTAAATTTCAAATACAATATGATTATTCAATATTACCACTATTACAGACTCCAGTTTGGTACTACCCAGTTCTTCGTGTACTTCAACCCTAAAGAAAGAGATAGTAGCAAAATTAACTACCCAGATATCTCTTACGATGACGCCCAGCAGGAGGTTGCCCGAAAGTCAGGTCTCGGCATGGACAAGGAGGCTAAATCTAGAGGTACGTAAAGTTTTCATCATGTATTCGTAACTGTTGTGAATTTGAAGAAACTTAAAATTCAACCTTTAATGTGAAATTAAAAGATAATTCACTTTTCTCTACCATCAAATTTTAAATAACATAATTTCTTCTTAATTTCCTGAAAAGATGAAAAGTTACTGCAGGAGGAAATGGTTAAGGCAGTGCCTGCAGTGCAACAAGCTAACTCCATCAGTGAAGAGCTCGACAAGAAACTCAAGTTTGAGATTATTGTTGTTTCCCCTGAGGGACGCGGTGAAACAAAGGGACGTAGCATCGTCATGGTGAAGGTCACCAACCTAGAAACTAAGTTTGAGTGGATGTGGCCCTTCCAGAAACTTCTAAACAGAATGTATGTCATGCAGGAAATGTACGATGAACTTCTCGAGGGGGAGGATGTCAAGAGGACTGAGGTCAGTACAGAATTATCTCCCTTATTGGACAAAAACTGTTGATGGGATGTTAATCAATATGTTACCAAAACCGAACCCTATTTGGAAAGTCCCCAAAATAAGGATCATAAAAACTGTTCTGTTTGCTTGTGAACAAGTGAGGAGTTGGGGTTGGGGTGTCTTGCAACTAAGTCCCTTAACCAACTTTTTTTTATTCAAGGTCTGAGTGAGTACCGTATCATAACGTAACCCAATCTTAAATAGTAACATAGAACACGGTCCTATTATCATTCTTATTAAAATCTTCCTTGAGATTCCTTTCAAGCACTGCTAAATTATCCTCAATTACACATCTGGGTCTGAATTATTTAAGGTTAATAAGTAATTTTTATTTTATTGAAAGTGTTGTCACACACTTGTGTTAGGAGAGGAGAACCTAAGAGGGGGGAAAGGTGAAAAATATAAGACTACTCCTCTAGAATGGTTATGACACAATTTGATTAAGAGGTTCCATAGTTCTTAGAATAAATGTTGAGGAATAAAGGATACATTTTTAATTAGTTTACATGGTTTGTTTATTATTTACAGGAAGAGGACCCATTCTTTGATGATATGAAATGTGATTTCTACGTCGGCAGTGTGAAACTCTGGCTGAAATCTATGGCCTATCTGGTAAGCATCTTAATTTTATCTGTTGAATTTTAATGGATATAAGCATGAATTCTGTGCATTGATGAGGGATATTTTTTGTATTTTGTTAAATAATTTGATTTGTCCTATGTCTTCCAGATAGAATCTAAAGACCAGCTAAGTGTATGTGACTACCAGGGCAAGGAAGTGGGCGTTCTCAATGTAAGTATATAACTTATGATGTAAGGTTTCATGGTATACAAGTTACACAAGTCTTTTTTTTTGTCTTTGAAGTTTAACATTGATTTCAAATTATTTCCAAAATTTAATTACCAATATATCCATTGGTTGACATTTCAGCTGTGATATCGTATTTTATCCTCAAACAAGCCCCCACCCCTGCTGTTAAAATTTAGTAATACAGTTTGGGGTGGACTTATTCATGAACAACTTTGAATGAATTGGGCTTACTGATTAAAATTCATAATTCTGCAAATTGAATAAGGGAGTTATTTTGGACAAGGTCTTATTTACAGATAAATATGGTATACATTCTCCAATACCTGTGTTCGTTTTATGATAATGTAAATATGACAATGTACCGGTAATAGCATAAGGTCTATCAATACCTGAAATTATTAACATATTTTTTATAACAATACTAAAGAAACTGGCAAAGGTACTCTTTGATTCAATCCTAAGTTGACTTTCACAGTACAAATATATGGTAGTATAAAACTAATTTTGC
Organism: Pecten maximus; assembly: GCF_902652985.1. Taxonomy (NCBI): domain Eukaryota; kingdom Metazoa; phylum Mollusca; class Bivalvia; order Pectinida; family Pectinidae; genus Pecten; species Pecten maximus. Next base: position 34,524,509 of record NC_047016.1, on the reverse strand, counting down.
AGATGCAGAAGTTTTGCAAAATCCATTTAAAATTGTGTAGTTTGATGTCTGCAATCTTAATTTGTATTAAGAGGAAATTGAAAATAATGACAAATTATTGACAAATTATTGACGGAAAGTCATCTTTGAAGAAGGAAATTATTCCATTATTGGCATATCATACATATTCATGACTTCTTTTGGTTTCATAATATTTTAAAATTCATGAAAACTTGATAATATTTATTGCATAAAGCAAGATAGGTGACAAATGCCATATTATTTCAGTACGAGATAATTCCGTGTGACAGTAAAGGGAAGGAGTATACGGATGCCGATGATATCTTTGTGGAAGTTCCAGAAGAATTACTGGGACGACCAGATGGTGTACATTTCAAGCTTAAAATTACCAGTGCAAGAGGCCTTCCTATGAGATTTGTGGTAGGTATATAATATATCAAAATTGATAGTCACCTCCAAAATCCAAGGGTGTTATCCTTGGTAGCCATACTGGATCTTACATGAGTCGCTATAGGCTTCATGGCATTTATTGAAGTCATTTGATAGATTTTGATTTGACATGTATACAGTATTAAAGATTATGATTATGACACTTACGAGAATGTTGTGGCAAGATGAATATCTCATGGTTATCGTTTTGATAGAAGTTACCAGTTGACATACAAACACTCACGTAATTCTAAGGCTGTTACTTGTCCTTTGAATATTTCACCTAAATCAAAGTTTCTAATTTTACCTTTATATTTTTGCCATTTTTTGTTAGAATTATGATATATTTTTCTCTCGACAGGATGTATATGCAAAATATACGTTTTTCAATGGAGACAAGGTGTACGAGACCAAGCGGATACCCGCTACAAATAACCCGGACTGGAAGTTTGAGATGAAACAAGACCAGGACGAGGTCACACTGCCTGTATGTATAGCTTGTCAATATATCAGAGGGAAACGAAAACTAAAATAAGTTATGTAAAAGTTTGAATTTACAGTATGAAACATTTATACCAAAGTCTACTCAAATTTTGAAAGTGATCTTTTTGTTATGCCCCCACGCCATGTGGTACCCATATCTGTCCCGTCCCGTCCCGTCCCGTCCCGTCCCGTCCCGTCCCGTCCCGTCCCGTCCCGTCCCGTCCCGTCCCGTCCCGTCCTCGATCACCAAACTGTGTTTCGGGGCTTTAAGCGGCAGCGGGGCATTTATGTCTTACAGATATTTTCTAGTAGTTTCATGCATAGAATTTGTATGTATATTATTAGAAATGTTGACAACACATACCAGAAATTTACCTGGTACTCAATGAGATGTGAACCAATTCTCGCGTGATTATTAGATTAAGTATTTTAAATCTGTGTGTTACTCCTATTTCAGTTCTTGGACTACCTCAAAGAAGGTGCCATCATGATCCAAATCTGGGGAAAACAGAAAATCCATAAACCGAAGAAACACATCAATACTAAGGATGCTTTACTGTCCTCAGCCCTGACCAAAGGCCAGATGGGCGCTGGAAAGTCCAAGGTAAGCAGACATGGACAATTCTGTACCACAAATTAATCAGGCAATGTTGGGTAGGGGTCAGATTGGGGCGTTGAAACCCAAGGGAAGCAGAGGTGGAATTTTATTTCAGGACATACTTTATCAGTTACAAGTTGGATTAATCTTCCTTGTAATTGTTTCTGGATACAATACTCATTATACAATTCCAGGTAACTTGATATCGGCTCAGCTGAAATTGGGATGTAGAAATTTTTTTAGAAACTGAGATTTGCAATTTCAATAGATTGTGTCTATGGATTGAAATATTCTACAACTCTGGCAATTTGGTAGTGACATTTCAGAAGATAGGCCAGCCATTTTGATTGAATTTAAATGCTATAACATTGAAGACATACAAATTTGATATTCACAGGCTATCGACACAGACAAGATGAAGTACATGATGGAAGCCGCCTTCCTTAGAAAGAGACAAGAACGGCTCGAACAGAAACTTGTAAGTACATAAATAATATATGGTGATACTAGCCAATTAAACTATGCAGTGATGTACTGATGCTCACATTCATGGTCTGGGGCATGTAGTGTTATCAAACAGTCATTTCATTATAAATTTGTTTCCGCTAAATTTCTCTTTAACAGATAGACATACATTTTTATGTGGAACTGTAATTTGGTTTACAATCGTGTAATTATAATATTCAGGTTTTGTTCTGATTTGGTTATAGTCAGTTTATTATTTGTTAAGTTATGGCAACTTAATTGGCATATATTTTCACAAAAACAGTAAGGCCAAAATTGGATAGCCTTGTTTAACTCCTGTGAGAATTAAAAAAAAAAAAAAATAATTACCAAAATAGTAGGATCTCTTGATCAAAAGAGCCCTGAAAAATGAGGATTGCAACTTCTAGTGACTTCACCTCATATGAAATTTAAAAAAAAAGAAGTTTTAAACTTTATTTAACTTCCACTTTCAAGATGCAAATGAAACTTTAATTTCTGACTGTACCGTATCAAACACAATATATCATTTTTGATATTTTTGATCTTCCATAGCATGCCATGAAGAAGATGTTGGACGAGGCAGAGAAGCACAACAAAAAGAAAATCTCTATCAGCCTTATCAAGCAGATCTACAACGCCTCGACAGCTGATGCTGCTGACAAGTGCATTGCCCTCATTCCTCAGGAGAAAGGTAAATAATTGGTAGGTACGTCTGCAGGTGGCCCACAAAGGGGGTTAATCCAACATCATCAACCGGCAATCAGCTTAACAATAGCAGCTTGTGTGTTTATAGTGTTAGGCTTTTTACCTGGAATACCATAACCCTTTCAGAGATTATACTAGAACACGTTCACTCTAATTGATTTTAAAATTTTGACTAAAATACCTGTGTACAGTAATATTCTCATAGAGAAAAAGGCTTCAGTAAAACTGATATGAAATTTTGTTTTGAAGGTTAAGATCAAAATACATTAAATGAGTTGGTGTTTCCGGATTTCAATGTCAAGGTCATCCGTTACTATTTTACATATACCAACCCAATTTTACTGGGGGTTTAGGGAGCGTAACATCTAGTATTTCTCACATCCATACCATCCTGTCCTGTTTTTAATCCCTTATAACAAGTTCTTTCCTTTAGCAATCTTGATCAAATTTTAGTCAAGGATGAAAATATCGAGGTTAGATTAGTGTATCAGCATTTTAGGTCAAGGCCATAGTTTCTAATTATAGAACATCTTTGACACGTTCCGAAATGTTATTGCTCTAGCATTTTTATTGAAATTTAGTTAAAGTAAATAAAGTATGAAAGCACATACCTGGGGTAAGGGAAATTTGTTTTTCACAGTTCTAAGGTGAAGGTAACTATTACTATTTATAGAAATTTCTTAAATTTCTTTATAGCAGGGGAATTCTTGTTTTTTTTATAGCAGTGTGTACATTTATTTTTTTCAGAAAACACTTTTAATAACATATTTTAACAATCAGTAGGTTTGTAGTGTGATACATTCAGTATTACAACAGGAAATTTGATGTTAAAAGAAATGTTGGAGCTTATCACCAATTGTGGTTGGACTCAAAGACGATACTTTGCGTTATTCAATCATTTAAAGTAGCATTTTTATTGTTGGGACCAAATTTTCACTTCGCATTAACCAAGTTTTCAAGTTTTCAAATTTCATTTTACTAAGATTAAGAGAGAATTTGCCAGAGACAGAGGAAGTACTTCCAGTTAGGCGGGGTATTCAAGTTTTCGGAGTTCGAGTTCATGAAGTTCCACTGTATTTCAATTTTCATTTTATAATTTTGTGAGGGAAACCTACAGCAGTCCAAAGGAACTGCTCTGTGAGAAGGAAAATACACTTTTACTTTTCACTTTTCTTTCCACGTTACTCCAGGGTTTCTTTTGGTTTTAATGAATTGATAGTCTAAACATATAATGAAGTTTAGATTTAATTTATTTGATAGTATGAATCACTGAAAAAAACAAAAGTATGGAATATTAATTTTAATTTGTTTAGATGACGATGATGAAGATGAGGCCAGTCCCTCAGTAGCCCCAGTAGTTGCTGGAGATAAAAAGAACGGAAAGAAGGACAAAGGTGACAGCAGCAGCAGTGATAGTAGTTCTAGCAGCGATAGTGATAGTGATTCAGAAAAGAAGAAAGATCCAGAAAAAGCAAAGAGGAAGGAAGAAAAGAGGAAACGAAAGGCTGCAAAAGTTGCTGCAAAACAACAGGAGAAAACAGCTTCGAAAAATCAGTCAAAATTAGTTCGGCAAAATACTAAGGGTAAAATACCAATTGTGAAAAAAGATGGGAAGAAATCGTCTACATGTATATTACTGTAAACATTTTAAATCCCGTTCTTTTAAGGTTTGACACTCTGACGTATATATCTTAATACCAGGTACATCAATCTAGTCCCATCTCTAATCTTTATGGAATTAATTCTAATTTACTTGTTTTCATATCAGCTACCACATATACATGCACCATTTTTAATGGTTTTGATTAAAGTACTGACTTTTTTTTTTATGATATATATTTTCTGTAAAATTCTATTAGAGTTATGTTTTGATCAATTTTACACCAAGTTTTTATTAGGTATAAATGGCCAAAATGCTGTTATGCCAATATCAAGTTGTTTTGTTTTATAAGGTTTATTAGGAAAACACTTCATAGAGAGATAATTGGATGGGATTTGTTTTCTTATTCAACAAACTGCCTTGGTACTCTTTAAAATTATATAAAGTGACATCTTTAATCAGATTTGATGATTTTTTATCCTAAATTGTTTTTATGATTGTTTATATGATAGCATTACAAGTTGTTGGTTGTTACACATATCAATGATCAAGGTCAGGGTGTTGTTTGGAAAAAAACTGATCACCTTGGCCTTTAAGACTGTCCTTGACCTTTGGGGATTGTCCTTGACCTTTGGGATTGACCTTGACATGAGGGAATGACGTGGATTTTGTAATGGGATTCTTGTACTGATGATTGATACTTTGTTGTATTGTATTTCACTATACCTACATATACTGATGGAAGAAATATATAGGTGCCGTAGCACTAACCACCAGTCGGGACTATTGTAAATATTATACAGTACTTAAACTGAAGAAGATGTATATAAGAATCATGTAGTCATCATTTTCGTAGTCTTGTGGCAATTTGTTTTTCAGAATCTTTGTTCAGAAGATAAAATATACATGTGTATATAGCACTGTCGAGATTTCACACAGTAACGACTTTTCATACATAACGTATTATCTAACAGACATTATGATGGCGTGGGACAATTAAATGATCATTTGTAAACACCTTATCTAGAACTTGATGGTTTCAGTTCAAACATTGTTCTCAATATGATTATTCCAACTTTCTACACCATGACAATTTTTTGAATAGTTTATTTTAAACATATCTTATACTACCTATACATTAATTCTTGTTTGATGAACTTGTCAATTTTTATTTATTTTATTTTTTTGTTACATATATCAGATTAAGTTACCACTGTATCTATACATCCTGAACAAAACCATTCCTTTTTAAGATATTTTTATTTCTTTAAACCATATTACTGAGGTTCTTTTTTTATGGAACGAAGAATCAAAAGGATTTTTTTGTAAATACCTTTAATTTATTGACTCGCTACTGTCTATAGGAGATTAACATTGTTGATCAATGTTAAATGTAACGATAAATTTACTGAAATGTTGGATAGTTTGTATGCAATCACTTGTAGCTGACAGTATAATCCGAAGTTAATTTCTGTGTAAATATTTTTTTGATCACAAGTTATTTTATGATTCCATTCAACAAAGGCTATTAATTCCAACTGGACTTCAGTTGTAAAACGATCAGTTTTCAACATCTTATAAAAACAGAGTATTATTAAAATTATATGGTACTTTAAGAAATGTGACAATCAAATAAAAAGTATTTTACTGTTTATGAGTGCTAAAGGTGTCCAAGGGTGATAGATCATTGCTATTGTCTGGTTTATATATATTCTATTTTTACTCATATGATCAGAACATGGAGTACCATTTTGGCAGTACAGCATTTTAGCAGACTTACATACAACTGAAAATTCTGACCTTTCCTTGACATTTGACATTCAAATCTACCATGAGGTTGTAGTTATATAGAATGCAAGCTATAACAACCTGGCTAATTCAAACTTGCAGACAGATTTTCTCTCCTTATCTATATCTTTTTTATGTTTACTCCATTTTTCAAGTGCTTATGTTTTAGTATAACCCTTTCTTAAGTGCTTGTCTGATATACAGAACCATGCTGTGGATTCTGTCGACAAAATTTTGTTAGTGCTTCATTTCTTCTTCGTCTAGAGATGGAATTTTGTCGTGGATGCGTCGCTGCAGCCTCGTAATGTTTTCTGTCAATGGATTCGCAGGTCACTGGTGATTCGAAATTATAATTCATCTCATTGGATACAATTCATCTAAACAAATTGTGCAATAAGAAAATCCTTTGATAATGAGGTGATATATAGATGTTTGAATATTAGTAATTTGATGGTTGGGTTGCTGCTAAAGTGGAGTTGTCAAGAAAACTTGGTCCTGGTGACGGATGTAGTGTTTGTGTGCTGGGGATTCCATGCATGCAGTTCAGTCTGTGATATTAAGTAGGTCACTGGGACCCAGTTTTACCGCCATTGCCGACCTGTCTAGTTTGCACCAGTAGGTTATTAGTCGTTGGAGGATATATCCGAATATGTAGTTGACAGCTAGTATGTATACATAGAATGTTGCCGGCTGATATATGTCCAATGTAAGTGTGATGGGTTGATTTTCTTGTGTTCCATTTTTCATTTGTCAACTTTTGGTCAATTCACGATTCTGATGCCAAATTCAGTTTTAGCTGTCTTTTCATTACCATAACAAGATATTCAATAACATTTTCTGTGAAAAATTTCCATTTGTATTTATAATCATTTCATTATTGAATGCATTTTCAACTTGGTAATAATTGTAATACGATATTTGTTTTTTTGTTTTTGTTGTGGTTACTCCTTAATAGATTCTTACCCCTCCCTCTCACCAATTTGGAAGTGAATATATTCAAGGGTGTTGATTTAGAACTACACGATGGTGGAACATCAGTAATACGATAGTGAATGGTGAATTGGCTTTCTAGAGTTTGCTTGCTTGTTCTTTTATTTTGCTGTGTGTCCAGGGTGGACATGTACAACACAAAACACACGAGTGCTTTTTACCCACCTGGAGATACATATATTAGTTTGTTCTGTTTAGAATTAGTAGTGCTTTCTTAGCCATCTTTTTTCACAGAATCAAAATCATACAAAGAATTTTATTACAGAATCGCATCTAAATTTCCATAATCAAACTTATCTTAAAAAAAATTATTAATTTTTTTTTTTTTTTTTTTAAATTTTTTTTAGATACCAAAGATTTAGGTTTTTCATATCTTGATTTGGTTACTTTTTGTTGCTAGTAAATTCTGGTAGAGAGTTGATTTTGTGGATTTATGATGGTGATATTAACATATTTCTGTAGTTGTTTGAATTTAACCTGTTTGAGTGTTTTTTATTTGATAGATGTCTTCTAAGTTTAGACTAAATTTATCTTGAAACACTGCCAAAATATTTTTTTTCAATTTGTTGAACCAACCCTTGTGATGAGGGTGTTGCTTGTCAAAGCATGACTGTGATACGCTGTATATAAAATATTCAATATCCATTCTCCATCTCATTGAGCGGTGATGTCTGTTTGTGACTAAAAGAGTCTCCCTGACTCAGTCTTGTACATCCAGCATGCACCTTTATTTCTTCTGTCTTTCCATATCATTTCAACTGTGACCTTCTGTCTCTTTTTTTTGCTCCTGCTTTAATTTCTAAAGCTTTGTGTTTTTCTCCTGAGAAACTCTGTCTGCAAGTTAACATTAACGCCATGGCGACAGTAGCCCAGGCGGCAGTGTTGTGACTCAATAAGCTAGGATTCAGAAACCAAAAATCACATCGACAGTAACCCGAAATTCAAATTCAGGACACCCCTCACTCAAATTTTGTAACTCTGACTACAATTGAGAAACTCTTTCCCCAGTTCTTTACCTAAAACAGCAATGACTACACCCATACTTGCTAAACCTTATAATTTTGAAAGGAAACTCTTAAATTTTGACCTGAAAATATCAGAAATGGTATGTGTATTAATCTGGTCAAAGGGAGGTCAGTATTCAGCCCTCATGGAAATTCTCAATTGTTGGGAACTATATGAAGCTCGGGTACCATTTAACACTGCTCTCGATGACTAATACAAGCAAGACACTCTGACTGCCATTAAACACGGCTCTCAATGACTAAGACAAGCAAGACACTCTGACTGCCATTAAACACAGCTCTCAATGACTAAGACAAGCAATTGACACTCTGACAGCACCTTTTTAAACAAAACAGCAGCTGTACCAAATGTATGCAGCTTTCTTATATCTCAAGGTATAGTGTGTAACATCTATGATGTACAGTTTTAAATAGTTTGTAAATATCAATGCTATTTATAAATACAATTCAGTAATTTGAAGAACAGCATCACATTGAGACAAATGTATTACTACCCATATGATATTGCCTAACTTTTCGGGAAGATTTGAATTTTTTTTCTGGAATTGTTTAAGGATTATAACCATATCTTCTTGATGTAGGGTCTGTCATATCATTTAACTTGTACAGGGTAATATGTTCATTATCAGAACGTGAAACTGTCATTCAGAATGATCTTGTTTGTATACAAGAATTGTACATCTAAAAATGTTCATATACTGTCTAGTTTACATGTATTTAAAGATATCTTTACATGGTTCCATTGTATTCTGTTTTTCTAGATTTGGATGGAGAGATTGGGATTATAGAAGTAGTTTCAATGAATGAGACCATGATTATTATGGTCACAGGAGGATCTAGTGTACAGGTTGAAAGTTATTTATTTTGTTGATATATTGCTCAATATTTTCACAACCAACGTAATATTAGTATGTACAATCACGATTTTATTTTCTGAATTCCTTACACAAAATGTATAAATTAGAAATATTGCTATACTTTAGCTTGTATGAAATAAATTCATTTATTTTTTGCATGCAGTGCACTGTTTAAAATTCGACTCTGGAACTTAGTGGTCGGAAAGGCGGGAGAAGGGAGATAACCCTCGCGCCAGGAACTGTTCTTCAACATGCATAATAGTTATGTTTACAATGTGATTCTGTGGTGACGTTTTGAACAGTAGAGGTTTTGCACAGTCCACTTTAGTAAGGACAGTCACTGATAAAATGTTTTACTTGTATGTCCTAAGGTTTGTATATATCATGTTTAAACAGCTGAATAAAGGAGAAATTGATGAAATTAAATAAAAAGTGATTATCTTTTTTTTTCTCGATCAAGGATATGTAGTCGTGGGACCGGTCATACTCGGGAGAGGCTATTTTTTTTATCCGACAATTATTTTTGTGACGTAGGTTCGCGCCTATCTCCTGTGCTTTTACGGACAAAATCATTTAAACTAGAACTGTAACGAATTAAAATCCAACAGACACGAAATCAAAACATTCGGACCATCTATCGCTTGGAGAAATCAGAGTTTTTTTAAATATTACATTTCATGTCAGGCTTTTCAGAATATCAAAGGCGTACTGTATGGTTTAATATCGTATCCTCCCACAACACACGAACTCATTATAATTAACAAAAGCACAGGTACTTGTGGACATGCTTATGGCGTTTTTAATCAAAATGTTATATTATAGACGAGTAAATTATTGTATTACAATCGCATGCTTAATTTGTAAAAAAAAAAATATATTAATCACTCCACAAGTACCTTTGGACAAAAGAAGACAAACGTTGGAACAAAGAAGTTATCCAGAGACGTATGAGAGGCAAGCTAGTGAATTTAACATTGCCTGTACCACATAAAACTCTGGAATAAATGTTAGTTATAAAAACTAACCTATTATTATTGTATATCAAATTGAAAAAAAATCTTAAACATGCCCGACTGAAAACTCGGTGGCCATAACAATCCCCGCGCCAATCATGGAGAATGTTCGTTAACGGTAGGCCGAGGTGAGTTTGTGTTCCTCAGGAAGTTGTGAAACGGACCGGTCCGTCAGTATTGTGTCCTTGTGCAAAATACTTTACAATAATTGTTTTGTATGGCATGCTCTCGTATGTTGTTCAGTGAGGTAGTCATCAACTACTACAAGGAGACCCTATCTCCAAATGACCCTGGCTGTTCACGGGATGATAAAGCCGGCAAACAAACAAACTGATAAAAACGTCATAAAATGGAGAAAAATCGGGTAAACTCATTCAATTGTAAACGACGCTAACCATGATTACGACGTTTACAGTGACCTTGCGGCGGACGGACGCCACGGATTCCAGTATCCATGTGCGAACTGTTGAAATACTTCTATTTGCCTGAAAAGCGATATCTGATCAAACCTTAGTGGTCATGCATTTTCCAATATTGGAAAACGGGGAGAAATTTAAATAAAACTAAGTCATAAAGTGTTACAATATAATTATGAAATAATAAATACATACCTGTCCTCCTAAAGTATACAGGACGGGTGTGTTATCGAGAAATGTTTCCAATGTCTATAATGACGACAGTGACACTGCAATCCCATTGTACAAACAAAGCTTGTAAAAGAACATGAAATGCACATGATTTAACTGTAGCGACATGGCCAGTTCATTCAGCGTGCATTGTTAGCTTAACCAGTTGTTGAGAACTAAGCAATGGAAATATACTGTCGTCAGTCTGAACATTTGAAGCATTTCCTTACAAATTGGTTTGCATACCATTTCATGATGTTCACTAAATTGAAGCTTGTGCTTTATGAGAAACAAATCTATGATGAATTTAAAAAAAAGTTCATTCAACTACCGAATTGATTCGGAAGGCCGTAGAAAAGTACTGTATGACAACACAAAGTTATCGTCGTTTGTTGTAGGTTTTTGAGATGCTTTTTCATCCTTTACATTTTACTAACTCACTCTTGACTCCGCTTTATCTAGCGCCATGTATGGTTTACGAGAGCTGATTGAATTGAAGGATTTGAATTTTGCCGGACATATTGTATTATTTTTAAAAATATAATTCCTTTCAGTATCTACACACTTTTGCCAGCGGTGTTTAAGGACCTCAATGACACTTTTATAGAACTCCTTTTCCTAGCTGTTCAGAAAGTCACCCAATACATGTATGACGTCATCATCGGACTGAAATGGGTTGCCTGAAATAGCTATTTTCAGTTTTGGAAAAAAAAAATGAAAGCCTGATGTAGCGAGATAGGTGAATAGGGCGGTAGCTCCATCAATTTAAAGCCACAATCGTGAACCATGGCAGCCATGGCAATGTAATGACAGACTTGTGAACACGAGCATGTCCCGATGGAATAACACACCTTTAGTGAGCTTTCCGCTAGGTTTCCCCGTAACAGCCTCAGAAGTGAAGCATAGTATGTGCCATTGATTGTTTGTCCCTTTTGGAGATAATCTATCGGCGGAATACCATCTGAATCCAAGAAAACCGAGGCCATAACCTTCCCAGCTGATGGAACAGGCTTTGTCTTCTTTGGTGGGGAGAACCAGGGTGCTTCCATTGTTTTGATTATTGTTTGGCCCCTCGGTTAAAATGATGGACCCAATTTCTGAAGAAAAATGGCAGGATCTTCATCAAAAAGGTTAGCGTGCGCATGGTGTTCATCTGATCAACTGTCAGAAGTCTTGGTACCCATCGGGTCGAAAGCTTACTCATTGTAAGATCCTCGGTCAGAATGGAATGTATGTACTCTTTCCTGTGAAAAGCCAACTCTATTGTCTTTATATCTTTCTATGACTCATCTGTCAGTCATAACAATATCATGAACTTTATTAATAATTGCTGGGGTTGCAATATTGACAGGTCTTCCACTGGGGTCATCCTCAAAGCTCTGTCGGCCGAGCTTAAATTCCGCAACCAACATTTTCACTGTAGCAAATGACGGGACATCTTTCCCTAGTGTTGCTACCATTTCATTATGGATATCGTTAGGTGTTAAACCTTTTTTTTTATACAAATATTGGATCACTGCTCTTTCACCGATTTTGTCCAATTTGCAAAAGCCGCTTGCCTTGTTTACTTCAGAGTGCTACCTCGTCGATATAAACTAACCAAATGAGACCAGTCCTTGGGTACATGACCCTATATAACGTCAGAGAATAGTAGGACTTAAAAGGAACATTCTTGAGTACCTCCTTCAATTCGAGGCTCACAACATATCAATCATCCCTCGTATATTGCTCTAGCTTGACTCCATGATTAAGACCACAGTCGTCTGTGTGTGTTTACACGAAGAAGAAGTTTCATACTTTGTTGTCAATTGCTGCATGTCAAAAATGATTCCTGAATCCAGGATCCGTTCTAGATGCGTCCTGTAACTTAAGGGTGTTTCATAAAAGTCTTCAATCATGGCGCGCTTCAAGGGATTTCCAAGTCCCTGATATTGTCCAACACGAAATGCGAGCAAATAAACAAAATGAGAAAAAAAAAGTTTTACTTTACATTCTTTATTTTCAATGATGCATTTATTTGATCACACTGCCCTAAACCATAAGTATCAGCACATTTCAGTTCTCACAACTCAAAGAAAGTTTACAAATTGAGCGTCAATTTATAGCTTTCTAACAGTCCTTTTATATTTAGTTTTATATTCATTTGAACAAATCGCACATTCTCATCATGGTCCGAGATTTTGCCTGGTTTGTCATATTGTTTTTACATCATGATCTGCATTATGATTGAATATACAAAATGTACCATAAAGAGTCACTGCAAAAAATGGCTGGCAATACCCAAGCGACAGTAATGACACCTTGTGCTGCATACTTAAAGTTTGTAGTTGTGTCAAGTGATCTGTTTAAAAAACACAACCCACTGACGTAATGTATTAGAATAATTATATAAAAGTTACAACATACCAGTTATGTTTATACTTACAAATGGACATTTTAGATTCGTTATGTACTTTAGAAATGATTAATGCTGAATGTATTTATAATAAAACATGGTTAAATAGTAAATGCAAAACATCAATTAAAAAGATGAGTTAATTTGAGCCCGGTTAACCATAAACACCGAGGTATGCTCCCCCCCCCCCCCCCCCCCCCCCCCCCCCCCCCCCAGCCTTGATTTTACGACATTTAGAACATTAAAAATAATAAATAAAACAAAACTATTAGGGGCCAGTCTATTTATACCCTAGCGATCGAGTTTTCTTCAGAAACAATCTGCTTAAAATCTGTCGTTTCCGTTTCATTCCGGACGTCCAGATCTTGACGTAACCAAGTGTAGTTTAGTGAACACATGATTATAATGAGATTGGATCCGAAACAGACGATTGAGCTAAATGGTCCCCGCTTAATACGTATGTACAGTAGGTTCAGAAATACAAATGTATTATTTTATAACTAGACTTCTAATGAATTCCATACAGATCATTAAATCTAGAATAGCTATTTTATTTCTGGCAACATTATGATAATTTTAATGATCCATGATTAATATACCATATTGGTGACGTGAGAAGGACAGTTATATAAAATTGTAAAATGCCTTTCTAATTTAGTGATATATAAAGTCATTTATAAATATATGCAGATAATGTATGTTTTTCATCAGTAACGTGAAATTATTATGTACAAAGTATAAATAACCTAATAATAACAATATATACAAACATTTCAATGTTTTTCTTTAAATAACATAATCATGATACCAAATACTTCCTTCACTAACGTTAGGTATATAACATATCTTATCAATCGTAATTAACAACAATATTCCATAACCGCTGGCGATACAATTGTGTATTTGTTGTACACGACACGTGGCACCAAACGTACCAGGGAGTTTACATCACAATATTTCTCCGATTGATGTAATATTGGACATATTTTAGTCTCGGTATATGGAGATAAAAATACAACTACACATTATCCAAAAACCTGTAACTGTTTTGTTCCAAATGACTAAATCATAAAAAGAACATTCAGGAACCTTCCTCACTTTCCGTTTCCGACAATTCGACTGGTGACATCCGGGTGTTTACCGCACGATACGACGACTGACTTATCATTACACACAGCTTTTCGTTTTTGATATAAACAAAATCCTTTATCATGTTATATATGACACATTCATACATTCCTTACTAGTTTCCTTCCATTCATACATTCCTTACCAGTTTTCTTCCATTCATACATTCCTTACTAGTTTCCGCTCAACATCAGTTTTCATAGAACCCTCCCCTCCAGAATTGTGGTTATAACCCTTAGTTTTATATGACAATAAGTCTAAGTTTTTGCTTATATCCAAAACAAAAACCTGCGTATTAACAGTAACGAATACTCATCTATGATAATGCTCGACTTCATCAGTATTACGCATGATGTACATATCCAAGTCAGGCCTTTTCACTGTAAACATGACCACGCACACAACACGTACACCATTTATCCAATCATGAGAATACATTCGTGGAATGAAAATGAATTCAATACAACTTATAAACCACGATATCACAAACACCTGTTATAACCTCCTGCTAACTCCACACCATATCATGATTGAGCAAGCGTGTTAATGACTTTAAAATCAACACATCAGACACAATGATTTCATTATTTTGAAAATGTTTCTTCATTTTTTTTTTATCTATTTCCTCTCTGACCGTTAACTTTATACAAGATAACACAATCTATATCCTAACATTTATATATCATAATAAATAAAATAAACAAAAAGTAATTAATTCCTAAAGACACTAGGCTCGAGAGAAAGACCCGGCGGAAAAATCGCTGCTTTCCATGATCCATAAAACATAACATACGAGACTGTTTACTGTAAATCTCTTATATTTCGCAAGAATGTTATTTTGCAAACTTACTTCTTCAGACAAATTCGCGAACATATGATTTCGCGAACGCCTAACTATTAGAGCCATGGACTCCACAAGACTCCTATATCGGTAGCCGAAAGCTTAGTAGCCATGCAAAGGTGTTTGATTGCGAAGGATTTGAATTCGCGATCGACTCTCCTCGCGTATTAACGCGAAAATCATCCCCACGCGAAATAGAAGTGATTCACAGTATATAAGGACGTGTTACCTTGATAGCACACTTTCATCTGAAATACATATTACCATAGGTGACACTCAACAAAGTCGGGATATGACAATATTACTGATCAACAAAGTCAAAACACCAATTATAAGGAAACACCTTTGACCCTGTACATTAGTTATAATATAGCGAACCCTATTGACAAACTGTAAATATTACCATAAATGTAAACGTGACAGCAACAGAGTTGACGAATTTTCATAAAACGTCTTTATAGTTATTTGTATAAAAAGTTGATAAAGTTCAATTGATTTCAAATTGTATAAGAAATTGAAATATAATCCAATTGAAAACTCAAAGCACTACCAAATATTTGAACACAACCGGGATGTCTTTATAGTCTGTTTACATTGTATTCTTACATAAGTTGCAATGAGTATATAATATATAACTCTATGAATTCTATGAGGGAGGGACATAGAAATAATTCAATCAATTTGCAATATCACTGCTAGAAAATGACCAGTTAAGTAGAATTTAGCTGCCCATTGGAATGGGTGGAATATAGCATTACTTAGTATAACAGATCACATCTCAAAGTTAGAGAAATCCGTTCGTAACATCGTGTGACTACTAGTCTTCTTGAATGAGTTGTCTCTTTTCATGTATCTTTCTTTGGGTAACGGCAATGTACTACAATCGTAAATCTTGTTATTTACCGTTAGGAAGTCTAAACTCAATTGAGATGCAAAAGAAGATTTTCGACTTTTGTTATTTTTGGTTTCATTTTTCCTTCTTTCTTTTTCGAGATCCAGTTTTCTGAAGCTGCGACAGCTCTTCACACACAAGTAGAGGCCGACAGTACACATTATCCCAAACAGAAAGGCCGTGGATCCGACAACTATCAGATGGAAGATCTTGTAAGTTGGTCCTTCATTGCTTGAACGGTCGATCACCGACTGGACTTTCACTTCTGAAAATGACACATTTTAAAGTATCTGAGCATAAAGGTGAATACGTGTATAGACAAATGTATAATTAATTCTGCTTTAAATGTAAGAATGTACTACGTTAGTATGGGATGGGGACGTGTTCGATCTGAACAGACAAGTTAAATAGCTGTAAAAAGAAGTTTTATTTATTTGATATTTGAAAGTATTTTGACTGAGTATATTCATACAATTGTTTGTTGGATTTTTTTCAGAAGCGGGTATTCTTAAGGAATCCTTTTAAGATACAAAAATGCCGTTATAGATATTTATCAGGTAAATGGATATCGCATGAAGCAAGGGAATATCACTTCGTTGGGTAAACATATGGTAAAGACTTACCACGGTCGCCGTTAAGACAGGACATGGAGTCGATTCGTTCACCTTGACATTGGTCAGGTTTTGGATAAATCACATGACACGTTCGATGTCGGAACCGAATTCCTTCATCACTACACGAGGTCCACTGTGACCATTCGTCCCAGCCATATGTATCTGTATAAAAATTAACATAGTGATGCTTTCAAAGAAAATAATGATATTTCCATTCCCGAGAACGGTTTGTTAACTCCCAAGTATCAACACTTTAGGCCATCACAAGTCCTAGGACAAAACTGCTGTATAATTATGATACAGTTACTTGTCACCAAACTCTTCAATTAGGCTTGAGAGCCTCTCTGAGCCATTTGAATGCCTATCTTAGCCATTTGGAAGCCTCTCTGAGTCGTTGGATAGCTGCATCGTATTGATCTCAATCTCCGTATTGAACGTTGATAATACCTTAAAGTGTGTCTTTTGAAAAATCATCATAAAATAAGAAGTTATATCCACAAGACAACCTGAATGCCCAAATAGATGCGAAACGAAAAAGAAAAAATGAATAAATAACAAAAACAGGAAAGAGGCAACACAACCAAAAGGGAAGACAACCAGTTCAGTATATCACAAAAGACAAAGTCGTGATATGATTACACAGCGAAATAATAAAATATGAATGTTTTTTCTCAGATGACTTGCACGATTGAGATTTACAGAAAACAATAATTTTATACTCACCATTACATGGGTCCATGTAGCACAGAACGACGTTTTCGTGTGTACCTGGGCATGGTAAGGTGTATGTGGTACCTGGTACCTCACTCTGACACTTCCGTACCTTTACTCTCGTGCCACGCCCACAACTTACGGAACACGCGGAGTATTCAGACCAGCAACTCCACTCACCTGTAATAACCACGAAAAAAATGCGAGGAATTATTCCATTCTGTTACTAGAATTTACAGAGGCAAAATTAATTTTGTGGGTTGTCCATTTGTAATTTGTCTGATAATATATTAAAATGTCTGGAACTAATGTTCGCAACTGTGTTAAGTAACATACAGTCACTTCTTATTTTAATATAGATATTTTTGTTAGGTTTCATTTAATTTAATCTCTTCTCATGTATTAATTAAATGACCAATTTGAATTGGGTGTAATCAAAAAAAGATTCGGTATCAATGTGACAAGTATTCTTTTAAACTGAAATATATCAAATCTGAAACTTAGACAAGGTGAAATGCTGCTCAACAAACCATATCATCTCAGATTTAAAAATCAGAGGATCTTTGGATTAAATAAAAATACTGTCAAATTCATATACATGTACCATTTTTCAACCTCGTTTCAATGATCGGTTGAAAAGTCGATAAACAAAAAAAAAATAACCGGACGAACAGACAATGCCTGATCATTATGCCAGAAATTCCGTCAATTTAGACCAGCATAAAAATAGCATCGATTTGCACAAAAAATTCAATTCATATATAATATATCATATATATTCACAGGTTTATCACAATTTACCCTCGCACGAATGCGTGTTGCAAGTCCTGGTTTCCCGCCCCTCTCCAATGCAGTCCTGTCCAAATCCGAATGGCTGAGGACTGTCACATGACCTGTGACGTTGCTGGGTACCGCCCCCACAGTATGCAGTACACTTGGTGAAGGTAGTCCATGGCGACCATTCTCCGTGTTGGGTTAAATTTCGGATATCATCTGTTACGTTAGACACGAATGTGTAGTATACTCTTCATCGACATGCAAGGTTTAGCAATTCCGGAATTTTTAATTATGTTATACAGCTTTCACAGAATTAGTCATAAAATGATATACATTTGAATTAGTATGCATGTGTAATATAATTTTACTTGTAAGAACATGTGTATTTAGATTGACTTTGTGGTGTGTTTCTCTCTTAAACATGCAAACATTTATCGTATATATTTGTTTGGTTACATATATACTTCATGTGTTATAATTTTACTACATATAGAAATGAAAGTATATATTATTTATATAAACGTTTTAATCTTTTGGTATTTACCTCGAAATGTGATCGTGTAAAAGTAAGCTTTGCTCCCATTTCACGAATGTTTTAAAACATTCCTACGTTACATGTCTGTATACAGCTTTCAATTCAAGCAATGTGTATCAATTTGGACAGAGTTAACATTTAAAAAGTACATAAACAATCGGTTAAAATCGCGAGACAAGGTAAAGAATACATGCTGTTGTTATGTTTGTTTAGATTTTTGCCAAGGTGTTAATTGTTTCTTTGTCAAAATATAAGATATGTACTACATTTTCTTGTACTTTGAAGTTAAAACAATTAAATCATTCGAATAGTAACACGGTTCAGAATAAAGATATGCATACTTTACGTTCTTTTGAAATCTATTATCGAAAATTATGAAACTTATTGAATTATACATTTGCATCTTCTAATCCAGATTTCTTTCTTTTCGACCTACGGTAAAAACTGAAAACGAGTCCTAGAAGGACGAAACAGTTGTACGATGTAGTTTTATTTGACTCTACAGTATATAACCGTAAATGTGTTTTGATGGGTCCTGATATCGTGTGTGTCTTTGGTAAAATCAGATGTCATATCTTATGGATCACAATGAATATCCGTTGATGATTTTAATTCTATTGATACAGAATTACCACATAATATTAAACGTTATTTTAGAAACATTTTACACCCTGCCTTATGTATTTGTCACACTTTGTTAACTTTGTGTATTTCGTCATGAACATGTTCTTTGTAAACTTTGTGTGTTACGTCATGAACATCTTATTATTGATATATTTTGTAAACGTTGTGTATTACGTCATTAACATCTTATAATTGATATGTATTTGTGTCACTGTTTGTAAACTTTGTGTATTACGTCATGAACATCTTATAATTGATATATATTTGTGTCTCATTTTGTAAACTTTATGTATAACGTCATGAACACCTTATGACTGATATGTACACTTTGTATTTGTGTCTCATTTTGTAAACTTTGTGTGTTACGTCATAAACATCTTATGAATTGATATGTATTTGTGTCACATTGTGTAAACTTTGTGTATTACGACATGAACATCTTATAAATTGAAATGTATTTGTGACATATTTTGCGTTTTTATGTCATCCTACAGTGGTTTTCGAGCCTGTGGTAAGGGACCTTTCTTTGTGTTTATGTCGTATTGTAAGTGTGTCCTTTATCAGATAAAGTCATGGCATTGTTATAAATCATCTACATTTGTAAAATTGGTTTTCATTTGAATGATACATTTTGTATATTCAACATGTATTTCAGTGATCTGAAATTTTATTAAGTGAATGCATGCTTATCGCTTCAGTTATGACAGTGGAAAACGAGAAGTGAGTGGTTGATATCATTTTTTTCCTCGCTAAGAATCTACTATAAACGTAATTATTTTATGTCAACTTCAATTTAAACAAATAAGCACATAAGAGAAATAGGGACATCCACGTTATTGCTATAGGAGAGAATATAATAAGTGCAAAAATAATTTAGCGCAACACTTTCAGCACGAAAATAAGACTTCCGGCTAAATATATACATTCACAGAATTGGTTTAAAATGTCGTTATGAGATAATCTATTGTAAAATAGAAAACATAACGAGACATCGTTTAAAGTATACGCACGAACGAAATCAGAAATATATATATGTAAAAAAAAACACCAAAAAAAAACAACAAAAAACAAAAAAAAAAAACAAAAAAAAACGCGGAGGCAAATTGGCTGCCAAGCAGAAAACATGACTAAAGTTGTACAAAATCTAATATAGAAAGTGTGGTGATTTAAATATCTCCAGGCTAACAGATCTCTATTGTTGTCGTATAACCAATTCTTTAACTATATAATAATATTTTATATTCAAACGTTTTGATGTAATCTAATCGGTTGTTAAACATTACGATATCGAGCTAGTAAATAGTCAAATAGTAAATGCTTGAGATGATAAATAGAAGATGTATCTTGATAAGCGTTGAATCTAAGTATTTGTTAACATGTTATGCAATTTTACATCAATTACAGTATCCATCACTTCTAGTACATGGTTATTCGTTAGATAATTTCAGTGTTGGAAAACCTAATGTGTTGTCGGAGGAAAATAATCCAAACTTTAGTTCACACATGAACATGTATTATAGATATTTCACAACCTGATTAAAATCATATCTTGATCTTCGCTCCAGTTCTGTAAACTACATCCCGATACAAAACGGGACCGCAGATCTAGGTATGACTTTAATCAGATTGGATATTCCACGGGTTCTTTCCTAACTATCACTGACGTTAGTCAATACTAAACAAAACCATTATCGAGCGACTCATAACCGATTGTCACCCACTATCTTCTATTTACAGTTTGATGTTTTCCATGAATGCCGCGTGACTTCCATTGACAGGGGACGTAGCCGTGCCGGTTGACACCAGGACGTTGGACGTGTGACGAGTATGAAATGGTTAGAGACAGCATAACAGTGTTATTATTTTGATTACACAGAGGATAGTAAATAAGACGAGCATGTTTAGGTTTGGTCAAGATGCAGGCATGCCAACTTACTGTAAATCACTTCCATTTTCGTGAGTATTATTTTGTAATCGTTCCTACAATTTCGCTGTCTTAAGAACATCTTAATTAAGAATTCAAGTTGTCATTTGAAACAAAATAGCATTTTTTTCACGAAAATGTAAGTATTTCACAGCATCAAGAATTGTAAAATGCATCGAAATAGAGAAAGAACAAGACTAAAGGAGAAGATAATGTTTTAATAGTTTATTCATATGCAATTGTTTGTAGTTACTAAGTCAATTCATGTTATTCATAAAACATACATCGTAACAATGTACAAGATTCACGATACGTGTCAGTCTTTGATTTAAGCATGGCTCCATGATATCTATACCAGCACTCCGCCCAGTCTAGGTTGGACGTGATGTGCCCATAAACAGCTAACGACAGTGGACCTAATATATACATTCCTACCTATGACATAACAAATATCTGTTCATATAGAAAGAAGAAAGCATCTAAATCTTTGTGTCTTAAAGTTAAGTTATAGTTCTGAACATGTGTTATATCAAATGGCAACGTACTATTATGACGAATGTCAATAATATTGATTCTGAATGGATGATTGTATTAAAGTTAAACAGGTAAATTGAGTTTTAAAGATAACAACATCCATGACCTGTGATGAGGTTGTATGGCAACGTTTGATGATTTCCTTTGCCGTTTGTGAAAATCTTGGGGGAAGTATTTAAGGATATTAACAATCAAATAGTTTTCGGAATTAATTTGCCTAATATAAATAGATATTAATTCAAATTAGTAAGATTAAATATTTAATAGATCTGTGTATTACAATTAAATAAATCTAATTGTTTACAATGACTATGTTTAACGAACGCTAACCATTCACAATTGGCCAAAACAAATCTATGAAGATACTTCACTATATCATCATTATTATTATAATCAAGTTTGAATATTTTATTAATATTAATGATCACTCTTAATTAAGCATTTAATTATCTAATTTGAACATTAACTTGTGCTTCACATTAGAATTGTTAAAAAGTATAACTTACGTAGAAAATTTTCTTACAATGATACTGTAAAGCCAAAAATGCTTAAATACCTTGTGTAAAGATACCTTTTTGGTATAAAAATATGAAGAAATGATTCTAAAACATCAGCAAAATTGTTTGGTCACGATTCTGTTCTAAACATAAATTGTTTTTTTTAGAATGACCCATTTGATATATGTATCATGTTCATTTCTGGCAAAAGTCATGGTCGCCAAATTCGCCAATGTTTGCTGAATTAAAACCTAAATATGCCAATTTAAATTAAGCATACGTATTTTTATTTTGATATCTACATTCAACAAACAGGATGGCTTGACGACCACTCTTCTAGAACGCTATAGACGACAACATGAGTTAAATATCGGCACCAAGCACTAGACTGCTGTCATAATGACATCGTGGCTCCACGGGATACATCGTACTATCTCAATATACAGTGAGTAATGAAATAAAACAAAATGATGCAAATCAAATAAAGAGTGATGAAAATGAAAATAAAAATGGCATGAAGAATAAATAAGATCTATCTACATGTATTTTGTAAATTATTATCTGCATAGCACTGAACACATTCAAACTTAGTCGCCATGGCAACCTACAGCGGTTACTATGGAAATATGTTGTTCGTGTGCCATTTTAGTAGTAACTGGTTCTAAATATTGCACTAAAATATCATGATATAACGGTTAGTCATGGCTCAACACAATAAACACTACACTGAAAGTTTATACAGCATACCTAGGTATACGAAAGGAAGAAGCGCTGTCTATATAGCTCCAGAGGTCTCTTCTAAATAGTTTGCGCAAACATGTTTCCTTGACATACAAACGTCACATTACATATTTGAGTAACAGGTGGGACGAATAAAATATCTTGTTTCCAGAATCAATATGTTTGGCAATCACATACCTAATATAGCCAAAATAAGCCCTTTAACTGTATTTGTTACATGGTGTAAAAATTATGTATATTGTCAATTAAAAAGAAAAAGAAAAAAATATATCAGTAAATGCTGTACTAACCAATCAATATTATTTGACTAACCATTCTGTATCCAAGTTTTTTTTAACTTGATGCGTTCCCATTTAAACTTTTTTTTAAATCTTAAATGTAACTTAGTTTTTGACATTTTAAACAATGATATATTTATGATGATTATATTTTTAACAAACCAGTTATAAAATCTTTATATCATCAATGACAAAATGACCTTCCCAATTAATTGTAGAAGAATTGATAAAGGCAGCTATAAAATGTGATGAATAATCAAACATTACTTCGAAATCTAATTCATATGTTATCAGTATACATGCATCATTCTTCAAAAGATCGTGAATTACTTAAAATAAGTAGAATTGCATGTACCTTAAAATCACTGACTGACTTTCTATATAAGCTGCTCTGATCTGACACTACGAATGATTGGTTGACTGATGTATTGTAATGCAAGTGATTTGATTGGACACTACAGGGGATATGTTGACTAATATGTGGCGGGATCTGATCGAACGCTACATACGATTGGTTAACTAATTAAGTGTTCTGATTGGACACTACAGACGATTGGCTGACTAATGTACATTTTTTTGTATGGAGTAAACTGATTGGACACTACAGACGATTGGCTGACTGGCCTATGTACACCAAGCACCGGTATTGGTGGGGAAATGTTCCTTATAAAATATCACAATGGTACTGATACAAAATACTGTCAACACGACACCTGTATATTACACACATCATGGAAGACAACTTACTTTTTTTGTGAATCATCATCAATACATATATTGTCTATATTTTATGATATGACGACTACATCATTTGCTTTCATACTCATTCAAAATACAAACAATAGACACAAAACAGCCAACATTTAAAACCTCTTATGAAAACTCTTCCAGATTTTCAGGCACTTTCATTTTTGCATAGACGTATGTGATCTGATTATGAATATATGAAAATGGTACCTATTGTGTTGGTAATTTCATGAAATACAACATTCATTTGGGCAAGAATTAAAAAGGAAAAAGTTATTTTTAAACTATGTGTGCCAATTATTTTTTTATATAAAGACAGCACTTTCTATTTCTAAAAAACATGTCAATTATTTTCATGAGGAAAAACTGTAGCAACTTGCTTCAGACAGTTTTCATATTGTCATCATGTTAAGAAAACAAATCGTGGAACAAAAGTGGTGCCCATTGAACTGGATGACTTCTGACTAAACTGAGATTCATGACGGCGATGCATTACATTCACTTTTGAAATGTCCATTTTTTCAAAATGAATTCCATCTTTCACTCAACATACAACATACTGACATTCATTCTTCAGTTTCCCATTTTCTCATCTATACATTAAACGTCACAACACATACAAGACAGCAATATTCAAATTTGTAGTTATTGTAATATAATTTAAACAAATATATTGTACATGTGAATATGTTTTAGTTAAAAATGTCCCAATAGCTCGTATTTTTTTTTCTATTAGAAGCATTACTTTTTGATAAAGATATACTATAAATAGCTAAAACATTTTATGAAATGGATAATAAGTTTTCAAAAGTATTATGTTATCTACTAAATGAAAAATGTTCTAAAAATGACAATTCAAGTAAAAAAATTGCTGATTTCCTTTATAAAAATATTGCAATTGAATGTGAT
This sequence comes from Pecten maximus, assembly GCF_902652985.1. NCBI lineage: Eukaryota > Metazoa > Mollusca > Bivalvia > Pectinida > Pectinidae > Pecten > Pecten maximus. The sequence goes on along the minus strand of NC_047016.1, from coordinate 34,499,762 downwards.
ATTTTGCATTTTGATTTCAATATAGTATTTACTTTTTAAAGTTTTATGTTATCAATCAAAATATTATTCATCCACTTCTTATAATTCTAAAATCAGGAAATTATTTTGGTACATCTTTCAGGTATATAGATGGCCTAACTGTCATATTTTTTAATTGGGAATGAAGAAAAATAAAGAGTTTCTATAGAGTAAACTCTGGCATACATCTACCGTGTAATGTGAAAATTGAAATTACAGTTTTACACATGCAAATAAATTTCAATATTTTTATGTAAATGCCATAAATTGTTTTTCCATTTCACTTCAAGTATGTACAACACATTCTTTTTCATGACGGAAAATGTCCCAAAATCAGCACCAAAGGTTTATATACAGGTACTTAATTCAGGAACAACAGTCTCATTGCAATCGAAACAGAAATACTAAATATCTATTGCAGTTATTTTATCTATCAGCGTTCCATCTTATCATGCAAGTTGATGGAAAATGAATGTTCTTGAAAACTCCTGTATCTCACAGAATTAGGGTTGAGGATCCAGCCTCAAACAAACCGTACACTTGATCACATTGCTGTAATAATCATCGACCATTTCATTCAAAATGAAAGGAAATTTAATCATTGCTTGCAGTGAAAAAAAGTAACACATGCTTAGTTGCTAAGAAACAATTCCATTGCTACGGTAACAGAATGAACCAGCATTCTTCCTTAGCTACACTACTGGTGAGGTCATTAAAGGTCACATTCCAGTGTAAGTGCATGACAACCAGTATCCATGACAACCGGTTCCCATAACAATTGGTGCAATTTTCCTATATTTGCCATAAATGCAGTAGTTTGGAAGGAGAAGGGATTTGAGTGTATATATTGGAGTTGTCTGCCCATTGTCCTGGTTTAGAGATTTCTACAAGTGACAGTGCAATTAACCTGATGAGACAATATTTTTCCATATGAAATTCAAAGTGAGGCTGAAAATTCTTTGATGCGGAAGGCGCTTCAACCTGAATTACGACACCGAGTGCATATAAGGAAAACACCTAACGTCCTACATTTGCAGTAATTTTTGAAATACTTCCTTCGATGTTTGCAATATTTGCGAATCACTCTATCGACAGGTGAGTGTGTGTCTATGGGACTGCGTATTATCTCACCTGGCCGATAACAGTCCCCACTATTGTAGTCACAGTATCGCATGTGAGTTTTAGCATATGAAGCCTTTATCTGCTTTATATCAGGCACATTTGCAATACACGTAAATTGGAATCGTTCCTCAAATGCCCCTGTTTGTGTGGAATTTATACGGAACCATGGGCTCCACGGTGTCATGCGCTGAAGCTCTGTAACAAAAAAGAACAGACTGGTTGGCATGACGACCACAAGAGATCCATCTGGAAAACAAGTCTGCATCAAGTTTTTTATTCTAATGATACACTCACAACCAGTTCTGGATTTGAAGTTCTATTGTTAATTGATGACTGGTTGAAATTGTAATTCTCACAGGAAAGAAAAGGACCATTTTGATCTTTATTATTGTAATTGAAAGATACTTTCGGATCTAAGCTGTGTATCGAACAAAGCTTTTGCTGTGACATGATGAGCTGTGATCTTGAATCCTAAAGAAAGCAGTGAGATGGGGGCAATAAGCCAATTGTGACCAATCCCATGATGCAGTAGTAGGTGAGAGGCAGTGAAAACTAGAGAGCATGGTTATTAACTACTCTTCAGAGTCACTTCAAAACATTACTCATTATCTTTATAGGGAATAGGGACCTCGACAATTTATTCACATTCAAGTTCTTAAATTATATCCTTGCTAAAGGACCACTTTCCCTCTTACAGTACTAGAACATTACTGGAGTATTAAATTTAATGATTCTTCCAGTGTTACAAAATGATACAATTCTTAAAAGAAACTATATAGATATAAATCTATGTAGGGTTTCAGGATGAAGGCCTGGGTACAGGACTATACGATATCCAGCACTGTTGAGGGAAATACATGGCACCTACTGTTCAAGATGCCTATGCTTTTGCTTTCAAAAGTAGGAAATAATGGCTTCAATAAATCTCATAACTCCAAACTGTCAAAATTAACATCAGTATACAATGTGACAATTTTCCTATATTTTTTGTTATGCGAGATAAAAATAATGTACATACCATCACACACATACGTATTGCACATCCTCCACTCATCTGTGTTTCCTTCGCAAGGGGAACCACCCCGCTGGGGTTCGGGACTGCTGCACGCCCGGCGCCGTGACTGGATTCCACCATTACACCTGGCGGAACACTCGGCCCACTCTGTCCATTGGGCCCAGTCCCCGTCTATTGGGGGCTCTGTTGTATTAAACATGACCAGGTCAATTAATCATATGATAGGCAGTTAGATATATAAGATATCACTCAGCAGAAAATGGGAATAGATAGCCTAGAGACAAACTTAAAATGTCACCTTCAGTGCTACTGGAGGGATACTCTCAAGTGTATTTTTCCATGAAAGTTTGGCCAGCACAATTTACACACAATTTAATTTAATCCAAACATTTTCATACAAATAACAATAAAGATCTCTACAAATGGGAATGATCATTAAATAAAATACTGATCTATATATCTGTTTATAGAATTACAGAATAGAATCAAAGTTTGTTTGGAGGACTTAATTAGGCTTATGTCTGAACATGAGGTCTGGTGTAACTCTACAGAAGTGAGATTTCATTACAACAACCAGCTGTAGGATAAATTGGGATTTGGAAGTTTTACTTTGCCTTGTCAAATACAGCTCCCATAACTAGATACTATCTATGATACCATGTCAGTAGATATTATAAAGTCCCATACCTGGACAGCTCGGGTTACCAGGGCAGTACCCCTCGTCAGTGGTAGAACCTACACAGGGATTACCGCCATACTTAGGTGGTGGGTTGCTACAGTAACGTTGGCGTGTCCTGGTTCCATTAAACCCACAGGTGATGGAACAAACTGACCACTCCGTCCAGTCTGTCCACTGACCATGCACTGAAAGACAAACACATCCTCTGATAATATGCATCCAGGGCCATAAATTGTTATACCGAAAAAGAATCAGTAATGATGATACTCAAAAATAAACTGAAGATATGAAATATCATTTTTATCACAAAACCCCTGTGATCCCAGAAGCTCAATTGATACGATTCCAAGTCAAGGTGTTATTGACAGTTTCTTTTAGAAACTCTTGGAAACAGTTGGCGTGTACATTTGTTGATATTTTCGTGTTCTGAGCAATATTGTTTTGCAGAATTTTGTCTATTTCTGCTTCTTCGACTGCACGAAAACATTTGCGTTTTTGTTCGTCTGCCATTTGTAAATAACTGGAAGGGAGACAACTCCTCGCAACGGAATGTGGGGGTCGCCATGGGGGCACGCGGTCCAGGGAGATATGATATTTGTCTCCCTGGCTCACGTGCCTCAGGGAGATATGATGTTTTGTCTCCCTTCCATGTGATACGTTTCGGCTAATCACAGGCACCGTTATAAACATGAGGTATAATAACAACTTTTAGGAAGCAGGTGTGGATTTTCGCAAAGAGAGAAACATAAAATTTACCAAAAGATGTTATAAGTAGATCCGATGATAATTTTACCAAATTGAACTTTGCCCAAAATACTTACTGGTACAGTTGAGCACCTCTACATTCTGCCCTGGACAGTCTGCTCCGCCATATAAGGGCTTAGGATTGTCACATGACCTTATACGACAGAGACAGGTGCCTGCTGAGGGATCATTCACCATTTGCTGGCAGGATGACCAGACACTCCAAACAGACCACCAACCATCAACTGGAAAAACAAGTTATCAGACATGGCCATGTTAGAGATATTTGTACTAAATCTGTTCCTTTTATCAATCAGTAAAATTTCAAATATAAATTTTCTACTTTTTGCTTAAATTTTGATATATCCTTCCCCAAAAATCAGACTTAAGGACATTTGCTACATTTCTGTTGGGTATCTCAATCTTTATCCAAAAGACATCCAAATGAAAATTTCATGAATAAACAGTTACAAATGTATTTCTACCATTCAATAATTCCAAATTACTAAACTAATGTTAATAAGCTGACAAGTTTGTAAGGAAAATAAACTCTAATCTATATCATAAACACACTATTGGATCCCGATACCTCCTATACGTTCGACTTCAGTGGATTTGCGAAGGTTTACCTGGGTGTTCGACGACTGGGCAGGAAGTCATGGCCTGTTCCCAGTAGTGGAGGGAAGGCATCCCGTCTGGGGCTGTGGTACACTGGTCAATCGCCTGATTCCAACCACAGTATGGATCCATGGCATTCAAGCATAGACTAAGGGAGATAATTAGATCAGTATCCTTATATAGACTAAGGGAGATAATCATAACATTATCTTTATATAGACTAAGGGAGATAATCAGATCAGTATCCTTATATAGTCTAAGGGAGATAATCAGTTCAGTATCCTTATATAGACTAAGGGAGATAATCATAACATTATATTTGTATAGGCTAAGGGAGATAATCAGATCAGTATCCTTATATAGACTAAGGGAGATAATCATAACATTATCTTTATATAGACTAAGGGAGATAATCAGATCAGTATCCTTATATAGACTAAGGGAGATAATCAGTTCAGTATCCTTATACAGACTAGGGGAAATAATCATAACATTATCTTTGTATAGGCTAGGGGAGATAATCAGATCAGTATCCTTATATAGACTAAGGGAGATAATCATAACATTATCTTTATATAGACTAAGGGAGATAATCAGATCAGTATCCTTATATAGACTAAGGGAGATAATCATAACATTATCTTTATATAGACTAAGGGAGATAATCATAACATTATCTTAATATAGACTAAGGGAGATAATCAGATCAGTATCCTTATATAGACTAAGGGAATCATAACATTATCTTTATATAGACTAAGGGAGATAATCAGATCAGTATCCTTATATAGACTAAGGGAGATAATCAGTTCAGTATCCTTATACAGACTAGGGGAGATAATCATAACATTATCTTTGTATAGGCTAAGGGAGATAATCAGATCAGTATCCTTATATAGACTAAGGGAGATAATCATAACATTATCTTTATATAGACTAAGGGAGATAACCAGATCAGTATCCTTATATAGACTAAGGGAGATAATCATAACATTATCTTTATATAGACTAAGGGAGATAATCAGATCCTTACATATAAATATAAATTCAATATAATGCTTATGAAATTGTTAATTCGTTTTTCATAGTTCCTTTAATCATTGACCTCACCCCAATATCAACTGCAGTATGTAATTGATCATAACAGTAAGTGATTGAGTGTCAATTGATTTACCAATATCATTATTATGAAGCCATGTACTCACTCTCTTGTTGTAAACCGTTCACATCTGTGAAGGGGAATTCTGATAAGGCTGCCATGGGTTACAACAAAGATAGCTCCCTTAAAAAAATTTAAAAAATAGAAATAAAAATACAAAAAAAAACCACCAAAAGATATCTTCTAAAATTGTTTGTAATACGTCTGATTAAAAATAGAAGAATTCCAAAGAAGTGGATGTGTTTCCTGCATAGCAAGTAGGGTGATTACAAGGAAAAGGTATACATTTTCACTTCAAGAAATCAGTAAGCATAAATTGTAAATGAACTTGTCCTTCGACATTTGGACATGAAAAGCAATCCCATGCAAGCACTTTTGGTAAAGAAAATCTGCATGAAGTTTAATTTGATTGGCTCAAGGAAACTTGAATGCATGGAAACTCAGGCAACAAAAAATAGGCATTTGAGTAAAACTTACAACCCTTCTGTCTATCTCTAGTGACTTCACTGGTTTGTGGTGGCCATTAGGAACCACCTTGATCTCTTCGAGAAGACAGGTATCCTTGATGTCGGGGATGGTTGTGATTTTGCGTATGCTGCCAGTGTCTGTGGCCAGGAACATGACCTTGTACGAGTGGTGCTTCCCCTCCACATCGTCCACCACCACATGTGTCCACCTACGTGTACATAGCAACAATTGTCAGGTGAGGTAATTAAAACAATAGTCAGGTGATGTAATTAAAACAATAGTCAGGTGATGTAATTTAAACAATAGTCAGGTCAGGTAATTAAAACAACAGTCAGGTGATGTAATTAAAACTAGTCAGGTGATGTAATTAAAACAATAGTCAGGTGATGTAATTAAAACAATGGTCAGGTCAGGTTATTAAAACTAGTCAGGTGATGTAATTATAACTAGTCAGGTGATGTAATTATAACAATAGTCAGGTGATGTAATTAAAACAATAGTCAGGTCAGGTAATTAAAACTAGTCAGGTGATGTAATTAAAACAATAGTCAGGTGATGTAATTATAACAATAGTCAGGTGATGTAATTAAAACAATAGTCAGGTGATGTAATTATAACAATAGTCAGGTGATGTAATTAAAACAATAGTCAGGTGATGTAATTAAAACAATGGTCAGGTCAGGTAATTAAAACTAGTCAGGTGATGTAATTAAAACAATAGTCAGGTGATGTAATTATAACAATAGTCAGGTGATGTAATTATAACAATAGTCAGGTGATGTAATTAAAACAATAGTCAGGTGATGTAATTATAACAATAGTCAGGTGATGTAATTATAACAATAGTCAGGTCAGGTAATTAAAACAATAGTCAGGTCAGGTAATTATAACAATAGTCAGGTGATGTAATTATAACAATAGTCAGGTGATGTAATTAAAACAATAGTCAGGTGATGTAATTATAACAATAGTCAGGTGATGTAATTAAAACAATAGTCAGGTGATGTAATTAAAACAATAGTCAGGTGATGTAATTAAAACAATAGTCAGGTGATGTAATTATAACAATAGTCAGGTCAGGTAATTATAACAATAGTCAGGTGATGTAATTATAACAATAGTCAGGTGATGTAATTATAACAATAGTCAGGTCAGGTAATTATAACAAAGCTGTAGTATCAACACTCCAACCCCACCTTTAACCTTTCTCATCCAAGGAAGCTGCAAAACGACTCCTTAACTTTCATTATTTATTTTTTCTACGAGGGAGATATACACCCTTTAGCTTTCTTTTGCCTTAACAACAGGGAAGTCCAACAGTTATTGACAAATATGTTTCCCAATGTTTTATTTCATACTAAAAGAGGCAGTGAGATGGCCCACGAGTGATCTCTGACCTGTGACCTGGATAACCCATCCCCCGGAATCAGCTCCCTAGAAGAGCTGTTAAGCCCTACCTGTCATTCTGCCCCACCAGTACAGGCTGTTTAGTGTTGGGCTGACCCCTACATCTCACTGGACTCTCTAGAGGAGCTGAGCCCTATACCTTTCGTATCATTCATTTTGCGATAGCTCAGTTGGTTAGAGAGCTGCCCAAGTAACCCCATATGAAGATCTGAGGTGCATGGTTTGGCGCTCTCTACCAATATCAGCTCATGTTTCTTGGTGCTATCATGGTTGTCCTTGGGCAAGACACGTGATCCAAATTGCTCTGCATGTCATGCGACGGGCATCCCCTATGTTGTTCAGTGAGGTAGTCACCAACTACTACAATGATACCATATCTCAATATATCTCAGACTGTTCATGGCGCAATAAACCCAGCAAACAAACAGACATGCCCCACCAAAGGGACGTCCTGATCCCACTTCTCCTGACCTGGAGGAGCTATATGAATCCCTACCTTTCATTCTGCCCTACCAGGGCAGGCTGTATAGTGGTGGGCTGTACAGCGAGGTCCATCATCTGGAACTCCTGGGCATTCATTATCTGTTGTTCAGCTTTGTTAAGTAGACTATCATCTGCCGTCCTTTTATTTGTTGTTTCATCAACTGGACACTGTAACAGAAATCAGGATAAATTCAATTTCTTAACAATATTGCAAATGTACTAAATTTTTGTGCATTCAAATTTAAGGACAATACCAAAATTTTACAGACGAGCACCATTATGGCGGCCCATAACCATAATTTTCTAAATGAAGAGTACAACATTTAATTTTAGGATATCATCAAAGTTTAACAGACTCAAAATGCACCACGACGATGTTGTACAGACATTATTTTCTATAGAAACAGTACATAAACTGGAGTTAACGCATGAAGGCGAAATGACACTGCTGCTTCACCACAAAATGGATTAAAGTGACTATGGAAATACCCTATGGGTAGAAAACTTACCTCTGATAAAGGGTTTTGATTTTCGTAAGGTTCCCACACAGATCTGTCACTATGTTGGTATTTATAAGGCCCTGTCAGGGCCGTGTGGAATGCCGTCATATTAAAGGTACAAATAGCTGATCCTGCTATGCTGTTCCTGAAATATTGATGAGAAAAACAGTAGATTGTGATAGATTAATGCTCAACGTTTTTTATCAAGCTTTCAGCTTTTCAACTCATTAGCAGACAGGAGTATATCAGGCCTATAAGCTGCCAAATAATATTTTTGACATGAAATGAAACAGGTACTTCCATTTTCATTCCAATTTAATTTGACATTTAAACAAGAAATTTATTTTGAATATCAAGTTGATACTAAAGTATTTTCAATGCACCATCTTCAATTATCACCCCTGTGCAAAAATAGATAATCTGGTCTCATTTTCTGGAAAGCTTCAATTTTTGACATGTAAAACTCCCCCGATAAACCTGTATGTCAGGAATATTTCTCAGTATCTTCCTTTATTTTTAACCTTGAATTTGTCAAAGTATTTATACTTTTTTATTGTAGTTATAAAATGATTGAAAAATAACTTACATTGGGGTAGTAAAAATAGCATAAAGGAATTTATCATCATTGCTCGTTGTTAATAAATAAGTGGCCTGAATTTCATCAAAATAGAACGGGTAGTCTCCGGACAGGGAACAGTTCATCCGGGCCTTATGGTACGTGGTAAATTTATTCTCCAGCACCACATATCCACCCTGATCCGTCTGAAAATCAATTACAATCAATCTTAAATTATAAAATATAACTGAAATTTTTAACATATCAATCAATATTGTTTTATCACTTTGATCTAATTAGGAATTATTCATGAATAATAGGGGCCAGTTTCAAAATCAGGTTTAGTAATTTTTTAAATTAGAAATAATTTGTGGTAGGAAATTTTGAATACTCACAATCTTACCTTCTCATCTAATACTGACAGAACAAATTAATGTTAATCAATATGATTTCTTAAAGGAATATATGTCCATTTAATTATTTAAATGATTACCTAATATACATATTGTATTATATATAAGTTATAGTTAAAAGTAAATTCTGGTGCTTACCTTACAGACTCTGGCTACTCTGGAATAAATTCTCTGGAAAAAAAATATAGGAAAACAATATTACAACAGAATGAAAAACAATTCAAAATCGAGAAAAAACATGTTGTTTCACCTTGATTAAAGTGGTAGATATAATATGGGCAATTAAGTGTAGATCAAAATTATACACAATTAGCACTCTATAATGTTTACCACAACAGTGAAAATTTAAATTTCCCTTGCAATATTAGACATGTCATTCTTTGAATATAGATTTCCTTTATTACAATTACACCAATAAGATACTTACTTTACCACAATTTATATACTCTACCGCAACTTCTCGGAAGAAAAAGTAAACAAAATCTCCTATTTCATAGGAGCTTATAAAATCAGGCTCTGAAACAGGCAGAAAAACAAAAACTTACATCAGAAATGGTCACCCACCATAAAAAAAATGTTCTTTATTCTGCATCATTAATATAGCCTTTCCTAATACAATGCCATGGATATTATACTCAACATTAGGATTAAAAGAACCTCTTTGTCCATAAATAAAATTGAAAACATTATTTTTCAATCTAGAAACACTGTATAATAAACTGTAAGAGATATATATATATATAATTATTCAGACTACAAACTCAATCCTGTGCATTTCTGATTAACACTATATATACCCTGTCTATTGGAATCTGCACTTCAGGTAGGTCCTACATATCTATAAATCCTCAAATCCTGAAAAACACTTAAACTTTATATATAGACCTGACATTTTCCTTTAACACACTATTGATATTGTGTGTCTTACCGTTGAGCCATTTAGAATTTTTCAAAGTTCTAAGCTGTGGACGGTCACCGTAGATTCTATAAATAAGAGACTCCCGTCTGGTGATGTCCGCTGGTGTTGAACTGTAAAAGTTGCCATCTGTAGTCATCAGAGCTGTTGAGTTTTCGTTTGGATTAAATGGACAGAATCCAATGCCTCCTTCTTCTTGGGTTATGTTACTGAGATCTTCAGGCTGCACAGACGAGAATTGATAAATATACTTATGAGAGTTATTTCCCTTTGTTCATCAATACTTATTATCCCAAAAATATTATTATTATTTTGTATCATTATTACATTCTGTATATTTATTGATTTAGAAAAAGCAAAATCCTTTCAATTCCAAAATCATATTTTTATTAATAAACAGGTAATTGTGTCAATTTTGAATCCAAATAATCATGAATACACAACTCCTTCCCATACAGTTATAGACTGTGACACTTGACGCTGAAGATCAAAATTTCTAGGGTGTCTTCTATGAGGTGTTGTTATACAATACCCCTACTCGCCTATCACAGGTGTCACTACACTCAACTCACCTGTCGCCAGGTACAGATCGGTTTGTATGAGTTGGTCCCACATGTGATCACTTGGTCCTCGTGAACCAGAAGTACCCGAACAAAGTTATAGCACTGACTCTGAAACATAAGTATTATGATGGTGTAACGTCAGACGCTGGTAAGATCACGTACTGACGATACGGTAGCACTAAAATTTGGAATTATGTTTTATTTGAACAGATAAACTTTTGGCAAGTATTTCACATTTACCTCACATACCTACCAGTAACTGCATCTCAGGTTGAACAATTTACAAAAAAAAAATTACATTTTTTTACAAATGGTCTCTCAACAAAGATAAAGATCAGCAAGTTTACGATGTAATTAGTAACAAAAATGAAATACTTTCAGCCCAAACCTTCAACTTATGTAATATGGGGTAAATTGGGTAATATTTCTTCATTAGTTTCTTGAAAGTCATCTCTATATATCATCATTTGACCTTGAAATGTTACTTGCTTCCAAAAAACAATTCTGTATTAGTTTGAAAATAAATCTTCCTGGTCCATCATCTGAATAACCTTGAACTGTCATCTGTAAATCCAAAGAGTAATTTAACCCAGAAATTTATAGGAAGCCTATGTGGTAGCCAAAAGATTGGTGTATTAAAATTCATAGATATAATCAATTTTTTCTTCTTCAGATTTATGGATAAATGGATGGACAGATCAAAAGAAGGACAAACTAAGTCTTTTGCTTCAACCTCGCCACAGGAAGGGGCAGCAAATGGTTGGAATGTCAGGTTTTATTTTGGAATTTTTTTTTTCTATCGGAAAACATAATCTCAGAGGCTTTGGTACAGGTGACGTAAAGGAAATCATATATTTACCACCTTCGTAAGTTGGTGTTGATTTAAAAGATAAAGCAGAATCCTGGACAGGAACTGCTCCACAGATACAGGATGGTGTGCTTATCAGGTACAAACTCTGATACTAACCCGATAACCACCAGATCAGGAAAAATATCAAACCACTGTGGGGAGTAATCAGTATTTGACTCCGTGGGGAGCATTCATTATCTACAGGTGTTGAGTGCCAACAGGATTTTCCTTCATCTATGTTGAAACTTTAGCTACTTTTTGAACATCGATTTAAAAATAAGTGTATACATATACAACTGATGGATTCTGAGGTGAAGTGGTACCGACATATGTTTGAGCTTGAGTTGTGTAACTTACCGGATCCACTCCCTTGTTGTTACAGAGCATACGTGTTTCTTCTGTAGATCTCCACTCTACGGATTGTATAACTGTCAGATTATCCAGACTCATCCGAAACAACATGCCCCTGTGTCAAAAAAGTGTTGTCAGACCATTTATGTATAACAAGCAGAACAACATGCCCCTGTGTCAAATAATATCAGCTTAAAGAGTTGTCAAGCAGTTCTATGTATAACAAGCCCCTGTGTCAAGTAATATCATCATCTTTCAAGGGATTCTTCTATATATAAACAATTTTATTTTTCTGGCCTGATTATATTAATTTTATTAACTCATTATTTCATTTACCTGTACTCATAATTTTATTTACTTGTATTCATTATTTCATCATTTTATTTACCTGTACTCATTATTTCATCATTTACCTGTACTTAGTACATTGTTTACCCATACTTATTATTTTATTTACCTGTACTCATTATCTTATTTACCCATACTTATTATTTTATTTACCTGTACTCATTATTTTATTTACCTGTACTCATTATCTTATTTACCTGTACTCATTATCTTATTTACCTGTACTCATTATCTTATTTACCCATACTTATTATCTTATTTACCCATACTTATTATTTTATTTACCCATACTTATTATTTTATTTACCCATACTTATTATTTTATTTACCTGTACTCATTATCTTATTTACCCATACTTATTATTTTATTTACCCATACTTATTATTTTATTTACCTGTACTCATTATCTTATTTACCCATACTTATTATCTTATTTACCCATACTTATTATTTTATTTACCTGTACTCATTATCTTATTTACCTGTACTCATTATTTTATTTACCTGTACTCATTATTTTATTTACCAGTACTCATCATTTTATTTACCTGTACATCATGCTATTTATCTGTATATCATTTTATTAACCTCTACTCATCACTTTATTTACCTGTACTCATTATTTTATTCCTATACTCATTATCTCATCATTTTCTTTGTCATATAAACCTATTGTTGTGATAAGTACCTGGCTCCGACTAGGAGTTGGTCCCTTGGAATGTCCACAGTCAGCTGGACGTAACCTTCCAGGTTATCATTGTGGAAAATATGGAATACCTGCTGCATGATTGACAGTTCTGGAAAGATAAAAGACACGTTAATGAAAGTAGGAATCACTAACACCTGGCAAATACCTATAAAGAGATTAAAGACTAATTCAACTTCCATAGTTTACATGTACATTTTAAAAGCCATTGCATGGCCTTCTTCTTGAACATCAATCATGCCAAGATCTTTGCTTTTAATAGTTACTGTAATTTTTATACTAAAGTTTTATATTTATTTTCTATTAAAAAAGACTGATTTTCAATGAATCATTAAAATATTTATGAATATTTTGATAATCTTATGTTTTCCAGAACCCAGGGTTTCCTAACACAAAGTTCTATTGATATCATATGTATCACATTTTAATGAACTCATATATAACATTTGTCTGGGATGGTACCATTAATTGTATCTAACAAGAAGGAAGCCAATTCTTTTTTCCAACATATTTTTGTTATTTCAGAATTATATAATCTACCTCAGAATCCCATATTAATGCAGTCTTTAAAGTGGTAAGACTGCCAATAATCTCTGTTCTTTCGCCAACAGAGAAGAGTTCCAAATTTATCTGGCATGACTTTCTTTAGGAAAGATGAAGAATATATTCTATCTACCACAGAAGAATACATGATTTCGTTTTCTAAGTTAATGCATTTCCAAACAGTTGTATGTATGAACACTTTTCTACAACATCATTGGGAATAGTTCCAATAAAGGCTTAAACCTTAAACAAGATTCCCTTAAACACCTATAACTCATATGCGAGTGATATCGGTTGGTTTATTTTGTTTAACGTCCTCTTTACAGCCAGGGTCATTTCAGGACGTGCCAGGTTTTTGGAGGTGGAGGAAAGTCAGAAAACCTGGAGAAAAACCACCAGCCTACGGTCAGTACCTGGCAACTGCCCCAGATGGGTTTTGAAATCGCGACCCAGAGGTGGAGGGTCACAGATAAAGTGTGGGGAAACTTTAACCACTAGCTCTGCCCCTTAATGTGAGTGAAAGTAAACTTTTATGAATAAAGAGAAAGTAACATAAATCTCAGATGTAAAGTTTTCAGTGTCTTTTTATTGTAGAAAAGTGATGGAATTCATGAACAATAAAGTTCAAATAAAACATACATCCGTAAATGTTCACTGTTGTATAAAAGTACACTATAATAGTGATGGAATGTCACAAACGTGATTCACACATCGATGCCTGTTACAGCAGTAAAATATACAAATAAAACTTAATATCAAACTATCAAATGTTATAGAAATGTCATGTCAGCATGAGATAACCCCCTAACTAAAAAGAAAATATTTGTCCAGAAAAATTCCAACACTAGATTGTCTCCCCTTAGTTTGAAACTTAGAATCCAACATATTAAACAGAACAAAATTATCAAGCTCAATTTTATTGATAATCTTTAATAGATTTATAATATTTTAGACAACAGGGCCATTCTAGCCCCTTAACAGTATCAACTCCTTGAACACTTATGGACATTCCTCCTACCACAGGTTCAGTAAATCTTCTATCCACCTTACTGTCCAAGTAAACCTCCCAACACCATCCCATCACATGAGTATGGGGTATTAAGTAGAGGCTGACAGTCATAATGATATGTTCAACAACAAACTTCCATAGATTACTCGACAAAATATTTTTATGACAACGAAAAACCTACATTCCTGGATAGGGTGCCAGGTTAATGGTGTGGTGAGGTTTAAGATGTGTCCATTTAAGAGAATCACATCATAAATTGTCACAAAGCGGACTTAAGGTAAATGACAGATTAGGACGAAATGCGATTGATGTTTTCAATTCTAATGACATAAATTCATGGGTTTTTTTCTACACATAAAATGCAGATGGCGTTTTTCTGATGAACCTCTTTTAACAGTGTTTACAATACCTATTGCCTTATTTACATAGAAAATAATTTTGTAAGCTATTACAAAGTCCTTTAGGGTCAAATAAAGTTGGTTACGACCAATCCCTGAATACCTATTAAGATGTAAGTGAAAGGATAGGTTCTCTTAATGTTGTCAAATATGATTATAGTCAACCACAGGAGACTTAATATACAATAAATAAATTTCCACAAAATTTTCTCAAATATTGACTTTTTTGATCTAGAGAATTAACCAAATTTTGAATGTAAATATGAACTCATCATATCATCATTTTGTTTTATTTTGATCTTCAAATAAATGTTACAACAATATTTTGAAAAAAGATGCATCCTCAGGGTAAACCAGACTGACCTTTTAAAATCCATATGAGCAATCATAACTATTAGTATCTATAGAGTCAGTCTGAGCTCCATTGGGAGATTAAGATAAGCCATCTCCAACATTTAAAGATGGACAGCTAGCTAGGCCAACCTGGTGTTTTTTAAACATCAAATATTAAGATACCTTTTATCATCCTAGTTTGATATCAAAGAAATTCTCCAGAATTCTTCCTCCGCTCCTCAGAACTGAAGCCCGCAGGGAAACTCTGATTGGTAAAAAGATTATCGTTCAAGTTTCCCAAATAGTGTGGTGGTTTTACAAAACAAAAACGTCATGGTTTACAAAGATAAGTGGATTACTGGCAGATAGCTGTGTAAACGCTATGGGAGTCCCATGTTATAGTTTATAAAAGTCAGTTAGATTGGTATCCCACATCTATCCTACCTCGTAGTCAATGTTGATACGGGTCTAGACTGACAGTAACTGGACAGAGAGTTTAACACAGACACAGGGTCAGGGTTGATTTTTTTAATGAAATACATAAATGTTGTTTCCAGAGATAACACTTGGATAAGGACACCGATTCCTGTTCTCTGACTGTGGGGATGGTATGAAGTTGGTTAATTAATAAGGATGGATGAAAGACAAGCAAAATTTTAAAAAATAATCTGAATTTGATAATCAGCCGTGTACGTTCCCTTACAACATTTGAATGAATAAATTGTGTGATTTTATTTTCTGGGACGAGATTCAGTACTTCTCAGTTTTTACATATACAGTGGAACTTCGTTAACTCGAAGTCGACGGGACCACGAAAAAACTTCGAGTTATCCGAGTGTTCGAATTAAGCGAGTTATCGTTTTTGGTGAAAAGTTTGGTCAATATTTGTCAACATTATATAATCATTATAACTTCGCTCTGTCGCTCATCAGTTTAGTGTGAAGACTGGTCAATACATGTAAATATATATGTAATGTTTCGTTATGTCACTTGTAATTTGGTGTAGTTTTGCCGATATACAGTCACGATAAAGTTTCTTTCACTTAGTCACTTCAATAACGATCTGATGTGCAAGTCATGTTTGCAAAAGGTAAACGATAAAACGGAATTCGACAAAATAACAAGTTATTAATGTCAAAACAAATAACCGTTTAAGTTTAACACAGATTGCATACAAAACGTAACAGAACCATTACCTTTTATTGGACATATATAAAATACTGTTTGATCGGCCTACTTACTTTTTATTGATAACCACGCCATTTCCATGTGTATTAGCACCGGAAGTTGGGCTGCGCATGTGCGTATAAAATGTTACTGTAACTGAGTTGGCGTTTTATCCGATTTAATAGACAGCACTGACCGTTACAGTTGTACTCTGAACACCTCGGCAGTAATTACGCTATTGTTTCAGCAGTTTAAAGATTTAATAGGCGCCGGTGACTGTGTCATTTCTACACCTGTAAAAACATCAGCCGGGTAGATCTACCGGTGTGTCAGAGATTAGTTCCGCTTGAGCGAACGGGTAGATGAGTTGTTGACTATCGTGTGTACTGATATCGGCGACCGCCTTGGGAAATTACCTGATGTAAGTAAAGCAGTACTTTTTATCACCAAGACTTGTTGTTATAAGATTCAACCGACAATTTCTTTTATGAATTTATGAAACACTTATAATAGCATGTAAACGGAATTTAGCTCTTAAAAAATGTCGGCGTTTGCCACCGATCGACGAAAATTATACTTCGAGTTATTCGAACATTTCAAGTAGGATTTTTATTGTTGGGACCAAATTTTTACTTCGTATTATCCGAGTTTTTCAAGTTATCCGAATTCGAATTTTTCCGAGTTTTTTTTACTACGATAAAGAGAGAATTCGGCCGGGACCGGCGAGGTACTTCGAGTTAAGCGGGGTATTCGAGTTATCCGAGTTCGAGTTAACGAAGTTCCACTGTAGATCTACTTTTCAGCTGACTTACATAACTACTTATTAGCAAGAAATTTGAGGACTTTCAATTAATTAGTTATACCAGATTTTTACTTCACTATTCTTGGTTATAATTTCTTCACTAATCATCATTTGAATGATCAAGATCAAGAATTTGATTATGTGATATCAATTCTAAATGGTAATTAAGATCTAAGAAGTGATGCCTTAAATAATTTTAGAGTATCATTAACTCAACAATATTTCCTTAATATAAATCTAAAGTTTGATTAAGAGTTTTCTTCCCTTCCTTTCATTAAACCTAAAGTTTGAATTAAACCTAAAATTTCATTCAGAATTACCTTCCCTTTCCGAGTTAGAGGAAACAGAACTTGTGATAAGCCTAATCCCTTTCTATTGTTACAAGCAGTACAGTCATCGGGAAACTTGTCCCACTGATACAGATGAATCAAGAAATGTGCTGGTTATTTGAAGAAACAACATGCCATTGTCGATTTCCAGACTATACAAGTCACAGGTGGGGGTCAGCTGGCTGTGTAATCTCTGTTTTTATATTGGTCTTTATAGATATAGACACATCTACAACCATTAAGATGTTTCCTCCCAAAATCCTTACAGCATAATGAAGAGCTTGGCACATACAATAAGTTTTCTTTCTAAATCAGTCAATTGGTTCTAAAACCATGAAGAGCTCTATAGCACTGGAAAATTTGTAATTCAAAGCAAATCTTGTATGATATCATAATTTTATCTTTGGAGTTGAAGTGTGACTCATTTTAAAGTTGATATTGGTGTATAATAATTAATGTAAAATACCGAAATAGACATATATCCTTATATATTTATATAATGAATATCAGGGCATAAAAATAGTTTATTGCTGCATTAAAATTGTCTTAATGATGATATATATAAAAGTCCAGATGTGCACCTTGTGAGTCAGGAAAGAACTAAAATAGGCCTCACACTGCTGTCCAATACAAGCTAGATATGACTAATAGGTGACCCAATCTGTAGCGTAAAGATTTCGTTCAGTATAATTTTCTTGGCTGAGACAGAGACCATTGTAAAACTAAAACAGCATCTCTGCACTTCTTTACTCTGCTCACTTTCATTTTGTAGCCACAAAAAAAAATCCTGGAAATTAAACTAGGGAGGGATTGTCACTCCATGGTTTCAAACTTTGTCAATTCAGTTTGACAACACTGTAGGTAGAGATCCAATGACCCAATCAGCTGTAGACTGTTGCCAGATATACTAAGCTGAGGCAAATATCAAAATTCTGAAAATGAGTCCCTATCCAAAAATAAGCCCCCACCCCCCTACCCTGAAAATAAGTACCCTTCTTCATTTTTATGAGATCATCAATTATATAATAGTAAGCTGAAGATGGTCAATAAACAAGTCCTCTTCAAACTTTAACACTAAACTTTTACACAAGGGAGGAGGGCTTATTTGAGGATAAATATTGTATAGCACATGATTTTGCATCACATATTTTTTTTACATATTTTTAATCATTCAGGGTGTTATTGTGCTGATTAAAAATAAAATGTTAAGTTATTTAAATTATCATCTATAAGTATATCCAGATTTTAAATACTCATAAAATTCAAAGTCTATTATCTATATACACTATATATGTCCATGGAGACAGTACTGCTTTCCTTGGATACATGCCCTTGAATCATTATAATAAAGTTATGTACCTAAAAAGACATTTTGAAATCATATTGAAAGGCCGTGCTTGGTACATCTTGGTCTAGGTCCTCATTCTAAAATGGGACAATTTTCTCATTTCTCAGATCAGTACCAGTTGTATCGCAGTGTTCACGCCTTTTTACTTTTTACTATAATTAGCCTTCCTTTTAGATAAAATCAGGTGATTATAAACCAGAAAATTTGCACTTTTCAGTATAGAGCTATTCACACTTGTCTGGGTTGTGTTATGAATAATGATGTTCATATTGTACACACCAGATCTCTATAGCCTAATTTTACTTAAATTTTTAAGTTGATATAATTCTCAGTAAAACTCAATAGATGTATAGCCTCATCAGCAAATTACCATCAACTGAGAATGTTTTCTATAGAATTACATGCTATCTGTAAAGTGTACCATCAACCGAGAATGTTTTCTATAGAATTACATGCTATCTGTAAAGTGTACCATCAACCGAGAATGTTTTCTATAGAATTACATGCTATCTGTATAGTGTATCACTAAATTAATGTGGGAAAAAGCTTTATTTATTTAATTTCAACTGATCTGAAACTTCAACTATCAAAAGATTTTGTAAAGTTTTAATCCCTAGCTGTCAAACACTTCTGTGATCTTGATTAATGGGTATTCATTAGCCGGATACATTTAAATTTCACAGTTCTAGATATGAAAATAAAATTGTCACAGATATCCTGGAATATCGTATGAAAAAAAAACATGTTTGGCATATTTGATTAGGATTTGGTAGGCATGAATATTGGGGGTTACTATAGTTACACCTTATCAATTTTGACCAGTTAGAGGTCAAACTGACCAAGGTCATTGACTCATTTCATTGACCTGTGATAATGATGAAAACTGTCATGAGTTATTTCCTATTAAATGTGATCTAAAGAAGAGTTATTTCCCATCAGATAAGACTTAGAGAAGAGTAATCTCCCATTAGATGCATTCTAATAGATAGATTATCTCCCTTAGATGTGATCTACAGAAGAGCTTTCTTCCAATAAATGTGACCTATTATATATATATGTAAGAGTTATGACTAATCTCCCAATAGATGCGATCTAATGAGAAGTTATCTCCCTTTAAATGTCAGTTATCTCCCCTTATACCAGTAAGTTTTACTGTGACTATCAGATATAATTATACAGAAGAGTTCACCATCGTGTATTATATACATAGCATATGAAACAGGTATTTCCTTTTCAATGTTACATATAATTATCCTTTAAATTTGATGTTGTGCATCCGTAATTACTGAATATAATGTATTAGCATTGCATTAACATAACAAAATTTCTGTCATGAATGTATCAACATTAATATCAAGTAAAGGAGTGTCAATGTATAGGTTTATAGGTCTAGAGGATGATTCATTTTCTCTCATTTTTTTTTTATATCAAATACTCATATTAACAATAACATTTCTTTTAATTATTTATTCTGCCACAGATTCATTTCAGATGGAGTATAGATTTGTAGAAATATTTGAATATATTTCACATCAGTGCCAATAGTATTAAGATATTATGATCTAGAGCTTTTACCTTAAAAGAAATCTAAAAATGTTTGCTAACATATTGCCCTTTATAAAGACCTTTCACACTATGTAAAATTTGTACACCTGTGTTTGGAGCCTAGGACCAACATATCCTTTATCTCGAAACCATCGGGTAACTTCTCCAGTCCCTTTGGGAGTCAGGAGTGTAGACCTGACAGACCCTTTATCTATCAACCATCATAGTAACTTCTCTATAGTCCCTATGGGAGTCAAACACATTTCCATCCCCTTTGTAGTGGTAAAGAGAATTTCCTGTCATCATAAACAACATCTGTGGTAATGACTAACCAACTTAAAACATCACAACAAAATCTAACCTTTGGGAAGTCTTGAACGTATTCATGTATGTCTAACAAAAGAAATTAAAAATTCAATTTTAAGGAAGTGATTTGAAAAAAAGACAGAAACTTCGTCCTCTGCTGGTTCAGGTGAAGTACTGTTTTTATCAAACAATCATGTAATACAGGCTTCAGCGGGAAGGATACTAGTACACGACTTTTCAGCATCATCCATAACATATTGCAAATGTCTAATAAATATTATTTATGGCATGTCGGCTTCAATATGTACAGCTGGAAAACCATCTACTCTGATCTACACACACAAACATATAGGCTGATATGTAAAAGTTTGGTCTGTATCAAGTAAACTTGTACATCAAACCTCAACAACCCAACAAGAAAAACATTGAAGATTTTCATGTTTGAGGTATTTTTTTCCCTCAAGTTCTGTTATGTAACTTTGGCAGTAATTGTGACAAGTTCTGTTTGCTAATAATTCTTATCAGCAAAGTACCCTCAATATCACTCGGCAATTATTTAAGGCCAGGCCAAAATAATTTCATGTTATTAGGAATTCAACTCATCATTTTTTTTAAATAAAACTTTAATTTAAAAAAAAATATTGCCCTATTCAAGTTCACATTTGCAGACACTATTTTTTTTTTGTAATTTTCCTTTTCGAATATTTCTGCTTAAAATTCAAATCTCATCTTCCTACATCATCATTAGATCCTTTTAGTGATTCTAATACATGTTTTCATCTTTCCTTTTTTGTAAACATGTTGAGTGTTATGAAGAAGTAAGACGTATTCTCTAAGGATACTTCAGATTACAGGGTAATGCCCTTGACCTTTATATCAGAATAACAACTTGTGGCACTTTGGTGCAATTTAATCCAGATTATACGCATGTAAAAGGCATGTAAAATGATTTCCATAATAGTTTTTGCAAGAATCCTTTTTCGTATTCTAACTGATAAAAATAATTCTCATTTCATATACAAGGAAATGCATTACTTACTAAGATATGTGTAAATTAGATTATATAGTATCAAACCCGGCAGATGTGGCAAGAATACAAAAAATAATTGTAAGAAAATAATTGGCTGATTTCTTTCAGCCTAAATATTATATAATCATGTAAAATAGAATAAAAACCCAATAAACAATTAACTTCTTTTAAGGAAAAATCAATAAAAACCAGAAAATTGGTTAGGTGTTGCCTTAGTTACTTATCATGCCATAGTTTCATTAATTCAAAAGATAAGTAATTACAAAAAATATATAAATTACGATACTGCAAGTTTTCGAGATTGCTCAGTAAGAGCATGTGCTTTTATAGTGTTCTGAAATATTGTATACAAACATCAAATAGCTTGAGGCAATCCCTACAGCTGAAACTCACCCTCTCTAGCCCCTCGACTCAGTGTTTCCTATATTCTTATCAGTTCTCCCCCCCTCTCTAGCCCCTACACTGGGTGTGTTACTCATATTTTCCCCAGCCCTCCCCCCTCTCTAGACCCTCCACTGGGTGTGTTACCCATATTGTCACCAGTTCTCCCCCCTCTCTAGCCCCTCCACTGGGTGTGTTACCTATATTGTCACCAGTCCTCCCTCCTCTCTAGACCCTCCACTGGGTGTGTTACCTATATTGTCACCAGTCCTCTCCCCTCTCTAGACCCTCCTCTGGGTATGTTACCTATATTGTCACCAGTCCTCCCCCCTCTCTAGCCCCTCCACTGGGTGTGTTACCCATGTATTCACCAGCCCCCCCCCCCCCCTCTCTAGACCCTCCACTGGGTGTGTTACCCATACCGACACCAGTCCTCCCCCCTCTCTAGCCCCTCCTCTGGGTGTGTTACCTATATTGTCACCAGTCCTCTCCCTCTCTAGCCTCTCCACTGGGTGTGTTACCCATGTATTCACCAGTCCCCCCCCCCCTCTCTAGACCCTCCACTGGGTGTGTTACCCATACCGACACCAGTCCTCCCCCCTCTCTAGCCCCTCCTCTGGGTGTGTTACCTATATTGTCACCAGTCCTCTCCCTCTCTAGCCTCTCCACTGGGTGTGTTACCCATGTATTCACCAGTCCTCCCCCCTCTCTAGACCCTCCACTGGGTGTGTTACCCATACTGTCACCAGTCCTCCCCCCTCTCTAGCCCCTCCTCTGGGTGTGTTACCTATATTGTCACCAGTCCTCCCCCCTCTCTAGCCCCTCCTCTGGGTGTGTTACCCATGTTTTCACCAGTCCTCCCCCCTCTCTAGACCCTCCACTCCACGCTACCCATATCATCACCAGCCATTAACCAAGTTTCTGCACATCTGTATGCGGGGGTCCCATCACATATTAATACAATGTTGTAAAAGTTTCACCACAATTAAACTGTCATCATAAGGCTGACTGAAGCCAATTATCTCCCCTAGACTGACAACAATTCCCAATGACAACATATCATTATGCAATTCCTGAGTCTCTGAAGGGTCGGGAAGTTTAACAAGAAAACAACATTGCTGTACCTAAGCTTTAAAGTAGTAACCTAACACAGTAGCACCCTGTGGCCTAATATACAGATAGGAAAACATGGAACAGGTGTGAAATATTAAAACTATAATGTGGCCAAAATTTATCCCAATGATGTACCAGATTAGGGATACTGATGATAAAATCGTCATAAACTGACAAAAAACCTTGAGACTTGATATGAATTCAGAAATAACAATTTATGTCAAAAGTGAAGGTGTTGGAATTGGATAATCTGGCTTCTGTTTCATCAATATCTGCATGTATTAACTTTAAATTTTCCATTGGAAAGCATTACATGACTTTAGGTAAAAGTCCTCTACTAAGAGTTTACCCTTAAATACAATATTACTTTCATACGAAAACCTAGAATTAATGAACACTGACGAAACTGAGGCCTGGTATACAATTAGGAAGCACGACCCTGCCTAACTAAAATAAAATAGTTGTGAATTATCTAATGAATCTCATACGAAATGGAAACAAATGGAAGAATCTGTTTATCACAATAGTATAACAAAGACTTGGTAAGATAGTGAAAACAACATTTCTTTTTTATTCTTTATAATTGTTTTATTTTTCAAAGCTTTTAATACAGATACAATAAGACGAGAACAGAAACAACAACATTTCATGATGTTGGCTTGAAATTCAAATTAATGAACTTTGAACTGAATACCATTTTCTTTCAAAAATGTCACGATGCATATTGAGGTGTCATAAGTGTTAGGTCAAGTTGTCCTCAGTGTCGCATTATCAATTATTAAATAAACAATTAGAATCTACTGTAAAGTCATACTTTTTTGTCAGGTTTGATTTGGTTATTACCAGTTTGTTATATGTTAGAATATAAAATTTTGCCATAATGTATAGACTACAGTCTATTATTGAGCTCTAGGGATATGCACATGTTGTATATCCCATATAATACTTGTAGGATATATTACACACGGTATAGTGCAAGGATGCGATGGTGTACGCATTGTATACAGGAAGATATGACAAACTCTAAATAAATGTCTGAAAAAATACGCACTGTTCACTGAAACAAATTATTGACAATGGCTGGATAGTACATTAGGTAGAAAGCTGGGATATGAAATTGTCCCATAAATTCAGATAGATAGACATTTACTCCGACATAAAATGTGATTTATCGAATTATGCACAATCCATGTCCCGGAAAACAAGTATGTGCGAAGACAGTATCATTTCATGCCAGACCGACTTTCGAACTGAGATCTGTCTATAATCTTTGACTTTCATCAGTTTTCCCTCTTTGATGTGTTATACACCGGGGAGGGGGATGTTAGTACAGCGGATATAATGCCCAATTACCTTACCTACATCTGTAAACATCAGGTAAACACAGAGGTATTAAAATTCAATCTATACGAAATACGAATGTATCAGTTGAAAGCAAAATCCTTCTGTCTACAAGGCGTACCTTTAAAATACCAGTCGGATAAACCAGGCAGGTTGACCTATAAAATGAATTGCATCACTGAAAAAAACACAGGTATACCTTAACAGTGATTTGCACCACTAGGTCAAAGTTCACAGTCTCAGTAATTATCAGTCTCAGCGATTACAATCGCTGTCATTCCAATAACTGTTTCAACACTGCAGCCATTGATAACATCACCGACCCCCAATGGACTTTGTAGGTCCTTAAAGGGCCATTCAGACAAATAAACTGTTTGAGAGGTATCAAATTAAAGAGTCATTCTTTTATCATTTTTCATAAACGTTTATACAGTTTCATCATAAATAACCTCTTTTCTATATTTCTAACCTGGCAGAAAATCAGTATTACCCAGATAGATACTAGTCCTTTATCATATGATACTTATCTCTTCTCAAATCACTGAGCTGTGATGATCTACATAGACATTTCCAAAGTTTCAAATTTGTATAATTAATTCTCTGTAACAGGAGAATCAATTTTGTGTTCATCAAGATGAACTTGAGGTATACTCTATGAAAGCCATCAGTATTGTATTATATCCTACTTGTCTATAAAAAACGATTTTCATTGTTTAACATGATTTTTAAAGATAAAAAATCCTTTATGATTAAATTAAACTTGAACTCTGAACACTGCTGATAAAATACCTATACAAACTTTCCTGCATTCCTAAGACCTAGTGTATGTACAGAATCAACAATACCAACCTTTAATCTTTTCGGACAAATTTACCAGTTATGACAAGATGGGCTTTAAATTTCCGATGAAACAAGCTATTGACTATAGAAATATAAGGCATTGGCCAACTTAATACATGTATACCCCTATTTTGTGAATGACTAAATTTGGCCGTATTGAAAAGTCTCAGAATCTTAAAATGAATGGGGGTTCTAAAATGGCCATTGCGAGTTAAAAATATGTCTGAGCAAGCAAAAAATTGCATAAATTCTGGTGAGTGGTTTTAAAAGTACTGAGACATAATGACACAAACTTCTAGCTTTTGAAACATTTCTGAAGTAGGTACTTCAAGGATAGGTGAAAAAAGGGTGAAAATATTTCATGCAGTAGCAATCAATAACATAGATATTTCAATAAATAAGTGGTGTTTTTTGTCCAATATTTCACCAAACACACTTCAAACCTATACAGAAAAGATTCCATTAGCAATTTTATTCATAATCTAAGTCTCATCAGATTTGGCAGTTTTAATATGCGACAAGTTGAGGGAGAAATACTTTTCAGGATGGATAAGTTCAAAATGTACAAAATTTAGACATTAAACTCCATCAAAAGGAACCAAGAACACATATCAATTTCAAAGAGTTTATTTGACAAGGACAAATTTCACTTTCAAAGCTCATCCATGACTTTGATCACAATGGTATTTTTGTATAGACAGGAAAAAGTGGGCATTATACTGCAAGGGTGCAAATGTTTTTTCCAATTAAAAATAACATAATTGGTAGCAAGGAGACAACCGACAGACACGAAGATCAACATCTCTTGAAAGAGTGAAGACAGATAAAAATCAGACTCATCCATCTTTTTCTTAATAGCATGATATACTTACAAACCTGATAAGTCCTTTTTTTGTACAATAATTCCAATTACAACTTCAAATCTTCAAAAGATCAAAGAAATAAAATGATCGATAAACAAACTTATGACATCGACAGTTTTATCTGTTGCAACCTAGTATGGCCATCTATGGTCAAACGTTATTTGATATTCTTCTAAATTATTTCAGTCTGAACTTCTTTCAGGAGAGCATTTCATCTATTGACCTTATCCCCTAAAACGCAAGATAATCTTTGTTAACAAGATGTCCCAAATTAGATTACATACTTGTGAAATGCAGCCCATATATCTATCGAGTTCTTGAAATATTAAGCATTTCATTTGAGCTCTAATTTAACTTTCCTGACACCGATCTTCTGGAAAACACTTGATGACCTGTCAATTCTGAAACCCTGTCAATATTTCGACTAGATCTATTGGACATCAGGTTCTGTCTATGATGCTCAGTGAGCTAGCCACCAGCTGCTACAAGGAGAATCCTGCCTCAAAGTGACCATAGCCAAGCTATAGACCCAGCAAGCAAGCAACATATATACAAGGTATACATAATTAGTTTATACATGTACACCTGCCGGGCTCCCCCCCGGGTGTCAATCTCTTAGATTGTGGTTATATTAGCTACACACCTGCCGGGCTCCCCCCGGGTGTCAATCTCTGAGAGTTTGGTTATATTTGCTTACACACCTGCCAGGTGTCATCTTTTTATTGACAGCATTTTGCATCTCATATAATTGGTGTGAGCAGTGGTGTTAGTCAGTCACAGACAATGCAAGTTATTGTCATGTTTTATTTAATTGCAATGCTTAGTTTAATTTTAGGTGCGAAGTGATTCTATTTTGTATCAGTACAGTTACAACTGTCATATGCTCATCGTTACATGATTGTATATGGTTATACATATAATCGATTGTTTTAAGACAAGGTTATGAAAATATGTACTTGCATGGCAGAGATTGCTTTAACAGTTTCTTTATGAATGAGTGTATGTATGTTTGTGTATTCCTGCTGGTTTTACGCATACTCTATTACATTGTTTGTGTATATCATGTCACTTACCATCATTGGGCTACTCTGTAAGATGAATTTTATCATAAGTTCTTTTTGACTGCCTTATTGATATTTACGGAATTCTTTAATTTAGGCCTTTAAAATTCAATATTTGCTGAATTTTTATCCCCCAATTCATTTTTGAGGGTTAATTTAAGTTATCATGTTCTTTTTCATTATTTAACTTTTATGGATACACCTGCCGGGCTCTCCCCAGGTGCTACATCGGACCTCCTGGGCTAACCTATAGTGCTGGTACTATAAACCCCAGGCAGAATGTTAGTTTTTACAGAGTAGCCCCTAAGAATGCCAAAATATAGTTAGTTAGTTTCGGTTCATTAATAAATCCAATTAACCTTACTACTGGACTTTGTTGTTTTGTATAAAGCAACATATATACAAGGTATACATTCCCTATATTTTTTAAGTGAAATAGAACCGTATCTAACGACACTTCAAAAACTGCTGATCAAACATATTTTGATTCTTTCATTAATATTCTTTAATGGACGTTTTATCTTTCAAATGACATCGTCTAAACATCAGCTATTTACGTTTTCTATTACCTCACATTCAAAATATTTGATCTTATTATCTACAACACATACATATACATTAGAAAACAATTTTGTTGCAAATAAAATACATTTTCAACACTGGTAAGTGGCTACACATTCATCATCTTATCAAATACAAAACACACACATAGACCTTCTGGTACAACTCCAGACATAAATTATAAGGGGAAAGACACATGGTCTGAAATATGTGATAGGTTAGAACAGGTCATTACTGATAGATACACTCAAAACTGATGTCATATGTTAAGGACCACCAATGAAATTTCCATAATTATTAATTTCTATACAGAGTTGCCTTCTCCTGCTAAACAGAACATTGTCAATGTCAATATTTTTTCTATTATGTTCTGAAAAATACCTTCCATATAAATTGATATTTCATCAGAAGGTTTGAAAGGCAGTTTTAAATGAACATATATGACTGGAATAATTTACTTCCTTTTTTTCCATTGTCGTCGATCTCCATATAAAAGTAGAAATCATTTGCTGATGGGTCTTAACTTTATAGAGAGATACATGACTTGCTATTAAGCGTTTGCATAATACACTAAAACCTATAACAACAATCGCTCTTTATCTAAATCATTTATCAATTTAAATAAGAAAAAAATACATAAATTGATTTATAGCACAATTATTTTGCAATAAAATATTTTTTACATACATTTGTCAGAAAATACTTGATGGAATCTCTAGAAAATGTATTGCACTGTTTTTTTATAGTAAAATTCCTCCCGGGATTTTCTATGAATGTCAATATGGGTGATGCAGTAATCAGTATTCCGAAACACAACATCTTCACTTGAATTCTGATTTATGGATAAGAAATTAAAATTGTTTGTCGTTAAAGTCAGAATTACCTATCAGTGAAGTGCAGAAGAAAGCTACAGTTGTCTTTTTTATTTGCCGATAAAAACGTTAATGTCTGATATTATGCGATGCTATATCTTTAAATTGCCTCCCCTTATCTTTAAATTGTTCCTCTAGCTATAAAAGCTGACCTATTGTGCGGCTATCACCTACATGTTTGACTGTAATGGAAGATTGTAAATGTTTAAAAGGGCAGACATTTCACAAGTATATCCATAGCTTTATCATAAATTGGAGAGTCGTGCACTCAAGCAGGTAAAGTGTGGCATTCCGAAGTATAACAAACACTTAAAAGTTCCGATTGGAAAGCTGACAGACATCATCATCACGATCAGCACAAACATCTTACACATATATATATACGTAGGAGACGCAACATTTTTCCATTTTCTGATTTTTCTTTTTTTAAATGATCATTATTTTCTGTTCTTCTCTGATATATTTCCTTCCAAATTAAGACATACACATGCATAATTTGGAAGATAACCGGTTTTGTTGAAGGCAGTGAAGACACTGTCATGTAACACTGTCCTAGGTATATAATACATACACTTATGACTGCATGATGTAGAAAACAACCTCCCAGTATCTTTCAGACTTTTGTTTTCTTTCTGAAACTGACATACCACATTTAATGAAACCAAGGCTCAGCTGATAGAGTTCTATTTCTCGGTAACCGTATAACAGATGATTTTTCGTTCCTACACCATGTGGGACCAGTAAAATCTAATTATTAAGTTACATACGTGAGGTAACACCCTTATTTCTACAGAAACATATGATAGCTCCACCACTCCCAAACTGTGTAATATACCCAGCCCCACCAATGAAGATATGTTTTTCGTTAATGAACTACACCACATGTGATAAACAGGTCGGGAGCATTTTCATTTCTCAATTAATTCAACAACGCACATAACCTTTGATCTTTGATTGTGTAATACTGAGGTAATTAAAACGATATTATAATGATGTCATCAAAATATATTTCTATATTGCCATGTTATAATAATGTCATGGAAATATATTTGTATGGTGATGTCAATTTGACATCATAATGAGGTCAGGAAAATAAATATTATTGTGATGTCATATGCTTTCATGTTTTTTTGTTTTTTGTTTTTGTTTGGAATTTGAAAATAGAAAACTTCAGCTATATAAAAATAATGGTTGGTTATCAGATATATTTTGATTATTTTAATTGAACGAACAAAATTAAAATCCAATAAACACAATAAAGTGATGTCTTATGATATAGTGCATGCAGTCACAGACCTATTGAGATTAATGTACAAAAACAAAAAATAGTTTCATCTTTAATCAAATTAACACTGTTGTAGAAGATTCAAAAGCTGTCTAATATTGTACAGATCTCACACTGAGAATTAATTAAGGTTGTATAGCTCATGTGTGAGGCATTCTACTGCACAGAGAACATGTCTAGCCTATAAAGATTTTAGTTATCAGAAAAGTGTTGAGCAGAGTTTAGGGATCAAGGAATTGGAATGAAAAGCTTTCAAATACAGAACTTAATAGATTCAATACAGAGGTTGTACAACAGGCCAAACAGGGGCCAATTCACTACTCCAATAGCCACTCTAGTGCAAATACAAGTAGTTATACAAATGTAAATCAAATCTCTCTCTCATATTGCTTATTAAATGTCAGACAATTTCCAGTTTTCAATCAGGTGGGATCATATCTGTAGGTATATTCTCAAATGACTCACCAGACCACCGTGCACCATATCTTATATAATTACAGGTAAACCCACATAGGTGTGCAACAATCCTGTCATCCCCAATTTTCTGAATGGTTGCAACCTTTCATTCATATGGACTGTTCAATGACGTTTTAAAGGGATACAAAAAAGTTTTATTCTTTGGTCCGCTTTTACTTTTTTTCCTAAAAGAACAACGTGCATAAATGTTTGTAAAGCTAATATCAATGTAAGAGTAATAACAATTTTACCCCAGTCGTGTTTGTCGGGCCAATTTAACTGTAAAAAATCAGCAATATTTGCCTATTCTCACTTTCACTGCATAACAAGTACACATTATAATGTAAGCTTTCTAACTGAATATAATTACAGTTATATTAAATTTCTTTTTGACTGTCAATATTTGCAACTAGAAGTTGAATTTTTAATTATTTCCCATGAACCTTAATCTTGTCAAATTTGAAAGACATTTTTTATCTACAAGATATTTGTAAACCAAGAGTTTTGATGTATATACCGCATAGAAGACTATTCTTTGTGAGAAGAAAATTCTCCAAAATCCACAAGTATTTGATCTAAATAACTGGTCGTAATTCCTGTCACATGATACTGCACAATTACAATATTTATAATAATGATGCTTTTATACAGGAAAAATAGAAATATTAGACATTGTCAAAATAGCCAAATACCATAATGATGGTGATCATTTCGAAACAAACTACTAAATTAGGAACAAGAATGACACATATATACATCACATTATTTACTGGAGTTCATCAGACACACAACTAGGGGATACAACCAATGACAGGAAATTTATTTTTATGTGGGTTTATTTAGAAAAAAACACTTTATTACACTCGGACTTCAAAGTGGAGGATCAGAGTTTGAAGAGTCTATAATTTTCTATTCAGTATTAACGGTAAAACTGGTGTAAAGATAGACTGTTACTCTTACAGTATTTATGGTACAGATTGTGTTATTTTTAGAGTATTTATGGTATAGATTGTGTTATTTTTAGAGTATTTATGGTACAGATTGTGTTATTTTTAGAGTATTTATGGTACAGATTGTGTTATTTTTAGAGTATTTATGGTAGATCACTGGTTACAAGATACAGATATACATTGGATGGGGCCTAACTCGGCCTGGTGGGCTGATTTAAAGCAACACCAGTGGATTGAACAGATCTTGTTTCTGAAGATTGATGTTTTAGCAAGAATGAGCTGTGTGTCTATCTGTCATTGATTCAAGACTCAAAATCCCGGAGAGAGCCTCATTATACAGACCAAGGGGTGGGGATTTGTGTCCTTCCCCTAAACTGTACATCTTAAATCTGTCAACTAAACTAGAAGTAAATCAGTGGGATTGAGGTTACACATGTGTGCCTAATTGGCTTTAAAGTTTTAACTCTTTAATTGTTGCGTAAATATTTTAAGTATTTGATATATATATATATATATAGCTAGAAGCACCTTAATCTGAATCTGTTAAAATGTTAAATTTAAGTTAAAAAGGGGCAATAACTCCTTTATAAATACATGAAATATTTATCAAATAATTAATTAAAACCAGAAGATCATTTTTGTTAGCAAACAGAACAATAAAAAGTATATTTAATGTTAAAGGAGTGGCATGGACAATTTACAACTGTATGATTTTTTATGATAATGAAGGGCAATAACTCCTGTAAAAAATAAACAATATGTCAATGAATACTTCAGCATGTTGATAAAACATCTGAAGAAAAACTTGTCTGTTCCTTCTCATGATGTGTGGACTGAGACAGCAAAGCACAATAAAACAGAAAGGCATTAATGTTGAAATTTAAGTTGCAGATTAAGAAAGCAATTGTTTTTTAACATCTGTTAGTAAAGAAAGTTTACATTATCATTAAATGTTAATGTTTCAGTTGATATTTACTGTTAAAAGTTTCGTCATGGAGATTAGACAACAAAACAGAAAGCTATTAACAACAAACAAAATGTGCAACAGCATTCAGCGACAAACACCTGCATATGCACATGTGTGCAGGTGATGGTGGCTATAATAGGCCATTTACTCGGCCATATAAACAGGGAATAAGATTACTATCTAACTGTATTACCAGCTAATTCAAAAACTTGAAAAGGCTGATCTGGTTCAGGCCACTAATATGCCTATAAATTGGAACCTGAATCTGATTTAAAACCAAAATTGAAAAATTTAATCTGTGTTTCGGTGCAAAAACCAAGTAACTTTACCAAAGAAATGTCAAGACATGTTAATTATGGGGGTGCAGGTTAAGTCAGCCAAGCAAACATCTGGGGACGCATTAAAACAGAAAATCGCATCATTATAATAATTCATCTAACCATCAATCCAGGTAGGAAACTATCGGAATACTAGGTGTAGTGTGATTAAAAAATAGGAACTGCACTTGCTCTATTATGAAATGACTCCAACTTTATGACCAGTTCTTGGTCTTAATTTTGTAGAATGTGCATATCAAGTAATCATATTTTGATTATATCAGAGAAGTTGCTGTGATGCTTCCATGCATTTGTTCATTACTGATGTAACTGGTGGCACCTGTTTGGTCGCGCCCGTGTTTTCGCTGGGCCGTTTGAAGTTTCGGCTATCTCTACGAGCCCTACATCTGTACCAATGGTTCTATCCGTCATCCTTATTTAACCCATAATGACATCACTGTGTAATTAAGTGTGTAACCTCAGCAATCATTTGTCGTCAGTTAAAGTATCTGCGGTGTGAATCATTTCACGGACTGAGTGCAATCTTCGGAAGTTTCGTAATGAATACATTCCAGTATGACGGTATGAAGTACGTACCATTCCGACATGACCTTCTGGCTAAACATACAAACTAACTGAGAAATTCATCTTCATATCCAAAAAGCGTTCTGCACTTTGAAATAACTTAAAATGGCATACCATTCATAGCTAATCTTAGGGACATATTAGTTTGTTAAACCTCTGGTCAGTTCAAACTGGTATAATTTTAATGTGATTTTCAATGTCTAGTTTTTTCCTGGCCATGTTAGGAAATAACCACCAGGAAGAGTATAGAATTAGAGAGGAAGTAGGGAGCATTCAGATTGCTAGATTTTGTATTGTCACAAAAAAAATATTAGAATTTAAAAGTTTTGGAATTTGAAAATAAAAAAGGCTATCTCGATAAACCTGCAACAATATTTAAGTCATTTTGTGATTTTAATATTCGAAGAGCTCTAAATATGTATTTCTGACAATTTCTACTTACCAAAAACATCAAAATAGTTGTAACAACGAACATATACGGTATATAAATTAGATTAAGGCTGAATGTACTCTTCTAATACAGCCAATTTGCTGTAAATTCTTTTTTCAAAGGCAGCAATTAGTCCATAGCTCAATGAATACTTAACCCAGAATTTGATACCTAACAGAGAAACATCCCCCTCCTTCCCTCCACATGTCCGTGTGTGTTTTCAGTTCTGGGGCTAACGGCATGACTGTCACACTCAAGTTAACATACAATTACAACATCATTCTAGGAAGTTTTTGTGAACCATAAAAGATTTTTTTTCTTGCCAGGTGTTTGATAATTTTTTTCGTCATTTCATTCAAGTATTCACTGTTAATATATACACGGAGCTCTCGATTTATTTTAACAGTTTAAAAATGTTTAACACATGTGACAATATTTTATCATTTTTTATGAAAAAGTAGGTTACATAAAAATAAGTAGGTCAATCACAAAACATATGGGAACTCTAAAATTGTTATTAAAAGATACATTTTCTTAGTGTGTGTGGCTAAATAGGGATTTTTTTATCATTTAAAAGCAATTTAACAACATAATTTACAAAAATGTTTGCCTTTTCATTACAAAAGCAGCAGGTGGCAGGAATGGGCCCTGAATAAATATTAAGTGCTTCACAAGTAGAAAAAAAGAGGCCACATGGGCCTGAATCATTCTTGAAGTCATTTTCTGTCTGATTTGCAATTCAAATGACCAACTCTTAGATGGTATCAATGCTGTCCATGCATAGTCAGAATAAAATTAAAATTAAACAAGTATGACTTCTAAACTAATTGCATTTTACCTGAATCCTTAAACATATTTTTGGAATTGTGTAGGTGAGTTATATAGTTCAGCTATGATAACATTTATATTTTGAAACTACCTATCAAATGATTTCCCAGCTTTGAATCGAACCATATGGCCAATTTATTGATCCTTAATAAACTTAACCAATATTTGATTTGAAGGAAATCACAAACCCTTGACATAGGAAACCTGAACTCTCTAGGGTGGAGGTTATTTCACTGATACACATGGACAACAAGATGTCCAATGGACCTAACAAACTCAGGTGCGTGAGCTCTGAAACACTGGTTTTAATATGCATGACCTCTACATGCAATTTCATTTTACATTATTCGATTATAACCATGTGTAGGATGATCTAGAAGCGTGAATGTACCAAACAGTTCAGAGACAGGTATGTATCAGGTAGGGAAGCTTAAGGGACAGGTAGGGAACAGGTAAGGGTCATGTAAGGGACATTATTTTGGGACAGGTTAAAAGGAGCAGGTAAGGGACGAGTTAAAGGGACAGGTAAGGGGCATGTAAGGACCAGGTAATGAACAGGTAAGGACCAGGTAAGGAACAGGTAAGGACCAGATAAGGACCAGGTAAGGACCAGGTAAGGGACAGGTAAGGGACAGGTAAGGGCCAGATAAGGGACAGGTAAGGACCAGGTAAGGACCAGGTAAGGGACAGGTAAGGGACAGGTAAGGACCAGGTAAGGGACAGGTAAGGGACAGATAAGGGACAGGTAAGGACCAGATAAGGGACAGGTAAGGACCAGGTAAGGGACAGGTAAGGGACAGGTAAGGGACAGGTAAGGGACACATTTAAGGACATTTTGTCACTGAATCATTACACATGTAAATAAGGATGCTAATCATGACTTGCAGAACAACATTACCAATTCTGCAGGTGACAGGTGACACTAGGAAGACTACAGGTTTCTGATGTATGCACACACATATATTACACACTGATTTGACACATGGCCTTGCAATGGATTGCACAGGTATAAGTAACTATAGATAAAAAACTACCTGAACAGAGCATCAGGGACATATGAAGGGACCCCATGTAGAGCAGTCAAGGGACATATTAGTGGGGACTTCCACAGAAATATCCCAGGGACATATTTATAAGTGGGACCCCATGCAGAGCTGTCCCCATATTGTATTCCTATCTTGATCCAATTCTGCAACTTGTACATTATTTCATTCTAAATGGCAAATTGCAAGATAGCGGCCAACTTTAACATATTTTTTGAGAGATGGATAAAAAATGGATAAAAACACTTTTACTTTACAAGCAAATCCTATTTAGTCTATTGCGCTAGAAATTCTCCGACCCAACCAACCACATAAATATAGTCTGTGTCAACAAGGTGAGCATACAAATGCTAATCAACAGGAATGCTCACCTGTCTGTATACAAGTGATGGAACACCTGTGTACCCAGTAACAGGTATAGTGACCTACACAATTATATTTAAAGGCGACACCTGTACAATGTCTCCCCAATATAAATCATTAATTGTTACACATCTTAATGACTTCGCGTTTTTCCCCCCTGATACAAATAAAGTGTTGATTTCTGAAGCAACTTTTTTTATTAGACACCTGTTTGTTAAAAGCAACTATATAGCTAGGACACTGAAAACATTATAAAATGCCAGGCTAAAGTTTCTATCAGAATAAAACGAGATGTGCTGTCTGCAGTGTCAAACCCCATGTCTACTTTGACCCATGACATTGACCTTTGACCCTATCTGCCATCAAGATTATT
The DNA here is from genome assembly GCF_902652985.1 of Pecten maximus. Classification (NCBI taxonomy): domain Eukaryota; kingdom Metazoa; phylum Mollusca; class Bivalvia; order Pectinida; family Pectinidae; genus Pecten; species Pecten maximus. Next base: position 34,463,406 of record NC_047016.1, on the reverse strand, counting down.
GTGTTACATTTAGTTGCAGTGTATTTTTGAATTTCATGTTAATTTATTACAGAGACTTACAAATTAATTCAGAATGGAAAATGCATGTAAGTAGTAGCTAAAATACAGGCTATGTCTACAAGTTTCCATAATTGGAGTGTCATTCAAAAATATGAGGTCATTATAAAGCCTGCATGAATCACCAATGTAGCAATTGTTTTACATATCTGAACAAATGAATTATGGTACGAAAGTTCCGGTCTACATTTATAGTATTAAATTCTACTTAAATAGTAATATGTGACTATTGTTATTCTGTGTGGGACACTGAGGACTGTCATTGGTTACAATCAATTGTTTTGATGCAAATAAAATCAAGGTAAACCAATGTATAGAGACAAACTGATTCCAGTTCAAGCAATTCTTTATAACCCGAAAAACAGTACAATTTCATTTGCAAATCTTTCCATCTTGCCAGAAAACCTGCAGGATCTAGACTTCTGAATTTTTATCTGTTTAGCTGTTCCTAAAGCTTGAAAATTTGCATGCTGAAAACCATCAATATTTCTTTAATTGTTTTGGCAATTCTTGACACATGTATTTAACTTAAAATGTCTATATCCAGATTAAACTTTGAGATTTTTTGTATTTCCTGTGGCCATGATCCTGTATGTGGTCTGTCTGACAGTTATCGATGCAGATCTTGCCAGATTACCAGTATTCTACAGATACCCAGCTCAACAGCTATCTCAATATCTGATGAGCTTGTCAGATTAAAATCCTACAGTAAGTTGACCAGTGATTATAGGACTGGGTTTGAATATAGGCATGCCGACCCTTAAACAGGGTCTCTGTTTAATTCAAAAGCATAAACCACAACATTCTAAAGATTTTTGCATTAATTTTCAAAGCAACTGCTACTGCATTAAACGGTACCTAAAAACCATACAATATCACAAGAGATAAGTGTACTTTTTAAACATTTAGGGAAGCATCAGTCGAAATTTGCAGTTTTGGGAGGGGGAGGGGAATATATTTTTTGAGTGATTTTTCATTTCTTGGTGTGGAAAAGGTCATTAATAGGTAATTTTTGTTATTGTTAGATTTACAGAGTTATAATTGAGTAAACAACATCTTCTTTCCCAGAGCCAGTAAGGTAGGGATGTTGGGGCTTTTTACCACTGGTTTGGGATGAGGCCCATTAATGGCCCAACGTCAGAAAAAGGCATGAATGTTTTCAGCCCCAAAAAGTACCTGCAGAAATTACACAGATGCACAAATTAACTGCCAGGTTTTTACAATTCTTAGGAGCTTAGGTGCTTATTACGTCAAACATGGTAAAGATAGAAAATGTGTTCCTGAATGTTATGGACATGGTAGTATATATACTGAAACGAAAAAGAAACGCAACTTCAAATTGTAGGTTTAATAAAATAATACTTGTGAGCATTATGTTTAAATTTCATATGTAATAGTTAATATTGAATATTGATGTAACATCCTTAGACATGTCAGGTCTGTTTCAACCTAGGAAATCACTGATGGGGAAAAAAATATCAAGATCCCAGCCTCTGTAACACGATTCTCAGGTGACAGACACTAAACCATTGTTCTACGAAATATACTTAAAATTTGTTTTAAGAGGATCTTTCTGAAGTAAGTCAAAAACACTTTTAACATATGCTTCAAGCCATGATTTATTTTCATATTTTTTCATAATTACATAATGTTGATTTATATTAATATCTATGGAATCTTCCTGCCTTTTCAGAAGGGCCCCATAAACAGATGAGTTGAGGATGTGTGAATTTTACAGCTGATTGGGAACTCCCAATATTTTATATTCCTACTTAGGCAAACCAGCAAAAGGTTGATTTAACAAAAACATACACTGGGAACTTTCTTTTACACAACATATTTTTAAAGTGTACATGAAAGGGCAAAGGACCTTTAAACAGGAAGTCACAATTTTAAAACAGGGAACCTTTTAAGAACAGGTCACTTTGCTAGAAGGTCATGATTGGTAGTACCCTACGTGAATCCAAGTTGAAATGGCAGCAGTTTTGAAACCGTGCCCTAATATCGTGTGTGTCCTCCTCGAACAGTTATCACATCTCTAATTCTTTGTTGCATTGAGTTCATCAGGGCATTGACTTTCCGTATTGGAATGTTATTCCATTCTTGGACGAGTGCATTTGCTAACTGAGGGAGGGTATTTGGGGGGTTACGGCGATTTCGAATTCTTCTGTCTAATTCATCCCACAAATGCTCGATTGGGGACAGGTCGGGGCTATATGGAGGCCAATCTATAGGAACAATGTTCTGTGTCGCAAGAAAGTCTCTACAGACTCTTGCAACGTGTGGTCTCGCGTTATCTTGCTGAAAGGTTAGATGATGCTGCCTAACAAACGGCACAACATGGGGCCTAAGGATCTCATCCCGATAGCGTACGGCCGTTAAATTCCCATTGACTATCACCAAAGGCGTCTTCAAACCATGGGAGATTCCCGCCCAAACCATAACTGATCCACCCCCAAATCGGTCGTGTTCCAAAACACAGGCGTCAGCAAAACGTTCGCCTCGACGCCGGTACACACGTTGACGGCCATCTGCTCGAAATAACGTGAATCGAGATTCATCGGTGAAGAGCATAGACCTCCAACGTCTCATAGGAAAACGTCTGGGCATATGTGCCGTTGCCCATTGCATACGACGTACTCGACGTTGCGGTGTTAGTGGTAAACCAACGTACTGTCGCCTTGCACGCAAATTAGCCTCACGCAGTCTGTTGATCACTGTTTGGGGATGAATTCGACGGTTATGATTACCAATCGTATTCCTTGCCGTTTCAGCGGCCGTTAATCTCCTGTTACGCAGGTGTGCCAACCTAAGAACCCGGTCTTGACGTCGCGACGTTACGCGTGGACGTCCTGATCTCGGCTGGTCATCGACTCTTCCTGTTGCGTTAAGACGTGAAACTAATCGACTAATAGTCGATTTGTGAACTCTGAATTGTCGAGCGACGTGAAGTTGCGTGTTCCCTGCCAGAAGCATCGCTATAGCACGTCCTCTATCAACCTTTGATAACCGTGGCATAATTGTAAAAGGAATTATTGTTTGCAAAAGTATTGGCGATGATGTGGCTCAATGTTAGTGATGAATTGATACTGGTTTGAATGAAAAAAGAACGCATATGTTTGTACAGGCACGGTTTTTGATGTTTTTACCGCGCCGGAAGTGCATAGGTCTCTAGTCACACTTGGGTGATTTTGAAGATTGGTATGGGTGTTAGGCAGGGTGCATGTTTATTTCCGCGATTTTTATACAGATATGTATATTTAATACAAAATTAATCACAATTTTCCATGTTGCGTTTCTTTTTCGTTTCAGTATATATATATATATATCATCAGTAGACATTTTACATTATACAAGGTCAGATTAGCACAAAATTGTAAACAACTCAAAAACATTTCAATATTACACACTTAACAAAAAATAAATGATATAAAAAGCAATGAAATCAAATGTGGCTATAAAATAGCCGGCAGACACAGAATCCATTATGTGGGATTTATCGGAGACAAACACAGCAGACCTGTAAGTGTAGACATGTGTAATGCACATACATATCTAAGTGCAGGGCCTGTCAACCTGGTAGGGAATTATCAGGCTCCTGTCAGATACTCTGTAGTTAATCTCCTGTACTAGTGTACCACTAACTCTTGACAGACATGTCACGTCTGTTTCAACCTAGGAAATCACTGATGGGGAAAAAAATATCCCAGCCTCTGTAACACGATTCTCAGGTGACAGACACTGAACCATTGTTCTACGAAATATACTTAAAATTTGTTTTAAGAGGATCTTTCTGAAGTAAGTCAAAAACACTTTTAACATATGCTTCAAGCCATGATTTATTTTCATATTTTTTCATAATTACATAATGTTGATTTATATTAATATCTATGGAATCTTCCTGCCTTTTCAGAAGGGCCCCATAAACAAACGAGTTGAGGATGTGTGAATTTTACAGCCGATTGGGAACTCCCAATATTTTATATTCCTACTTAGGCAAACCAGCAAAAGGTTGATTTAACAAAAACATACACTGGGAACTTTCTTTTACACAACATATTTTTAAAGTGTACATGAAAGACAAAGGACCTTTAAACAGGAAGTCACAATTTAAAACAGGGAACCGTGGGTAAATGAGCCAAGCATGCATGGTTGTCACTTGACATTTGTCAGTTGCAGAAACTGACATTGTATTGTACCAAAGGAATTCTTTGATAGACCACATGGTGATGGGGAACATTTATCTTTGAATATCAGTTACCGTAAATGTTAGTGTTGGTAGATACAATGAACAACTGCTTGTTTGACTACTGTATCAAGTATAATTGGAGACGTCCGATCCTGAACAAGTCATACTACACAACGTGTAACATTTCATCAAGTTATCTTCAGTAAATGTAAAGACTTAAATGTGTAGGACTGTGTTCAATTAAGAATTGCAAAATTCATACATGGCAAAATCATTTAAATAAATGAAATCTTAACACATTATAAAAAGTCTTGACCTTGAGAATGGAACATTTGCTTAAAATCTTCAAGTTCTTTTAATTAGTTCACTATATGACTGGGCTAAATATCTCTTTAACAACCAGATTCATTCTGAGGTAGGGTCTCCTTGTAGTAGCTGGTGGTAACCTCATTAAATAACAGATGAGAAACCAAGAACTCCATGATAACCAGGAACATAACTGTAAAGTGTCTTTCCTTTTTCTAGCCTTCCCCAAGGATACAACAACAGCATGAGGACTGCCCATGAGTTCAGCTTCCTGAGGAACACAAACTGTTTAGAGTTGGGTTGGAGTCACTCACCTCACCTGAGGTTGGAATTTTCTTTTGCTCTAATGTCTCAGCTGTTTGTGTGCCTGACCAAGAAATTCTCCAAAGCATTGGAAATAAACAGATTTTAAAGAATTCATAAAAACAATGAAACTGAGCTCCAGAGAAAAAATGATTATCAATTTAAGCCCTAAACTTTAACCCTTAACACTGCCTTTCACCTTTGGGAATTTACATTTGGACAAGTTTGACCATTGTTTCCAACAATGACTTTCATGTTTCGTATTTAACAGCTGATCTTCCACTTTCTGCTGTGACCTTGCCCTTGATAAAAGAGATAAACTTCGGAACAATGAACACAATTACTTGCCAAATTTAGTGGGTGAGACATGTAAGACTATATAAAAGACTTAAAACAAGGTTCCAGATCTCCAGACTGTGGGAACAAGAGTACAGCTATTAGATGGGGGATTGTTAGCAGACCAGATGGGAAGGAAGCTCTGAGCATACAATGCCAGTGAAAAAAGTGAAACTTCCTGTCTAATTGAACCAGATTGCGTTACACCAAGGAAATTACCAAAGTCCTGACTGGCAATCTGTATTCTGTTGTTTTTATACCTTGGTCTTTTTTAAAAATATGATTATAGATACATGCATGCAAAAGAGTTTAAGATGAAGAGGCAGACAGATGGAATAAGAGATGGTATAAGAACACTTTATACTCGGCTGTATAGCCTAGAACATATAGCCAATGGACTGAAAGCTATAATTGTTCCATTGCCAGTATGAGGCAGAGTTCTAACTACACAGATAATCCCGATCTGATCTCGGTGGTTATCCCTTCTCTTTGTGTTACCGAGAGGGGATACACACACATTCAAACACTCATTATTTTCACATGAATTTAATATTCAATAGTTTCTGCAGTCTAGACAAAGTGGAAACTGGCAGGAACTTAATCCAATTATACTTCATGTATACAAACAAAGCCTACGAATTGTTAGACCAAGTATCTCCCGACCATCTCACTGACGTTCATACGCTTTTGGAATCTTTTATCATACAGAAATAATCTTCAAATTGGCCAATTGTGTATGACATCATCATTCTACAATTAAAGCAGTTGCCTTTGAACATCCCAAAGTAGATTTGATTGGGTCATCATTCAATGTCAATATAGTCAAGGTCATTCCTAGATGTGGCAGAATAGTGTGACCAAATTTGTCTCAAAAACCACAGGAACTCTAAATATTCTTTGATATTTAAAATTCACACAACTTTAAAAACAGATTTTCTTTTTCAAAAATATTTTTTGTACAGCACACAAATACAAATTTTATGCAAATCGGAAATAATTTTATGCCGTGTTTTTTTTGTAGGTATCAGGCATAAATTGCTTTAAGTAATGAACGATACATCTGAATATTAGCTATTAACACCAAAATCAAAAGAATGTGTGAACTTCATGTATAAAAGGAATGCTATCTATCATTTCTGACACAAACACCATTAAATCATATCGTATTCTAAAAAGCTATTATAACAAAGAATCTTGAATAGCTTAGTGTAACTGCATGTAATTAAACAATGCCACATAAACATTAACATCAATTATATACCTCTAACGGGGCAAGGTGTGACAAACTACACGCTCTACATGTATGTTTGTACCTACAAGTCAGCCCCGACAAGTATACCCTATATCCATACCCTACGATAGCCCCACTTAAACCAGGTAAATATTTACCAGGAGATATAGACATACCTATATTTATCAGAGAGACCCACTTAGAAAAGGTCAACGTTTATCGTATTCTCAAGAGTCTGGGATCATATACAAGGCAACCAATTTTCACTAAAATAATACGAAAAACACATCCAGAGCTATCTAGATATATGGGATTTTGATATAGAAATGACAGCATAAAATCCAGACGTATACAAATTCTGACAGTTTGATAAGACATTTGTTCCATCATTTACTCTAAAGAAAGATAATCATTATGTTTTGGTTTTCTCTACTTCTGTATATGTATGGCAAAATGATTTATGATTGGTTAGGTTTAACAAAACATATATTTTAAGAAATTGTATATCTTCAATTAAATGAAGAATATATTTCCTTTACAGCTAAAAAGACCTATATCATTAGGCATGAAGAATAATGCCACTCGTCACAGCAACTCATCTGACATATGTTTTTATTTAACATGAAAAAACAACAGAACAAATTAAATCCAGTGAAACGGGAGCACTTGAGAGGCGTGACCCTGTGGTATTTGCGGGATTATCTTAGCCAGTGTGTGGTCTATCCCGTCACGAGTGTCAATCTCACCAACATTTATCTCCCTATAAATGACAGAGTGAGGTGCCACTGCTTCAAATCTACCTCCGAGCAGAAAAAATCTACTTTTATTGCATCAAATCATTAAAGATGGCTCTGTTAATACCTGAGCCACTGAGAATAAGCTTTCATCAGACCAAACTTTTACTAGAACTTTCACTGCATATAAGCTTTCATCAGACCAAGCTTTCACTATAACTGTCAGTGAGTATAAGCTTTCATCAGACCAAGCTTTTACTAGAACTGTCACTGAGTTTAAGCTTTCATCAGACCAAGCTTTCACTAGAACTGTCACTGAATATAAGTTTTCATCAGACCAAGCTTTCCCGTACTAGAACTGTAAGTTGTCATTATAAAACAATATACATTAAGACTCCATGTGGAACTATTGTTCAAGTTCGTCAGCAAGTTCTGCGCTCCATACCTACATAAGACTCATTGAGATTTGTGAACAATAAATTGTTAAAAAAAAACTTTCTTTCAGGAAAAAATATAATCATAGGTTTGTAGCAGAATGTTTTTATGTTTCTACATGTAAATTTTGTAGTAGTAGGTGTGCCATGATTAAAGTTTAAATTACAGCATAATTAAATAATGACAATGCTTATTAACTTACAATTTTATAATTATGTAACTTGTGCAAAGAAATGATGGCCTGTAGTAATTTGTGTTGTCATTTATTAGGTATTTATGTTATTATTCTCTCTAGCATGGTCACCTCAACCTGAAATTGGATAAATAGCATGTATTTAATAAAAAGTGTCAATTGTTGAGCCAGAAACATAATATAATATGTAAGCATATACATCTTCATAGATATTTATTTAAATATAAAACTTTTGATTTATTTTTCATTTCAAATTCCTTGGTTTTTCAGCGCTTTGCGACATGATGTGAGGAATGCTTATATCAACATGAAATCTGTCTACTGACATTTACAATAGTCATGTTGCATTTTCAATTCAATACTTCTCTCACGGATGAACTCCAAGTTGTGTCAAAGGATTATAGTGCTGCTTTTTACTGTCGCTTTTATACTTTAAAACATGACATTTGGCAGTCCGCTTCAAATAACTGCTGAATACCATGAGAATGAAGCTTTGATTCAATCACTCCTATGATTAAGATCATCGGAGTGCTGTTCTGTCAATATTGTTTTATTGAAGTTGTACACAAAGACTGTAAGGTGAGAACTCTTCCATTTCAAATTGACAAATACATGTATATATAGAAATTCAAGATGTAAATCGGGACTGAATGGCATTTTTTGTATTGTACTGGTATGAATGTAAATAGCTGACATTTATATTTAGTTTAAAGTGCAATGTACGGAAATATATATATATATATATATATGGGGCAAAGAAGTAATTCAAACAGTGTAAACAATAAGGCTTTTTAAATATATATATATATATATATATACTAATCTATTTAGGGAAACAATTACTAAACATTTACCGTGAATTTTCTATTATAAGTATAGCTAAAGTATGATTTTTCCAGTGATACTATAATAGCTACATTGTAGGCTAAAAATGTTCGCAATATTTTGGGTCAACGTGGCAGAACATGGCACCTTAATCTGTACAAATATTTCATAACACAAGAACTACCGGACTAGATACCTTCAAGTGTAGTATGACACCTGAAACATACGAAATAAAGGGTCTATAAATATAAAAAAAAGTTTTGTTCTTTTAAACCACAAATCAATTAGTGCCAAAAAATCACAATAGGTCATATTTGATCATATTTTAATTTTCCAACTTTTTTTGTGGGTCTCAATATGCCTCAATATTACATTATCTACCTTAAATTGTATTTACTCTAAACTTTAATAAGACATATCCGACATAGCGTTTAGAGGGTACAGGTACGGGGTCGTAAGAATGTGAACACGAAGAAAGGACCAGCAGGGTACGAAACCTCCAACGGAGGAAAACCAATTCGCTATGACCAGACACCTACCTACAGACACGAGTTTGTTTAAACGGCAGGCTTCGGTAAACACAGCTGATTCAGTGTACTGTTTAGAAGGGATCTATTATCATTTCAATGGCCGATTCTCTGGCTCAAATGACCATGCTCAAATTCTGTTCATACCTGGTCGACTGACCCAAAGACCTGATTAGAAATACATAGAGACACTTTTACACCTGGCTTGTCTTATGAAGGTGTTACATGTGTCGAGATCGGGGATGCATTCTCGCTCCCTAAAGGCAAAATGCTCCACACTACATTTTAAGTACATATTTTTTTACTCTCAATTCTGTTGAAGCGACCATCCGTATTAAAAAATGGATTTAACAAGATGCGACACATTTTCTTCCTCAATAGCGGAGGGAAAAAAGAGATATTAGCTTTGATTCTGCGTTCATACAATAGTCAGGTAGAGCTCTCTGGCTATTAAAAGTTTCACAGCTAGGTAATTATATATAAGAGGTGCGGCCTGCAGGCAGGCTGAGGTTTGTCAAGTCAACAGGTACATATTTCATACATAATTTCAACCTTGAGTACTCATTACTTTATTTGATAATCCATTTCTGTGTGTTCTATGTCCAAGAACATTAAACCTTGGAAGGATGAAGTTCGGGGATGGAGGATGGAGTTTTGGGAGAGACATTCAGTCATTGCAGGCGTTAAAGATTCCACAATAAAGGCTCTACTCCATCACGGGTTCTAATGCTAGGCTACACAATCTTGTAATTCCTGCCCTCCAATCTACTGTTACATCGACCGACAGAGATATACATTTGTCTATGTCACTAGTGGTAAGATGTATTCATTTTCCAACCAACGGTTTCTGACACAGGTATATAACTTTTTTTTTACAAAAATACATCACCGATTTCTGAGCTCCCTCTCGAAACTCATTTATCCTCTAGTGAAGATAGTATCGACTTATCACACACTGTTAAGATTGAATCTTTTCTCAAAAGTTCATAACAATCAATAAACTTTATATATACAGATGTAAAAATATATATCCAGCTTAAGTACCAGACATACTCTAATGGGAAAGGCTGTAACCTCTAATACCATAGATATCCTAGTGAACCTGAGGTCAGCATGCCTCCTCTCGGGATCGAACCCAGGACCTCTGGTTCACTAGTCTGATGATCTACGGAAATGACCTAAAGAGAAATTCTACCTACGACGGTGTTAGGAGATAGTACAGCCCCTACAAGGGTGACATGCTCTCCCTTCTAGAAAGAATTAACTTTGTTTTCCAGGTTGAACAGCCAGGCTTGTTGAGTGATGCTTAGTATATATTTTTATCAATACTTCCTGAGCTTGAGGTATTGAGCCCCCTTCATGGGGGCTAATGAAACAGGGATTTTTTTTTTATTCCTGTGCTATATGGAACCAGACCTCTGACTTACTGCGACTAACACTCCTGGGAATTTTCTGCCTTGTCCTGCCAGTGGGAAGCAGCTTACATCTTACCAGGGTCACAGACCCTATTTCCTAGATAACTTCAATGAAATAAACTAAACTAATCATAAATGACGTAGTTCCTTAACAGAAGGACTTGTTGGAATTATAAAAAGAAATCTGATTTTAATTTAATTTAATTGAAATTTGTTAAAGAACTGACCTATGAAAATATTTCAAAGACTGAGATGTATCAATATTCTGTGATAACGATGTACTTCTGAGGCAATGACCTTCACTTAATTATTCCTGCCTGTCAGCTGACCATCACCAAGACCAATTGACCGATAGGTGTCTCCATATTAAACAGTTTTATAAACATTCTTGGTCCATTAACTAATGACCGGTGGAGGTGGGGTGAGGATTATCAGAGAGAGCAAGGTAAACAAACCCCTCTGAATCTTAATGGTCAAATCACAGTGGACATCTGACCCTTCAGACGTGTGAGCTATATATAATAAATGTGTATCCTATACTGACCATATGGTGGTCACTAGGATTACCAGAAAATCTCAGATCATCACTGGACAAATAAACAATATAGCTAGAGATACTGGCCATTTAGGACTCCAGTGCCCTCCTGGGTACTGACCAGTAATGGTCAATAGTGTACTGTCTGGTCAATGGGAAAAGTGCATATAAACCAAATCTATCAAACTGTCTTTACAGACAAACACATGGGATTCTCACAGCACCCAGTGGTCCAATGCTACAGATTTGTCATCTAAGCCAATCTCCAGTTAGCAAATAGACTGTCAAGTACAAAAATTTGGTAGGAAATTACTTGACCACTGATATACAGAAATGTTACATATATATAGGACATGTTTCTGTCCAGAAACAGACAGAGAAATAAATGGATCAATTAGATTTGGATACAGAAAGTCTGGACAAATAAATCTTAGCAGAAATAATCAAAGTGGACACATTTGATTCACTGGTCAGTTGGGTCTGCTACATTATACCTAATGGTCAGTAAAAACAATTTGACCACTGTCTTGACAGGAAAAAATAAATTGACCACTTAAGACAGATGGACATGGCAGACAAGGTAAACAGTTGTGGATTGGTCAGGGTTTTACTGGACAGTGGCAGTCAGACAGTCTCGACACTGCTGTGACCAGTACTATCAAACCTGGACTTACCTGAACAACCAAATATAGGTTACCTGAAAAATCCTGAGCAAACGACAAAAATGTATGTTAATACCTGGAAAGGTATTCTTGTCAGGCAGACAATTTTTTTTCCATTAAATTGTATCTGTCTATCAAGAACCATGTCACAGAACAAACCACAGATTCGTCAACTTCCTTTAACCTAAAGAATTTCTTAACATTAAATTGATGAAAAACATCCTCAGAGCTTTCCTGAAGTCCAATAATGCTTTTCTATGGGAAGTTTTAAGGTCAGGAATCTCCTCAAGTTGAGGAATATTGATGAAACTGGGACCAGGCCATACACACAAATCTGTACATCAGTATCAATTTGAAGCAAAAGAAACATATTTTTCATGGAAATTGTTAAACAGGATATAAAATTTTCTTTGGAAGTTCTACTTTCCAGGGAACTAAATTTTGAAGGTTAATAAACCCCCTTAAATCTCTCTTTTACAGAATATACATATTTTCAGTGAAAATCACCAAGTCAGAGTCGAATCAGACCCTCCAATGAAAACAAATTTCATTTGGCACTTGACCACATAAGTAGATTATGAGGAATGGTTACCCGCTGTGAGACAGAGCAATATGTGTCTGGTCCGCCCTGCTGGTATCTAGGTGTTAAGACAAGCCGAGTACATTGGCCTCTAATTAAAAGGTTACTTTAGGAGACTATGTTCTAGTGCAGAAATTCAGAATATTTAGACACTTTGATTGAAATCAATTTTAAAATACGGGCAATATCGGTGCAACCTGTGGCCTTCTGAGGAATGACTTAATTAACTATCATATTCTGTTTCTCACGGGTTGTTGTATCCAAATTACGATTATGGAACATTCAGCAATTCACTACATGAGGGATTCACGAAGATTAGCTACCAGCATGAAAGGTGAACAAATTCAAACGTTCAAAATTAAATTTCCCTTCTGATGGTGGGGGATGTGTTAAATCATCTTAGTGAATCGGTGCCTAATTGTTCAAGTTATGTCAACTTAATAGAATTAACCAACTCCAATTTTTAAAACACGAACCTGACATCTGGAAATTTTTGATGTTTTGACCCTTTTTTCATATCAGACAATGAATAAGCACTGTAAACATGAAGTTTTATAAGGGAAAGTGATTTTTGTTTTTCATAATTGTGATGTTATTGTGGTAAATATATTTCACCGAGATAAAAGGACTTGAGACCATCTGGTACATACAAGTTTACACCGATGGTTTGGTAAGATCAGGTTTTGTTGTTATTGGCAGTGTACCCTTCATTACTCAACCCCTTGACCACCAACTGACCAGTCCAACCACAGTTCTAGTGTCATCACCCATCCCACAATAGAGATATCATGACCCCAAGGTCACGCTAGTCTAATCACAAGGTCGTTTGAGTGATAGGCCAGTGAGAGTTTGGGACACATGGCTGCCTCCATGTCTTTCGATGACAATGATTAGACATGTTCTTCTGTCAAAACACTTGTTTTATAATAGACCCCAGGCCCCATTAGGCTGACAGATAAACAGTCCTATTAAATCCAGAAATCCTGATGGGAAGATGATGATGATGGTGACAGATGTACGGCCACCATATGTTAATAATGACCCACATACATCCGGGTCAGTACCAGGTTTTTTGTCACAGGATTCACTTAATCTTTCCGAGATGGGCCCCAACAACACCATTCACACTATAACACCACACATTCATAAGTTCTTTTTTGCAAACATATTCTTTGCCCAAACCTTTCATGATTGGTCGACACTTCTACACTTGACAGTGGTAAACCGTTCAAGTTTTTTTAATTTACTCTTAGCAAGTATTCACAGATTATAGTCCCCATGATAACCTTAAAGACAAAGATCTGAAGCTTGATTTTGAAATTGATTTTATTTAGCCAGCATTAAGTTCAAAATTCACATTGCAAACACTATATACACAGGACTCATCATGGTGGCTGAAAAGTTGAAAGCCAATTGCAAATTATGTGATGAATATTTCCTCACAAGTAATTGACATAATCCATTGAAATCAAATGTACTTTACGGGGTCAGCTTTCCATTTATAACATTGTGAAGAAAAAGGGTTGTTAGTTTAATATGACAGACACATTAACCACTTAATGACCTTAACCTTTGACCTTGGGCCTGAAAAGAGTGTCTACAATTATTCCTTATGTTACAAGAACTACTGATCATTCTTTCGAGATAATCCAGTTTAAAAAATCTTTTAATACACATAACTGACAAGAACTTATAATCTTTGTGCAATGACCCTGAGCATAATACATTTTTTTTAGATCAAATTACTTTGAATAATTAGCTGTAGAATTCCATTCACATTAAGGACATTCAGAAACTGCAATGGGTTTTGTGAAAAGATGATTTTTTAAAACTTACATAAAAAGTACCCTATATATAAGCATCTTTCGTCTTATCATTTTCATCAATTTTTTAGTCTTTCTTCACCAGCCCATATTCCACAACATTCTTTGAACTAAAGATCGCTCTATTGTCACACAAAAGTACAAGTCAGCAGAATGCATGATGTGACTTTTTCAAAATTTCACATAATTTTGCTACCAACAAAAAAGAATTGAATATTTGATTTCTTTTCCTTATTTAAAACACCTTTTCGTGTTTACTGGAGGGATTAATAAACAATTAATAAACAGCTCAACGTACCTTGAAATTACTTTGAGCACTATACTGGGGGTTGTGTTTGACAAACTTGATCTAATCTACGTAATTAACATTATTCTTCCTCCGTTTAGATATTATTTATGTTCCTGATCACCAAATATATTAAACTTTAATGCAAAACAAAAAACTATGTGACGAAAAGTTGTGTCAAAACGGATATCATAGACAATCACAACATATCTTTCCCCATCAAAAGGTTGAATGTATATCTTAAGGTTGGCCCAAAGTAATATATGTCAAACTGGATAGCAAGCATAACAAATTTCTACATATTCAACTAATAATCAAATACGTGTATACTTAAAACATACACTGATGATGTTTCCGGACAAATATTTGTTGAACCTTTAACCAGCTGATATCAGTAAAATATTTCCTCCGCAGACAGGCCAGCCAACATGTTATTTACAAGTTTTATTAGCCCGGATAAAGGTGCATGTAGCTGTTTTGAACTTTTGAACACCTGTCTGCCAACCACCTGAGAATCTCTATAAAGGTCTATATAGTTAATATCAGTAGAAAGCCAAGGAGCTATGGTATGTTGGCCTACAACAAGAACTTTTTGAGATGTTTTTGCAGATTTATTGTGAGTTGGAAGATGATTTATTGCACAAGACTGGTGAACTGGCTACAGACCATAAACATCTGATATACAGACTTCCACTAAATCAGTTCTGATGAAGGGTTTTCTTCTCTGTCTCAAATCAATTCTGTTGAAATGTATGTACCTTTTGTGTTTTTGAATCCCTATATCAGGTCTGTAGAAAGAGTTTCCTGTTAATGGTAGCTGTATGGCATAGTCTAACCAGAATCAATTCTCAAGAAAAAGTTTTCCTTTTTGGCGTTGTGCAGACTAATACCTAAATCATGACGATAAAAAGGTGTGTTCCCTGTACGTTGTATGGGCCACCACTAATTAGCCGTGTGCTGAGGTACAGACTTCTACACCTGTCGGACCAACCATCACTATATCCCTGGTGCACTCATTAAAATTTTAAGCAGGCTATTATTAGGGCCAAACGGAGGGGCAATATATTTGTTATGGAGGTGGCAGGCAGTGTTCAATTTTTGACAGTCACATAAACATTGCACCCTTACACTAGATACAGTTAAACCTTGTGCAGGTATTTTCCATTTTTATGGTTAGTTTTTTTAACCTTTACAATAAAAGCTTTTTTAGGGTTATTTTTTGTAGAATTCCTAACACCTTTCGGCACGCTATTTCTATTTCATGTGTGCAACTGCTAATTTTTTTTTCTTGTCAGTATTTTCAGAAAGTAAAAACTGCTCAGACTTCAAATCTTCAAGGCATTTATACACTTTAAAACCAAAGTTCTGTCCATTAGTGTTGAGTATGCATCCGGTATGCCTAGCTTTTTCTTGCTCTCAAAATCTGTCTGAACAGTAAAACACGCTATACTATACATCAACACACTTGATTCTAACGAAACCAAATTTTTGTCCAATGGTAATTGTTTGTTATCTTCACTAGAATGAACTATTTTCTTGTATTAGTCAGTGTACAGTGAAACCTGCCTGTTAGGTTTGTTTTTTGTTTAATGTCCTATTAACAGCCAGGGTCATTTAAGGTCGTGCCTGGTTTTGGAGGTAGAGGAAAACCGGAGTACCTGGAGAAAAACCACCGGCCTACAGTCAGGACCAGGCAACTGCCCAATGTAGGTTTCGAACTCGCAACCCAGAGGTGGAGGGCAAGTGATAAAGTGTCGGGACACCTTAACCACCCGACCATCGCAGCCCCTTGACTGTTAGGTCACTTGCCTTGTCAACTCTCCATAAAGGTCATCTAACTGTCTATAAAGACCATCTCTATACAGTAGTCAACTATCGATCTATAAAGAGCTTTTTTTTGACAGAAGCCATTATACTGATTACATCTGTCACCTGTCTATAAAGGCTAACTGTCTATATAAACCATCTCTCTAAAAAAATACTTTCTGTTTACAACGACCATATCTCAAGAACACTTGAAATGGTGTTTTATGTAGGCAGTACATTTCTTGTAGTTTCATGTATCAAACATGAATTCTAGGGTAGTTAGAAATATAAGACAGCATTTGAAACCAATACCTGTACTGACCGTACTGATCCACTGGTATGAAAGTAAGAGGAAATTAATTATGTTTCAAATGAAGAAGTGAAAGAATAAATAGAAAAACTTACCTTCATAAGAAGTATATCTGAAGTCAAATTCCCTGGGGAAGGACTGGACATGGTGGTGGGCAGAATCTGACCAGGAGGTACAAAGGATGACCAGTACCAATAGACTGGACAGGGTCAGGCCAAACTGCCCCACCTCACACATACTGGATAGCGGAGTTCGCCAGGAACATGTCTTACACACACATATAATCCAAAACTAGTGTCCAATACCGCATCCTCGTCCTAAACCATCCGGTCAGCTCCGTGTTACCTTCAACACCAAACCTGTAAGGTATAAAAATCTATTTAGTACAAGTTGATCTAAAAATACAAAACGTTACAAATGTAAAATCTCAGTCTCTCAATCTTATTGTTAAGGATGCATGGTATTTTATTGATCATGAATGTGTCTGAGTAAGAGTTATCTCCCTTTGAAATATTAACATGAGATTTCAGTTTAAAATCCAGGAACAAAGGCTGTTTATCTCCCTTGGGCAGTAAAACCTAGTAATGAGCAAATAAGGGTTTACATATCTATCCTTATATGTCTATGTTTCTGCTGTGAAAGACAGTTGAAAACCCTACTATGTGCTTGGTTGGGTTTATTTTTGTAAATGTCCTAATAGCCAGGGTCATTTAAGGACGTGCCTGGTTTGGAAGTGGAGGAGAGTACCCGGAAAAAAAACAACCGGCCTATGGTCAGTACAAGGCAACTGCCCCACGTGGGTTTCGAACTTGCTACCCAGAGGTGGAGGGCTAGTGATTAAAGTGTCGGGACGCGTACCTTAACCACTCGAGCCACCAGGTCCTTATCATGACAGCGAGAACCTAAGTGATAGTTTCAGTTTTCTTGATAAAGGTATAAGGTCAATATGCAACAACTTGCACAAACAATGAATATTCCACAAACTTGATCAGTATTTTCTATGTTAATCGTCGGTGAGACTATAAAGCTCTAGAAACATTTTCCTAATCTTTGGTGACATTTAGAACAGCATACAAGCACTTAATATTTTTTTAAAGCTACGTTTTTTATACCCTCTTGACCCGCAGGGAACATGTCACAATAAAAGCTCTTTCACTTACGTCATGTTTACACAACACCTGAAACAGGCCCGACCTGTAACACCAACACCGTCCTGAGCCTGACCTGTAACACCAACACCGTCCTGAGCCTGACCTGTAACACCCTCCCCATCCTAATACTGCCTAAAGGGTACTTATAACCCTCTCCATATAGGCAGTTTAACACCTTATAAATGAAACAGTTACACTTAAGTTATGAAATATTACTTTGACCTCACTCTGAGGTGACACTGACACAAACTCGTCAGGGATAGAACCTACAGTGGGTGATAGGACAGGAGCTGTTGGGAGATGAGAGCGGAGGATTGTAGTTAACTGTGCCGAGACCTTCTCTAACAGGATCCAACATTAACCTCATTACTCTACATCTTCTGTCAGATTCATCAGGTTTCAATGATTGATTACCCCATTTGAATTCAGGATTTCTTTGACCTTTGTCCAAGGTTTGATGTCCTCTCATTACCTCAGATTGTATGAAGATTGGTGTTTTAGGGGACGTCCTACTTGTTATGGGGATAACATGTACATTAGTATAATCAATCCCCTTAACAGTTAACAGACAAATTCATTCACAATCCTTCCAGACTTTGAAAGACCCTTCATCTATAAGTTTTGTTTAAAAACATTTTTGGCAAAATCATTCTAAAATAGTTATGCTCTCTATGATTTTAGCTATTTTTTTTAAGTTATTGATATCTTTGGTGCTTTTTACTAAATATATCCAGGAGTAATCTCCTGTTTACTGTATTGTAAGAAAGGGGAGCCAGAATCAAGGGAGATAACTATAAACTGAATTACTTTACATGGATGCTACCTGTGTTTATACATGCACCTCCATGATCCTACATTATAGGATATGGTCATATACACACAGAATGGTGTCAGTCCTCTGTTGATCTGGTCATTTCATGGTCAGTGCGTCTGGTCAGACAATATTTTGAGAATGTGGTAACAACCACACTTCTACATTACAATAACAGTGTTTTGATCACCTTTCATACTTAATCTTTGGAGAAATAGTACGAAATATCAACACGGTTGAAGACTTACTATTTTTATATTTATAATCAATTTAATACTTCAACACTTGAAAATCTTTGTCCCCGTTTATATGCGATATTAACATGTAAAACTAGGTATGAAAATATTTGTTTTTCCATAAGTATATCGACGACTCGTTATGTAGTTTGATCAAAAGCTTTGACACGCATCATTGAACAAACTCCAACACATTCACTTAATGTAAAAATTCTTCAGCCAAATTATGTCCACTGCTTACTTTCCATAAATTCCTGGTCTTATAGGGGACAAAATAAACTCTGTCGTATGTGAATATTAACTTTAGGCCTGTGGCATGAATATGAAGGAAAGATCCAAAATTTTCTTTGGCCTCAAAACTTCTTTAAGCCATAAGAATTAGTGTCACTGATGTACATGGTTTCTGAAATATTTCTGGACTCTGTTGTTTTCAAGCTTCATTACATTAATAAAACGTGAGAATTTGGATCAAATGATTTTTAATGCTTTGTATAGCATTTGTTGATGTTTGAATTCCACTAACTTGTAGGGTTGTTTTGACATCCAGTGTTGTATTAACATGCCTTGACTACTGAATTAAGTCTTAACCCTCGGTTAATTATATCCCAAATTTGATCGTATACCTTTTTATGTAAATTAACAGAAAGACCTATCGGAGGGATATTTTCAACAAAAAAAAGAAAAGAAAAGAAAAAAAGGAATGCATTGCAAAAATTATTCAACAAAAACGAAATAGATCCATTGAAATTCAGAAAGATTATTGCCCATTCATATAACAAAAATTGAAATTTTCTGAATATTTTGATTTTCTTTTTAATACAATTATTAGTATATGTGTAGTAATAAATAGTAATAAAACTGTGATAATAGTCTAAAGGCTCTGGGCTTTATAGATTGTTGTAGTGATACATTTCTTATTGGATCAATACATTTTATTGCCATTAATCTGCTATTTGGGGATTTTTGCCTGATGTAAATTTTATGCAGATTTGATAATTTACATATATTTCATCTACCATCAAGGAAATATTTTTGTAATTTAAATAAATCTTACTGACAATTTTATCAATAAAGCCTCTTATATCACATTTAAATATTAATAGTCTTATCCTAGATCTCTTCCATCAAAAAAATCCATATATATATATATATATATATATAGTTAAAGTATTTCTAGATCTTTTAACATAAATTCCATATATATATGGAATTTATATTGAAGATAAAGAAATGATTTAAATTTTTAACTTGAAATGCCTAACTTCCACATTAAATTTGCATAAGGAAATCGTTAAAGGGACATAACTCTTCTGAAATCATTTAAATGAAAAATAAGTTACAGGCACACATCCTGAAGGTAATGATCTTATGAGCATAAGTTAATTCGTTTGAAAAGGTTAGCAGAGCTAAACAGTTTGATACACAAGACAAAAATTTTCATCCATATAGATAATCAATTTGAAACAATTTAAGGCAGATAATGAACAAGAGAAAAATTCAAACAAAAAAAAAGACCTTAAAAAAATACTACAATAGGACCAGGTGTTCCAACAGAACCAGCGTCTTCTGATTCATTGATTTTGTAAGTCTAGGGCAAAATAAGCAGCAGGTAGTGACAATGGAATCACCACGTTAAAAAAGGAAGATGAACATTTCAAGTAAGATATTAACTATAAAACTAACCCATCTTTTTTATCAGTCTGCATAAAAGTATTTGTTGTCAGAAATAGTTACATTAGAAGCAAGCCCTCTAATATCTAATAACTTAATGCTGTATGTGGGGAAAGCAAGGATGCTACTATCAAGAAATGGTAATTTCACAAATGGAAAATTCTCAAAATGTCATGTTAAATTAAACAGCTCGGTGGGAGAGGGGGTATTACCATCCCTATTGGTCATATACAAACAGCTAGACTATTTACACAGACTCAGCAGGATTTGTATAAAGTTTGAATGATGCAGCACAACTTTAATTTAGTATTCTATGTGATTCAGCACATTCTTGTAGAAAACAGTAATGTACAACACTGTACACACATTCTAGTATTAATATTTGAACCTGTACATGGCACACTGGTCAAAGCATTCTAAATAAATCTACTTATACATGAGCAAGTCTTTACATTAGCCTTCAATAGCATATTTACACTTCCAGTGGTTTAAATGACCATTAATGGTTAAAAAAGTGCCACTTCTCCCACTGGTAATTCGGTTAAATTTCCCCATAATCCGGACAATCTTGACATTATGTGTTCATGTGTGTGTGATACATGTAGGGGCTGTCCTAGTTTATGTGACAGCTGGGCTGTATACAACAGGCAGGTTTGTATATCTACCTTCTCTCCCATAAAGAACCTGACTAAGATCTGAATCGCCTGCTGTTATTTATTGTTAGATGGAGAACATTATCTTTCATTTAATGATATTTCAACATGGAGTCCATGTGTACCTACTACTTCCTGTTGACCTATGACCTTTAAATTTTATAGACATTGCAATTCTTTTGAAAGCATTGAAACATTAACTTTCATGAAATTAATCTCATCATGAACATTATGGTATGTAGAATGAATTTAACCTTAAGTTTATAAAGTAATAACCACAAAAAAAATAAGAACTTTTCGTGCGCATAATTATATGAAAGTTATTTCATTCGTGTAATTAAGTTTTCAAATTGATATTTAGTAAAAGGATATCATACTTACTTGTAAACATTAAATTAAGATATGAAATTAGATCCAAATTGGAATAATCCTCCATTACAAACTTAAATCCACCTTCCTTTCTCCACTTTCCACATCTTAGTTTTCAATTAAGCAGACATTTGATTTCCTAGTAATATCCATTTCACATAGGGACTTCCAGATAGGACAAACATCAACCTCATCCCATCTCACCAGGGGTCTCAATTCAATTTCACAGATTTTCTGAAGTTTTCACCGAAATTTCACAAAATGATCAATAAAATCATTGGAAAGATTTGCACAATATTCTTTCAGTGATAATTTGCTATGATTTCTATGAAGATTTCAATGATAAGCCATATATACAGTAATGTATCATACCATCCTATAACATACAGTTCTCTTGATGGTCAAGACAAAAATAATCTGAACCAGGCACATCTTGTTGGGTGTACCATATATGTACATATTGTGCACATAAACAAATAGTAAACAAACATGATACAGTGGACATACACAGTATTAATTGATAGGTGTATATAGGTAAATGAAAAGGCAGACGGAGCCTGGAAATGGACATTCACATGACAAGTGGTCAATTTGTTTTATTTATAGGTCTGGGTGGCTGTACATCAACACCTACTGGCCCACAATGACCATTGGTGACAGAACTGGCCATTAATGTCCAGTGGTCAGTACTTATACTGACCAGGCCATTCTGAGCTGTTTAAATGCCCCTGTGGTCAGGCCAACCACAAGGATATATTACCATGTACTGTAATCCTAAAAACGCACAGACTATTATGGTCAATCCTGAAGGAAAAGCCACCGAATTTCTAACCAACACACCACAGAGACTTGCAGATGGTCACTGTAACAAATGTTCAGTGTTGGTCACCTATGGCCATGAAGTTAGATAGTACTGGCCTCCCACGCAGATGGCTCAGGGGTTCAATTCTCGCTTGAGTCAATCCATGAAATTAATAATTGTCATAAGTATGATTACCCCTTCAGTCAACCATAGAGTTCTTTTGGGCTGAAACACTGTAATCAGTGTAATAATTATGGTCTATTTGAAGGACTCAAAGCTAACTAGACTATCTAGTATTTTAAAACAACAATTGGCTTGTCACTAAAGAAGATAGGACTTATCAATTTGAGCAAAGAAAGAAACCATTTTGTGGTGGTAATTTTGCGGTTTTACCTTATTTGAAGATTTAATGAGTTCACTATGATCTTTCTTCTCATGATAATAAATGTGATATTTCAAATTAATTCAATTTTTTAATATAAATTCCATGCAAAAAAAGCAATTCATGTCAAGTTTTAAAGTTTGAGATGAAAATTAAGAGGGAAATAAATGTTAAAAATGTTAAATCTAAACTTCACTCTAGAATCTGAAATCAGAAGATAAAACACCAAGAAATGTTTCTATAGAATATTGAAGATTGATATCAACAGAATATAATTCTCTTGGATTTGAAGGGAAAAAACACAAAATCTTTTAAAAACACACCTGTAATCTGATAGCTGCCTACCGGAATCCGAGATTTAATCCAGAATTGAAAATGAACCCTGATTATAGATGGTAGAAGGTGACTACCATTACATGTATAATACTAAATGTGTTTAATCTATAATCAGAAGCACTCCATCCCAGTCCCTCTCTATCAGTGTAAAAATATTCTTATGGGAACTTTTCATATTTTAGTTATGGCTGATATCACCTGTTATATGATAATTTATCCTCGAACTTGTTTTTTTTTTTTGCCCTATACTGATACAGGAGGTGAGTAGGTACAGGCAGTGGTTACAGCGATCATCTCTCACTGTTTATCATCCCCCTTAATACATGTGATGTCCTATAGCTTCTGTAAGACACGAGGGAGGAGTACAAATGATAGTTATCTCAACTGTTTTAGTATACTCATTAATAAGGCAGTAGTACACAAAATCTCTTTCATAACAACTGAAGTTTTATATTTATCAAAAACATATATATATACATGTATATTTTTTTAGCTTAACATTGCCTAGTTCAAATACACTTCTGTTCTGTAAACAACACTGACTTACTCTCATGTCCATCCAGTCCCTCCTAAATGAAGTCCGTACTGAAATTTGCTGGTTTTATCAGCCACTTCAAGACCATAACTATTATCCCTATTAAAAAGTCACTCCAATTTTGACATTTTTTCTCATTGATAAATCCTATATACTCAGAATTACCCTTCGCTGTATATTAAGTTTTTTTTAAATTGTTTTAATTGAGTTATCACTTCACAACAGACCAGAAGAACTGGATTGACAGCTTCCTAAGATTAATCTTCCCACAACAATATCCGGCTATAATAAATTTTATCTAGAGAAGTTTTGAGAATAATTTGGGTGACTTTTTAATAATAATAATTCCCATCTATGGAAAAGCATTGATATCAAAACTTAATAAAGGGCCATAACTCTGTTATAACTCTGCAAGTTGATCAAAATACTCTAATTTCAGGATGCAAGTCTCTGCCATGAAAAGTATATTCAAGATCTGACATTGTTGGTTACAGAATAAATGAATAAATATATGTCCTTGAAAATTGACTAATTGAGAACAAAGGGCCATAACTCTGTGAAGAGTGGATCAAAATACTCTAATTTCAGGATGCAAGTCTCTGCCATGAAAAGTATATTCAAGATTTGACATTGTTGGTTACAGAATAAATGATATATGTCCTTGAAAAGTCACTAATTGAGAACAAGGGACCATAACTTTGTATATAAAAGTACACAAGACAGCACTTGTGAACAATTTGGCAATTATGTTTGACAGAGTACATATGACATATGTCCTGATAAAGTGAACTGTAAATAAAGTAACTCTGTTAAAACCAAGCACAAGAGCCAATTTTATCACTGGTAACATTCCATGAGGTATAGTGACATACACTATTTGGCAGAGGCAGATCACAACTTCGTTATACATCAGGTACCCCTGTATAAACTGAAATACAGACTGACTGACTGACTCCACAACTATACATATAGACTTTGTTAGTACCAGTAACTGACAGAAATCACAGTAGGCTACAGAAATAAGATCAGTATTGGTGTAATTTGTTGTCGAGTTTAAGGAGTTTAACGTTCAGGAGAGAATCTATTTACCACAGGACAAAGTTATTACTTGATTGATAGGAATGAGGTTAAACCTTTTCAGTATGTTTCTACTACCCAGTCAAAACATAAAGGGAACTCCCCATTAAGTCCCATCATGACAGAGATAGCTGAGAGAAAGAAAAGTTTCCCTGTAACGACACAGGTGGTTGGGAGAAAGGTACTGACAGAGGTGGTAGAGAGAAAGAAAAGAAAGAAAAGTTTCCCTGTAATGACACAGGTGGTTGGGAGAAAGGTACTGACACAGGTGGTAGAGAGAAAGAAAAGTTTCCCTATACCGACAGAGGTGGTAGAGAGAAAGAAAAGTTTCCCTGTAACGACACAGGTGGTTGGGAGAAAGAAAAGTTTTCCATAAGTCCAGTTGACACTGGTATGGAATGGAACTTGAGTTGATGGGAGCTCTTCATTCCGCCTGTTAATACAGGTGACAGAGAAGAGTTCTTCATTAGCTCCACCAACACAGGTGGAACGAGGGAACCATTAATTTGGCTGGTGAAGTGACACAGGTGTAAGGCAGCAGCTATACATTCGACCTATACAGGCGTGTTGCTGAGGAGGAGACTGGGTTGTTGTGTACAGTGTTTACAGCTCATTAGGCCCTCCTTACCGCTGTTTTATGTTTTACATGGTTATACCTAAATATCTCCATCTGGTCCGGGGAGACTCCCCCTTCCCCGGGGAGTGCTCCCCATCCTGTATATATAGTACATCATATGATATATCCTACAGGTGCCAGTCCATTATCCTCTGGAGATGTTTACCAATGATAGATAGCAGTCATTATACATAATGTAGTTCTCATAATACTGTAATAATTACCCTACTTTACAGGTGATATATATGGTCAATGGCCCTATAGATACAAAGTGGAATGATATGTAAATATTGGCCCCTGATATCCCAGAAATAAGGATATATCAATTTGAAATACGACCCTTTTCCTGGGTGATCTAGTTTAAATCTTTTTTCCAAACACATCAACTTAATAATCATTTATGTGACAAAAGAATATAGATAAGTGGTCTCACTATGCTTATGAATTACAATAAATGTAATTTAGTATTTGAGTTATCTCCCTTACTTTGACTTAAATTAATTTTGAAATGTTATGATTCTGAATTGTTTATGCAATAGAAATGCATGTATCAAAGCTTTCAAATATGTCACCAATTCTTGTGCAGCTTTCAAACATGTTACTAACTCTTTGTGCAGCTTTCAAATATGAATAATTGTGAATTTCTCAAATACACTGTCAATTCTTGTGCACTAGCTTTCACGTGTAGCATAAGTTCTAGTGAGACTTTCAAAAGAATCATCAGTGATGGTGTATCCTATTGTATCATGTCATAAAATAATAGAACTTTAGTTGAAAACGTTATCAGATTATATTTAACAATATTACAAACAAATTTTCTTTTCAAAGCTTACAGCTAGAGAGAGTTATAGTCGAATCAGTTCTTCCATAGATTAAGACACCTTCCACATGTGCATCTTTTTAGTGTTGAGATAAATAAGATACAACTTCTTCATACATTAATTTCAGCGTTTCATTCAGCTTTAAGTTTTTTCAGCTATATATCTTTTATTCAACAACATAAATATTGAAAATAACTGTCTGTAATAAGAAATTGATTTCATGCATCTACCATAATCACAGACAGCGAGACAAATTGATGGGGTTTAAATAAAAGGAGTGTATCTGTTTTGACTTCATTCAGTAAAATTTAAACAGGTGTAAACTTCACAGGTGAAAGCTATGTTTGTAAAAGCAGATCACTTACACAAGAGAAAGACTCACAGATAATGTAACAAAATTTGAATCGAGACAGACAGGTACTCTGTAATTAGGAATCCTTCTTCCAGACTATGATCGCAACAAAACGAGAGAAATTCTATTACATATCTATATACAACAACAACCTACTTGAGAACCTACCCAGGAGTCAAGGTGACCTGTGTGGGATTTATATGTGTGACATGCCATCAATCATGCAGGTGTAACAAAAAATACCTGTATGACTCTTGTTTAATTATGGTTTCAGGTGTTTCTTGCCAGTACAATCAAGGTCACACACATACACACCATAAAGGGATATATCAATATAGACAAGGTCATTATAGGTATTTATAGATAATCAAGGTCACACACATACACACCATAAAGGGATATATCAATATAGACAAGGTCATTATAGGTATTTATAGATAATCAAGGTCACACACATACACACCATAAAGGGATATATCAATATAGACAAGGTCATTATAGGTATTTATAGATAATCAAGGTCACACACATACACACCATAAAGGGATATATCAATATAGACAAGGTCATTATAGGTATTTATAGATAATCAAGGTCACACACATACACAACATAAAGGGATATATCAATATAGAAAAGGTCATTATAGGTATTTATAGATAATCAAGGTCACACACATACACACCATAAAGGGATATATCAATATAGACAAGGTCATTATAGGTATTTATAGATAATCAAGGTCACACACATACACACCATAAAGGGATATATCAATATAGACAAGGTCATTATAGGAATTTATAGATAATCAAGGTCACACACATACACACCATAAAGGGATATATCAATATAGACAAGGTCATTATAGGTATTTATAGATAATCAAGGTCACACACATACACACACCATACAGGGGTAGTAGATTAGTACAATGACCTGGAATTCAACATTATGACTTCCATTTTAATAAAGTACCTTTAGATACAATCAACAATCCTGAATCCAAAACTGGCACTTTAACAGACTGAAGATATTTCACGTCTAACAAAAAAATACTCGCGACATATATAAAAAACTGTTAATTTAAATCAGTAACTAGATATGTTGATTACATTCTTCGAAATTCTGATTTTGACAAGTAAACAATAACCAATTGCATGTCCGCAGGCTTTCTATGTAAATAAACAATGTCAAACAGAAAAAAATGTCGCATACCTATAAGATATTTGAGGACAATGACTGAACAAACATATACATGTCACCTCTTGGCCTACTTGGTCAATGTTGGTACAGTGTGCTGACCCAATCATTGAGCTAAAGGGTCATAATGTGAAAAGTGAAACTGACCACACTTTAGTCCAGCTCCTTACTGGTCAATATTGTCACAGTCCTGTCCTGTCATGGTCAGTAAGACCACTAAAAGGCTGACCATAGCAAGCTTTTTAAAGACGAGACTGTATGGTCAGTATTTTGATACTTCAGATCATTGCTTTCTGATCTGTGTATGTATATAATTCAAGAAACATGTCAATCATGGAAAAGTTATGAATTTTTATCTGAAAACAACTAATGATAATCTAAGATAACTTAATCATATGATAGAAACAAAGTTGAAATTGCTGGAATCCATGATCATTCAAGCTGAACAGATTTAAGAGCTAGTATAAATGATATACCAGGTATATCAGCCATAGAACTCCAAGTACTTATAGTATTAAAACTGGTCCAGCTGAGGACCCTTTTGGTACATAAATTGAATAAATATGCTTTGAAGCTAATACTATATCCTCTTGATTTGATAGTGCTAAACGGATCGGTCCACTTATCCTGGAAATGGACCAGATATTGGAGACTAGAAAATTAATGGTCATTCCTTAATAAATAGTCAATGCCATCGATCAATGGTAGTTAGCTGTTCTGCTTGTTATATAAAACTTGTTAAAAAGTGCTAGTGTTTTGAATAGTCTGTATAGAATTTAAAGGATCTGAGACTATCCATTTAAAGAAACGGTGACCTTCACCTTGAATCCAAGAGACTCTGAAATACAACCTCATTTGTTGTATAGTTGTGAAATACTGCAATACAGATTCCAAAGACACAAGTAGATGACAGACAAATGGATGAGATAAGCATTGCCTGAGGTAGCTGGACCTCTGAGCTCTATAGGGACATCAGCATTACCTGAGGTAGCCCAGGACCTTTGAGCTCTAGAGGGACATCAGCATTACCTGAGGTAGCCCAGGACCTTTGAGCTCTAGAGGGACATCAGCATTACCTGAAGTAGCCCAGGACCTTTGAGCTCTAGAGGGACATCAGCATTACCTGAGGTAGCTGGACCTTTTCGCTCTAGAGGGACATCAGCATTGCTTGAGGTAGCTGGACCTCTGAGCTCTAGAGGGACATCAGCATTACCTGAGGTAGCCCAGGACCTTTGATCTCTAGAGGGACATCAGCATTACCTGAGGTAGCTGGACCTCTGAGCTCTAGAGGGACATCAGCATTACCTGAGGTAGCTGGACCTCTGAGCTCTATAGGGACATCAGCATTACCTGAGGTAGCTGGACCTTTGAGCTCTAGAGGGACGTCAGCATTACCTGAGGTAGCTGGACCTTTGAGCTCTAGAGGGACATCAGCATTGCTTGAGGTAGCTGGACCTCTGAGCTCTAGAGGGACATCAGCATTGCCTGAGGTAACTGCTACAAATATATTTGATACAAATGAAACAGGAGAGAAAAACTATGAACAAGAACAGACTCTAATTCTAATCATTTGAGCAATAATCGAACCTTGCCACCGGTGTTCAACACGGGTCCAATTCTGCTATAATAAAATCTAATTTCAAGGTACAATAGTGTAAAATGTGTATAGGTCAGCCAATGTAGGTATACTGTAGTGTGTTTGTGTCATCGTACTGAAATAGTTATAGTATCGCACCAGATCTTTATATGTTATACCAGTAAGTTACTGTAGTGTCTCATCCTTTAGGCTGTCAACTTCTGTATGTACATAGATAGTTGTATGGTCTGGTTATATACTATGTTAGTACAAATTGATCTGTCTCGTTCAGCCTAATTAAACATGTTAGCTTCCAGCTAAAATCTCAGGTAGAGCTGTGAATGGCCATCACCTGAACGTGTCAATCACCACCAACACCCGCTATGGTAAATGGTCTGATTGATGAATTCATGTCGGTAAAATATTTCTTAAATTTCAAAGAACCTCTATTCAATCATTTGGTTAATATCAATATGTTGTAATGTAATATATATATGACTATCAAATTTTAAAACTTCTTCTGAATTGATGTTCCTGAATTCAGATGATCCCTCTATGAAGGATTAACGAAGTCTATCCTCGATATGACATAGAGACCTTTCTGATGTCTTTAACTGTGTATAGGTTTACACTGTTTGAATAATATTCTTATCATTCCTAATCACTGCAAATGATAAAGAAATGACTACTTAAATTTCATATAATATACTTAAGGAATGAGAAATAAATTAAAAATCTTAATTTTAACCCTACACTGTAAATATGTGTATCCATATTATAATTTTGTTTAAAGAACAGTTATGGAATGTAGCGAATGACACTCTGACATTAAAAAAAACCACCTCTGGGCACGATAAATCATTCCAATCAGGACACAACAAGGGGAAATAATCAGCACATCTTTTGACAAATCATCCTCGAAAAAAAAATGGGCCTTTTTTCGCACAAAAGAATGTTACTCATTTACTCAATTTCCCGTAGAAAGTGTTTGTAATGTTACAATGTATCGCTTTAGTGAATACTTGATGGTTACTTAATGGCATATTGTTGTTCGTCCAGGAGAATGTGACGTAAAATGTTGGTGTTTATAAGTGTCCATCCACGATTTACCATAATATTTTCCAAGTCATTGTAATAGTACAAGTCAACTTACCGAATACTTAATTATACATAATTTGTTGTTACAATTTACTCATAGAAGTTATTTAAACCGTTACAAAGGTAGAACTACAAAATCTTCCCATGCAAAGATTTTTATCGATTTCTGTCAAATAATTATGTACTAGCTGCGTCAGTATGTACGAATATACAATATGTCTATAACAGATTTATTGCCCACTTTTGAATTTACAACAGAACAATAAGTTCAAATTTCCGATTTCCGATTTTATTACCTGTTCTTTATTGATGACCTCCGATGAGGACTCATGGACAAATATTTAAATAACATACCTACAGTCGTGCCTTGTTAATCTAGACACCACTAATATGAAGCTCTCATTATCTAGTCATTATTTTGAAATAGATTTAACTTTTTTAACTATTTTTCAAATTCTGACACAATGGCACAGATACAAGTCAATCAATACTCTAAAACACTGTTGTAATTCCAACTGTGTTATTGCCAGCTCACCTGGATGACAGTATATAAAATCGATCACTGTCATTATAATTAAATGAAGCAGGCCTTGCACTTAATGTAGTAGAATTACAGTTGTCCAAAATTAACATATTTGACAAAAAAACAAAAATGAATACCAAAACAATATGGATTCACCTAAGTACTAATCCTACTACATTGATGTCCGTTTCTGGAATTAAGTAAATGCACAGCATCAAAATGAAAGATGAATTCTTTAAAATGGGAAGCAAGTCTTTTTCATTACTTTATCATCTACACATGAGCCACAATCTTCACACTTGTGTTACAGCTGCTGCAGCAGTAATGTCAAGCCGGAAGGTAATGTTTTCTTACTTCTTTTCGTTTGTGAACCTACTGATATACCACCAAACTTATTTACGATACCAACATTATATACACGAGAAAACATATTTCAAAGCATCACAAAATCTTATATCATTATTACATTGGATAAAAGTCAGACTTTTTTTAACCAGTGAAATATTTGTTTAGCGTCAGATTACGTTTCAGAACATACTGAAAATCAAAGACAGTTTTATATAATATATTTGAAATGTTTTTACAATAAATCTATTTCCTCTACAGGTGAACAATTGCTGGCTATTTAAATACTACACACAGACTTCTGATGTTAACAAATAGAGTAATTTAAGTTTTAATAAACCATATATTTCTCTTGAAATATTTGAATTTGAAACCCTTACAGCTTGTGGCATTCAGGATTTTTTCTATACATCATCATATGATCCTATAACATACAATACAATTGGTCTAATATAACATACGTTTTGCTTCAGAAATCATTAGCATTCTTTTCCTAAACGTGGTCACAATACCCTTGAAACTCTATGCGACTCCAGGTAAATATTACATGCGTGTTAATTGATTTCGACGAAGCAAATAAGCGTGCTTGACAAGAAAATGCATTCAAGTGTAAACAAGTGATTGACTGAGCTAGTCAGGTGAGGTTTTGTAGCATGCTTGTGTGACATGATATTTGACAAAAAAATTTGTTTCATGGAGGTCGGAGGTCAAAGTGTACCTTGCCTATGACAAGCCCACCTGTTAATGAGGTGTTTATAACTACAACAGGTATACAGGTGGATTGGCAGGTGTTATAATTTAACATGCATGTCAAATTAGTTATTATTTCCACATCTTAACTAAAGATAATTTTAAGTAATAATCTGAGGTGCCAGAAATAAATGTTCTGAAATCACGCATTACACAGAACATTAATTAGGGAAGGAAATCAGAT
Organism: Pecten maximus; assembly: GCF_902652985.1. Taxonomy (NCBI): domain Eukaryota; kingdom Metazoa; phylum Mollusca; class Bivalvia; order Pectinida; family Pectinidae; genus Pecten; species Pecten maximus. The sequence continues at coordinate 34,431,362 of NC_047016.1, read as the reverse complement.
AATATCTGTGATAGAGTTCACACCGATAGTACTGTTGATAAGGGTACATGTTGACGATAAGGGTACATGTTAACTATAAGGGTACATGTTGACTATAAGGGTACGTGTTGACGATAAGGGTATGTGTTGACAATAAGGGTACATGTTGACAATAAGGGTACGTGTTGACGATAAGAGTACATGTTGACAATAAGGGTACATGTTGATGATAAGAGTACATGTTGACGATAAGGGTATGTGTTGACGATAAGGGTACATGTTGACGATAAGGGTATGTGTTGACGATAAGGGTACGTGTTGACTATAAGGGTACATGTTGACGATAAGGGTAGGTGTTGACGATAAGGGTACGTGTTGACAATAAGGGTACATGTTGACGATAAGGGTACGTGTTGACGATAAGGGTAGGTGTTGACGATAAGGGTAGGTGTTGACAATAAGGGTACATGTTGACAATAAGGGTACATGTTGACAATAAGGGTACATGTTGACAATAAGGGTACATGTTGACGATAAGGGTACATGTTGACGATAAGGGTACATGTTGACGATAAGGGTACATGTTGACGATAAGGGTACGTGTTGACGATAAGGGTACATGTTGACGATAAGGGTACGTGTTGACAATAAAGGTACATGTTGATAAGAAGGGTACATGTTGACGATAAGGGTACGTGTTGACGATAAGGGTACATGTTGCTGTTAAGGTGCTCTCCCGTTATTCACATTACTGATCCGAGTTACTTAAAAAGGGTTCAGATCTAAGAACAGTCAATGCATGCATATATATATATGTGTGTAGTTACACATATCAGTCAATGCATAAATATGTGTAGTTACAAGTTTCAATATCAGACTTGTAAATGTATTTGGAATTTTCAATTTGGAAGACAGAGGGAAGCACTTGAGGTTGCTTATAATGTTTCTCACATCCAAAATGACAAGAAATATTGGTCTTCAAATAACAAACTTACTCCTGAAATAATTGAAAGTAATTATATTGACTAATTGGAATTTGAAAACTATGAATAATGAATTGTTTGACTGCTATGCCTGAAAAAAGGTTAAATATTTGAAAGTTACCGCCATAGAAGTGCAGGTATATAAATCTTGATGGTAAAGTAAACACTGTCACAAGTTTTCGCACTACCCTAATACATAAATAAACAAGTTGAAGCATTTTTATGCAAAACATACCGAACCTGCTACATATTTAGCGTAATCTCTGAGCCGCCTAAATAAATACATGTGGCTTGATTCATGACACCTATGCACACTATCCTGACATTTTTACATTTGACACTCTTCTTATTCTAAACTTGTCACTTTGAATACAAGCACATGCAGGTTTACAGATAAAGGACTACAAACTGGCAATGTTAAATATTATGCAAGCAGGAGTTTGACTTTTGTTTCCTCATCGTGAATTATAAGGTTTATATTAGATATACAGCATATCTATCATTAAAATGAAACAAAAATTGCTTGAAATAAAGCTTTTACATCAAACAGACTTGAGACATACATAAAGAAAGATCTATAAATAGGAAACATATGTCTGAAGGTAAAAAGTCAAGTAAGCAAAGTGGCAAGCTTTGATTTTAGAAATATTGTGGTGTAGAAAATTTTGTGATATGAATTTCAAAACATGTCAATATTGAACTGTGTGTTTATTTTGGGTTGATTTATTGAAGGTAAAATTGGAAGTGTAATGAGTACAGACAAATAAACTGAAGAATTTAAGAACAAAATTCTTTTCTGACCAGACAGAATACAAAAGTCAGCATGTGAAATACTCAAGTTTTCATGCTCATTTTTCTCCAGAGTTCTGTAAAGCATTAAAAATCCTCTTATATTAAGATGGGTATAAATCTCGCTGTACCAGATGTTGTCCAATACATTCCATATGCTAGGATACATTGTACTCTCTGTCTGTTATACAAAGCCCTACAGCTGAGTTCTCATGCATCTAGCCACAGCTTCATGTGTTGGTAATTTTTATAATTTTTCTTCGTTTAATTAATCTGCCCATAACCTAAAAACTCATGCATTGATAATTCAAAACAGATGAATCTCCAATACACGTAGGATAAAGTGGTTGTATCATTACTGCTGTTCCTATCCAGTTTATTAATGAAGTGTTTTACAAGAGCTAACAGATTTTGGCGTCGGTTTCACTTCCAGAGTAAGCCAGGTATATACTCCCTGCATTGTTTTACAGGTAAATATAAGTACACTGCCTTATCTCATTAGGATCAATTAGACGGAGAGGTTTAATAAGTAGACAAAATGGCATGATCTCTCAGGACATGCTTTTATACACATACACACACATATATATATACCAAATAAGAATGAAATGCAATTCTCACAAAACTCTACGATAAGAAATCTAGAAGTACTTATTATAAGTCTAAAGACTTCCGCGGCTTAAAGCTGAGAGTGAACAACTCCATTCACTTCTCACCGATAAAATCAACAAGGGTATTCAACGTTATATAATACTTATGAGATTAGAAAAGGTGCTTGATTTCTACTGAACCATGAAATGGTCACTCAAGTAGTGTTCAGTGCAATATACACTCTGCTTATGCAAATACACAACTATAAGGTACAACATTACTATTGTATCACAAACACAGGGGGCCAAAACCTGCGGCTCAGGCTTTTCAGCAACCTTTTACTATAAGATTCCCATTGACAGCAAAGTTAGAACTCTCTAAAAATGATCTGTATATAATATTAAAGTAAGAAAATAAATTTGGAAAAAAATGCCGCTGTTTAATCAGTTTTAATTATTATCAATTAATCTGAGCAAAAAATGAAAGTGTATGGAATTCTACTCAAGAGTGAAATTATAACTTTCATCTCGGGTACATATTGCGACTTGAGTGCACTCTTTCATAACCTTATAGGTACAAGTTTGAATATTATAATCCATGTCTTATATAAACCTATTGAAGCGTGGACAGTAAATTTTCAAAAAAGTGCCAATCTTTTCAATTTATGATGTATTCAACTCTCTCTTTTTTCTTTGGTGTATTCTAATTCGTAGCAATAAATTACGGGTCCTCGGGGGTGGGGATGGGAAATTGTCGAATGGAAACAGCTTCTCAAAACATTCTCATGGTATGCATCAGGTGATGTGTTCTATAATTACTTGCTTTACAAACTTTGTGTAAATTTTTTTGCCAGAAAATTAGATATGGATATTTATCATAATTTTGCAATAGGTCGAAAAATGATTTTAATTGTTTTGATACTTCTAAATTGGTGATTATTTTTCATGAAAACTGAAATATTCATTCATTACATAACAAACAGTCTATACCTGAAGAGAGACATAAACATCATGATCAAAATTTCTGATGCTGAACTGTTTTCTACACTTAAATGTGATCCTTCTCTACAGGTAAGTCAAGATAGAATCAAAATTCCAGGTATGACATGCTTTAAGGTATGTTAATTACAAACTTAATATAAAAATAGACTTTATAAACCTGTAACGATCTTATCTTATTCTAACTCGCCTGCCACAGATTAATACAAGCAGTTCTAATCCCAACCACATAACCAATACATAAAAGTAAAAACATATATTTAAAAAAATGAATATTCTAAACACTTCCAAGAACTCAGAAGATATCTTTCAAAAGAACAACTTTGAAAGTGAAAATCTGTATAGGATCAAGATCCGAAGTAAACTTGGCAGAAATTGTAAAGAAACGATCAATACTGTCTGGATACCTTGTGTTGATTTCAAAAGAGATCATCAAAGTTACTAAGTCAGCCAATCAGGGTTTGCACATCAAACATTGGATAATTTGTTATTGATAGGTAGAAATCCTACTGGTTACTTATATAAATATATATTTTAAACATAGCTGTATAGGAAACCCCACAATACACAGGTGTAGTTCTCCCAGTGACCCACCCCTATATACAGGTAGAGTTCCGCCTGGGTTATCATCCTATACATACAGGTAACCCACCTATGTATACAGGTATAGTCCTCCAGGTAGCCCACCTATATATACAGGTACAGTCCTCCAGGTAACCCACCTATATATACAGGTACAGTCCTCCAGGTAACCCACCCATATGTACAGGTATAGTCCTCCAGGTAACCACCTATATATACCGGTATAGTCCTCCAGGTAACCCACCCATATGTACAGGTACAGTCCTCCAGGTAGCCCACCCATATGTACAGATATAGTCCTCCAGGTAACCACCTATATATACCGGTATAGTCCTCCAGGTAACCCACCCATATGTACAGGTAGTCCTCCAGGTAACCCACCCATATGTACAGGTATAGTCCTCCAGGTAACCAACCATATATATATATAGGTATAATCCTCCAGGTAACCACCCATATGTATAGGTATAATCCTCCAGGTAACCACCCATATATAGGTATAATCCTCCAGGTAACCACCCATATATAGGTATAATCCTCCAGGTAACCACCCATATATATAGGTATAATCCTCGAGGTAACCACCCATATATAGGTATAATCCTCCAGGTAACCACCCATATATAGGTATAATCCTCCAGGTAACCACCCATATATATGTATAATCCTGCAGGTAACCACCCATATATAGGTGTAATCCTCCAGGTAACAACCCATATAAATAGGTATAATCCTCCAGGTAACCACCTATATAAAAAGGTATAATCCTGCAGGTAACCACCCATACAGATGGGTGTAATCCTGCAGGTAACCACCAATATATATATAGGTATTCTCCTCCAGGTAACTGCCCATATAAACGGGTATAATCCTCCAGGTAACCACCTATATATATAGGTATAATCCTCAAGGTAACTGCCCATATCCTCCAGGTAACCACCCATATATATAGGTATAATTTCCTCAAGGTGATCACCCATATAAATAAGTGTAATCTTCCAGGTAACCGCCCATATAGATAGGTATAATCTTCCAGGTAACCACCCATATATATAGGTATAATCCTCCAGGTGACCACCTATATAGATAGGTGTAATCTTCCAGGTAACCACCAATATAGATAGGTGTAATCCTCCAGGTAACAACCTATATATATAGGTGTAATCCTCCAGGTAACCACCTATATAGGTATAATCCTCCAGGTAACCTACCATAAAAACAGGTATAGTCCTCCAGGTAACCACCCATATAGACAGGTATAATCCTCCAGGTAACCACCCATATATATAGATATAATCATCCAGGTAATCTACCATATATATAGGTGTAATCCTTCAGTTAATCTACCATATATATAGGTGTAATCCTCCAGGTAACCACCCATATAGATCGGTATAATTCCCCAGGTAGCCACCCATATTATATATAGGTATAATCCTCCAGGTAACCTACCATATATATAGGTATAATCCTCCAGGTAACCTACCATATATATAGGTATAATCCTCCAGGTAACCACTCATTTGTATATAGATATAATCCTCGAGGTAACCACCCATATAGACAGGTATAATCCTCCAGGTAACAAAATATATATATTGTTATAGATCTCCAGGTAACCTACCTGTGAAATTATATACATGTATATCCTCCGGGTGACCCAGATATATTGTACCCCTGAAGTAACTATAATTATATACAGGATTGGTCATATAACTATGTACTCATATATTACATGTACACTACTAAGGATAATAAAGTAATGAGAATATAGATATATACTTACCTAAACGTAGATATCAATCCAGTCTTACATGTGGCTTGTAATTACCCGATGCTTTCTCAAAATATTACAATTCTGCAAACTACAGTCTTACAAAATATTACAACTTTCTCACCACTTAAAAGTCTCCTGAATTGATTATATAATCAAATCAGTTTTCTCAAAATGAGCCAAATGAATCCCAAATCAGCATGCATGTTAGTGAACACAGCCTCATCATAAACTACTGCAGTATATATTGTGGTGGCAGGGTAACGATTACTCAACATTCCCACTAGACCTCCCTTAGCTCCCATCAGGCTGATTCAGGGTAATATCAAATGGAAATTATACCACCAGTCAAAAGTGGGATTCACAAGTTGTTCATCCGAACATCTGCATCAGTGCAGTTGACTAATTTTTGTCACTTGCCGATGAGAATTGTGTCTAATCTCGCACGATCCACTATAGCGCTGTTTATCATTTTCTTTCATCTTTAAGAAGAGCATTACAATTGTACATGCCTCGTATATATTAAATGATATGCAATGATGCGAATATGTTTTTCGCTCACTCTGACATTATTTATTTTGACTTTTTTTTATCTGTCTGGTTCAACATGGTGTAAAAATCTACTGCACCGCCATCTGAACTCTCCTGAATAGACATTTTCCACGCCAACATTTAAACTCTTCTAAACAGACATTCGTATTGGACCATTAATCACGACAACTATTCGCAGTAATATTTGCGTAAATCATATGAATTTTTCGTATCTGTGCATTCCCTTTCTGTATTGGCCAATGTGTGACAGAGTGTGCTCTATCCTACAGATACAAGCTGCACGTACCCTCAGCTGTCGGCTTCATCATATGCATGTTCTGGTTAATAACTGATAAAGTCATGCTTAAATTCTGGAAAAATCACTTGCAGAATTCTTTAGATAACATACTGACAGTAAATAAAATAAAGAATTATGTTTTGTGGAAATTTTAGCTTTATCTTCACAATTTTTTGTGGCATATGAATTATTGCACTGCATGCTTAACAGCCAGACCCATTGGCAAATATGATGGAGTACGGCATTCATATACATATACACTGCACAATGTAGCCCCAGTACTGTATGGCATGAAATGTTTGTGTGTATTTTCTTTCATGGTTTGGAGCTTTCAGAATATTTCATCGCTACAAACTTTTGCGGTAAGCCCATGCAACAATGATATAACAATAATACATACAACAATATAACAATAATACATACAACAATATAACAATAATACATACAACAATATTCATTGTATTTATATTTGTGGTTCCATAGCAACCACAAAAACAATGAAAGTTTATACACATGTTATACAGTATATGATGGTGTTATTGTACTGTATCTATAGCAGTCTGAGTATATGATGGTGTTATTACACTGTATCTATAACAGTCTGAGTATATGATGGTGTTATTACACTGTATCTATAACAGTCCATATGATGGTGTTATTGCACTGTATAGCAGTGTAAGTATATGATGGTGTTAAAAGATCAGCTGTTCACAACTAATAGCTAACTGATCCTCAGATTCACTTCCTCTTAACCAATTTAAAATAATAATTATAACTTATACATCATTTTAAGAAATGATTACTACAATTTACAATTTTGAGAAATGCATGATTACTGCAATTTACAATCAAAGCCCCTGATCATTTATGCATCCATGTTGAGATTTAGGACTCCCAGAGTGTGAAGGCCAAACTGGTATTAGATCTACTAATCAAGATAGGACTTTTTATTTACTGTTATGGCACACATCCAAGTATGCAATCATCTTAAAGTACAGATCACAATTTACACAAGAGCCAGTTTACTGTAAATAATGTGATGACATCCCAATGATAAAGGATAAACTGAGAGAGAGAGTTATCTCGTTTATACAAACATCTTCTACATTCACTGAAGTTCCTCGGGACACTTACAGCTGAGCATTTTCCCTAGGTGTAGCAGCATGCTAATTAAACAATTGTCTTACTGCACTCATAAGACAATTAGAGGAGTAGGATTTATTGTGGTAGCTAACTCTGAGACTGATATATTATAAACATCATTTTTATTCATAAACATATTTCTGATGATTTTAAAGCAAGTTTAATCGACATTACAGAACTCCAGTGGTACAAGTTGAAGAACAAATATAGCTGAAGAGGCAGCAGGATTTTCATCAAAAAAAAGATGTGCAAGTTCATCAGAGGCTGATGAAACAAATAGAATTTCATTAATGAAAAGACGGGTTTAAGCTTAAGTTCATCAGTGGTATGATGAGACAGGTTTAAGTTCATCAGTGGTATGATGAGACAGGTTTAAGTTCATCAGTGGCTATTGCGACAGATGGAATTTCATCAATAATAAGACAGCTGTAATTACATCAGTGGCTACTGAGACAGTTGGGGATTCATCAGACGATGAACAGGCAGATGATGTCAGTAGCTATAGGCCAATGATGGTTTGTCAATGTTTGGAAAGACCAATGGAAACCATCAATGGCCGGAGAAACATAGATAGATGTTCATCAAGGCTGAAGACAATTAAATGGAATTTCATCATTGACTGGAGAAACCAATTTAATGGAGAAACAGATGAAATTCATCAGTGATTGGAGAAACAGACTGAAATTTCATCAGTGACTGGTGAAACAGGTGAAATTTCATCACTGACTGGAGAAACAGATGAAATTTCAGCATTGATAGGAGAAACAGATGAAATTTCATCAGTGATAGGAGAAACAGATGAAATTTCATCAGTGACTGGAGAAACAGATTTGATTTCATCATTGACTAGAGAAACAGATTTGATTTCATCAGTGACTGGAGAAACAGATAAAATTTCATCAGTGACTGGAGAAACAGATGAAATTTCATCAGTGACTGGAGAAACAGATTTGATTTCATCATTGACTAGAGAAACAGATTTGATTTCATCAGTGACTGGAGAAACAGATAAAATTTCATCAGTGATAGGAGAAACAGATGAAATTTCATCAGTGATAGGAGAAACAGATGAAATTTCATCAGTGATAGGAGAAACAGATGAAATTTCATCAGTGACTGGAGAAACAGGCTGAAATTCAATCACTGACTGGAGAAACAGATGACTGGAGAAACAGATGAAATTTCATCAGTGACTGGTGAAACAGATGAAATTTTATAAGTGAATGGAGAAACAGATAAAATTTCATCAGTGATAGGAGAAACAGATGAAATTTCATCAGTGACTGGAGAAACAGATTTAATTTCATCAGTGACTGGAGAAACAGATGAAATTTCATCAGTGACTGGAGAAACAGATGAAATTTCATCAGTGACTGGAGAAACAGATTTGATTTCATCATTGACTAGAGAAACAGATTTGATTTCATCATTGACTGGAGAAGCAGATGAAATTTCATCAGTGAATGGAGAAACAGATGAAATTTCATTACTGACTGGAGAATTAATAACAAGATTTAATTTCATCAGTGACCTGAGAAACACATTAAATTTCATCAGTGACTGCCTGGATTTGAGATACTTTGTACATATGAATATTATACTAGAAGAATCAAATTGAATTTATCAGATCTAGAAGATGAAGAAATAAATCAAGGTACACAAAAACCTTATCAGTTCATCTGATCTAGAACCTGCAGGGAAAACATCTGAAACCAAGGCGATCCTGGGAAGAAGATGTTCGTCAGCGGATGGCAGGAGACAGATGTTCGTTACATCTGGACTAACGAGACACATGTAAGATCATTACACGTTTAGTAACATGGACAGTATAGCTGGAGAATACCCCAGCCAGTGTATAGACATATAGCACACTCTAGATATTCACTTAATGGACACAAGATATTTGTATAAAGTTAAGATCCAAATCCCCAAGCTTCTGTATGTCACTCAGTATGCATTAAGCAACCTGGGGTATATGACCTAGAGAACTTGCCCTTGATAAATATTCATAACGCTCCAAGCCTACTTAAATCGGTGATGACAAATGGAATGTGTCTGAGAATGACAAAACACATACTGCGGGTAAATTGTGCCACGGAATATCTCTAAAACTGGGAGAATTAAACCGTTGTCTATATGAGATCCATATATAGGTACAGGAAACGTGATACAATGCACCTACCTTATTCATTAAAAATCTGGAACTTATTGTTATAGAAATATATAATACCAGGTGTATATCGCTTCTTTGTAACATACTGTAAGAGACGTTTTAATATTCATACTGTTACACATGGAACAGGAAAGGTGTCAGCAGTTGAAAAAGCAATCAACGTCCCAGATGCTTTTATTGCATTTTGCCACTGTAATACCTTATTAGAGACAATTTTCTTCACAAAATTTTAAACAATATTTAGTAGTACCATTTGGAAATTACATGTATAATTTTATCATGGTTAGGGGGAAAAAACCTCATTTCTGAACAGCTGTGGAACAAAATATTCACTAAAATCATATTAATTGATTAATAACTTCCATATTAAGAAAATAAAATTCATTCTCTTTCAGTATATGATATAGCTTCTGACTCAACCTTTTGGGTTAATCGCCCCCATGAACATCCAGGGTCATTCTGAGACAAGGCTTCTAGTAGTAGCTGGTAGCTACCTCACTGAACAACATACACGAGACCAGGCACATGCCATCCAAAGCAATTAAAGGGTTAAGTGTCTTCCCCTAGGTAACAGCCAAAATAGCACAGTCTAATCCATTTCTTCGTTTACCAAGAAACTCAAACTGACATGGGTAGAAAGCTTCGAACTACAGTCCCAGTGACTTGAATTCACCCGAGGTTACGAAGGATTAAACTCTAATTGACTGAACTATCCGAGCTCTTTCTGACTCACAACTAGAGAACACAGTGATTTATACAAGGTTTGAATGTTCCTTGACTCATCAGTTTTCTTCAGCTTAAAAGCAAACCTATCCATCTAACATTGAATTATTTTTTTTTATTATTTAAAAGTTCTAATTCAACTTGAAATTAATGGGGTTCAGCTGGTGTCAGTTGGAGTTGTGTCCCTCTGAGATGTAAGATGTGTGATGAGTACAGATGCAGGAGAAAATTCGTGAATTGATTAAAACCCATCCCAATCCCTTTTTGTCACCTAATTAAATATCAAAATGGCATGTAATTAAATTTCATCAAATATGCAAGTGACCTCCAACTTCATTAAATATATCAGGCAAATGAGAAATGCCATTTAGCAAACATGTAAACATGAGATGAGCAGAGTTTATTGTTCACAATCAGAAAGAGTACAGGCCCTGATTGTTGTCACCGACACATTTTGTGAGCATTGAGAGCTGGAAGGAAGGGACATGGTTTTTAAATCCAGATCATGGTAAACCACAGAGAGCAGTCTCAGAGCTGTAAAGATCAGACCTTTTTTCAACCACTTCCTCCCATTGATATAAGTGTTGGCCCAATTCATCTCCGTTTCAGGGTCGACCTAATTAGAGATGTACAAACAACCTAACAATTGTTTGGGCATTGAAGCAGCATTTTAAATTTCAGTCAAGTCAGCTCGTTAGTAATATTATCAATTATGTCTGTTTATGGTTCAAAACCTTGGGGTACTATTTTGAAATGTAGAGGAACATTGACTGATAAGAGTACTTAATATATATTTCTTAGAGAGCAGAGAAAGTATTTCACTTTGATGTTGACAGTGCAAGCTGGTGTTTCTGTTCATAAAGATTTAAAACATCCCTGGTATCCCAATGTAACACTCATTAAAAATCTGATATTGACGGAAACACTTACGAAGGTGTTCCTTACAGCCCTAAACATAGACAAGCATCTTAAATCACTGTCCTTAGGTATCATTGTAGCCTGTCATTATAGTCGTCTGGGTGTCATCTTCTCAACTGAAGATCCTAACACATCATAAAGCCTGCATCACCGTTGATTGTTTTCAATAGTGGAATAATTACATTGATATCTCTTATGCACTTTGACCTTTGACTTATGTTGCTTTATCTCAATGCATTTGACCTTTGACTCACAATGCTTATCTCACTTGACTTTTAACAGGTAGCACCCCATTTCAATGTCTTAACCTTTTTTGTCCAATATCTTTGATATTAGTTGCCATATTGTACCCATTATCACTTCTTTTGGCATTTAAGTACAATGTGTATTACATCTCATTGATATGCATGTTACCTTTGACTTATAGCATTGACCTTTGACCTATTGCATTTTCTCTCATGAACATTGTTATTGCTCAGTCAGTAAAACATTAAGACTATAATGATCCTGTGTGATCCGGTGAAGAATTGAGGTGTATGGCTTGACCCTTTCTCATGAAGCTAAAAAAGTTTGCCCGGATTGCTCTAGATGACATACAGGCATCATCCAAGTTGTCCGGTGAGCTAGCCACTTACTACTACAATTTGATACCCCACCTCAAAATGGCCCTGTCTGTTTCCCACTTGATACCCAGGCACAATCAACTTCCATGGCCCAGTTTTAAAAGGCGGAGGATTGACAAAAATTCTGAATGTAGCAATTTACAGTAACAAACTCAAGAACAATGCAAATAAGTAAGAAACTAAGTTTTGAAATAATAAATTCATACAGAAACTTAATATACTAATTTAGGATGTAATATATTGTTCATTCAACTGAAATTTTCTTTTCAAATCAAAACAAGAATATTTGTTGCTTTGTCATTAAACGACAGCAAAGAGACTACAGTAAGGGTCATAAACAACGGAACACATTAGGACGAACACCGGGACCATGTAGACAGGAGTCCAATATCGGCCCCTTCGGATGTCTTAATAGGTAAGGGGTAGTATTACCCACACATTCATCGGGGGATCCTTGTGAGAACACATACTATATACCACCGGCTTTCTGTGCAATATTGAATTTCAAATAAACAGTAAGTCGATCTACCTTACTTGATAAGTATCAAGGAAAGACAATCTTACAAGCATTTGCATTTTCAATTTCAGGGTGACTGCCCCTATATCTATAACTGTTCCAGTCAAATCCTACTACCTATAATTGCAAGTCACACTAGCGTTGTGTATGTGTCTGTCCTTTTTATCCTGTGCTCAAATCTACTTTTTTTTAGGAATGGAATGCCATGCACAACTTTAATATTAAATATATCTGGCTTAACATACATAAAAATGTGTTTTTATTCCACGTGTTATCATATGCTTTAATAATGAAGTATATTGATATTGAGAATGTGGGTTAGGTTGATCTCAGTTCAGACTAAGGTAGAATATGTAACTGTTGGCTAACAATCATTGTTAAGCTGTAAAATCTCCGTGTGTGTGCCCAAACACAACTAAACCATATGTCAGTAGTCGTAAACACAGCACACCCTGGTTTCCACATTGTCGGCTTTAAGCATGTTATACGTGTGTATTGTGTTGAATTCGGGAGGACATTTAATGGTTAGGCTGCTATCGTATACACACAGCACCTTATGTAATATGTTTGTGTAAAAAATACACTGTCATAAAGCCGTCTGGTGGGGCACACTTTGCATAAAATGTTGAGCCCCTTTATATATATAGTGTACCAACCTTACAGTGAAAACAAAAAATATAGCAATGGAACCGGGCCGATCCAATAACTCTAGAATACAACCTGCCAAGTACAGAGGTGATATGTCAAATTAGAGGCATTTACATACTCAAAGAAACTTTCATTAAGATCTTGAAAGAAACAATTTCTCATATAGAGTGAAACCATGATATATAATGTCCCTCGTTTATATACAGTTAATCCTTTGATAGAATACCCCAGTTCACATGATACCTCAATTACCACCATGGACAAGATCCGAGTTCCCTTTTTTCATCATCACCATAGCTTTATGTTATATCTTCTTTGGTGTACTGCCAAATCCCATCCTGAATCCAAATTTCTTTGGGACATATGGTGGAAACATAGCAAGGTACTATCTAATATTTTTTTCATCTGAGTGAAACCTGACTTTACTGACACCTTCTTACGGCATTTAATCTTGATCTGTTTCAATTCCATGAAATGCACTATTGTTTAGAGTATTATAACTTTGATGTTCGGCATAAACAGAACCAAATCATCATTAATTCAGACTCCAGCCAGTTAAACCACTATTATATTGAAAGTAACACTTTAATGTAAACATTATCTATTTTACAACAATTACGAAACAAGTTATACCAACTTAATAAAATCACGCTTGTTGGCCAGAATGGGAATGTGTAAGGGGTCTTACCGTGGGAGGAAACCGGAGTACCCCGCGAAAACCAACCTCGTCAGCCAGGTGACCCCCATACCTTTTCACATTCGATCGGGGAATCGAACCCTAGCCGCCTTGGCAAAAGGCAAGTGTGTTACCACTGTGCCACCCAACCACCCACAAGACTTATTTAATGCAAAAATGCATGTAGTAAGTCATTCTCAGTGAATGGCATCCCTCTATGAAGGGGAAATTTACTCAGTCAATACAGAAATACAAACTACTTCTCCTGTGTTATAATGCTACCAGGAAATTCCCAGGATCCTATCAGTTTCCCCAGGTTCCAGAAATGATCCCTTTTTGATACCCATTTATTTACTTGGCAATTTAAAGCAATTATAAAAATGTTCTGTTTATGAAGTCCATGTAACTCAATGTGAACAAAAACACTCTGGGAATATACTTATAAAGAAACTGCCGAGACACGAGGACATCTGGACTATTTGTTTACATTTGTGCTTTGATGTGAATTCAATCACAAACACAGATATTTTGAATTTTAATGAAAACATTGGGTCAATTTTCATCCCGACATGAAAAACACAAAAAATCAGACAGTCACCGATATCTCCTAAAAAAAAGCCAGCATGATTGCGTGATTGGAGGAGCAGATTGCTGTAAGGTTCCCGATAGCAGCTATTGGCCTTTAGTAAGACAACACCCCAATACTATCTCTACAATCTGATAGTGTTTTACTGGCCTAATCAAATTAGTTTCAAACATTCTTAAGGCCAAACAAACAAAATATTGTTTCACATTTCAAATTTAATAAAATTCTAAGATTCGTACACTATGTAATATCTTCAATATATGATATTAGTTTTCCCTCAGTATCGTTTTTGAAGGACACCTCTAAATTCCAAGAACATCTGTCAAATTTCTTTCAATTTTAAGAGTAGATTCTCAAAGCAGTTTTGATTGATAGGTATATTTCTGAAACACATGTTTATATGTTTTGGCCTAACAAGCTCTGCCATGTTGATCTTAGTTATCCACTACTTGAGAGAAAGTTTGGGTTGATAAAATCTGTCTTTGTAGTGATAACCCTCGTATTACACCAGGTTACTAATCCCATTATCATTGTCCTCGTATTTATTACATACAGGTACTTAAACCCTGGTGTGATACGTACTGCAGATTACATGGCTGTTACACCATCGTACCAACACTACTATCTCCAGGGACATCAGACAGTGTCCACCACACCAACCGTGCCCAGACAACAACTGTACAAACATATCTACGGGGAGGTAACAGGGAGACAGGTAGAGGATGTATCTGTAGAAATACCTAGTAACGATATAAGGTCAGGGGAAGGTTTGGTAAGGGGCAGGGTACAGGGTGTGGGGGTTAATCAATGTCAGGGGAAGGTTTGGTAAGGGGCAGGGTACAGGGTGTGGGGCTTAATCAATGTCAGGGGAAGGTTTGGTAAGGGGGCAGGGTACAGGGTGTGGGGCTTAATCAATGTCAGGGGAAGGTTTGGTAAGGGGCAGGGTACAGGGTGTGGGGGCTTAATCAATGTCAGGGGAAGGTTTGGTAAGGGGCAGGGTACAGGGTGTGGGGGTTAATCAATGTCAGGGGAAGGTTTGGTAAGGGGCAGGGTACAGGGTGTGGGGGTTAATCAATGTCAGGGGAAGGTTTGGTAAGGGGCAGGGTACAGGGTGTGGGGCTTAATCAATGTCAGGGGAAGGTTTGGTAAGGGGCAGGGTACAGGGTGTGGGGCTTAATCAATGTCAGGGGAAGGTTTGGTAAGGGGCAGGGTACAGGGTGTGGGGGCTTAATCAATGTCAGGGGAAGGTTTGGTAAGGGGCAGGGTACAGGGTGGGGGGGCTTAATCAATGTCAGGGGAAGGTTTGGTAAGGGGCAGGGTACAGGGTGTGGGGGTTAATCAATGTCAGGGGAAGGTTTGGTAAGGGGCAGGGTACAGGGTGTGGGGCTTAATCAATGTCAGGGGAAGGTTTGGTAAGGGGCAGGGTACAGGGTGTGGGGGCTTAATCAATGTCAGGGGAAGGTTTGGTAAGGGGCAGGGTACAGGGTGTGGGGGTTAATCAATGTCAGGGGAAGGTTTGGTAAGGGGCAGGGTACAGGGTGTGGGGCTTAATCAATGTCAGGGGAAGGTTTGGTAAGGGGCAGGGTACAGGGTGTGGGGGTTAATCAATGTCAGGGGAAGGTTTGGTAAGGGGCAGGGTACAGGGTGTGGGGGCTTAATCAATGTCAGGGGAAGGTTTGGTAAGGGGCAGGGTACAGGGTGTGGGGGTTAATCAATGTCAGGGGAAGGTTTGGTAAGGGGCAGGGTACAGGGTGTGGGGGTTAATCAATGTCAGGGGAAGGTTTGGTAAGGGGCAGGGTACAGGGTGTAAGGGGTTAATCAATGTCAGGGGAAGGTTTGGTAAGGGGCAGGGTACAGGGTGTGGGGGCTTAATCAATGTCAGGGGAAGGTTTGGTAAGGGGCAGGGTACAGGGTGTGGGGGTTAATCAATGTCAGGGGAAGGTTTGGTAAGGGGCAGGGTACAGGGTGTAAGGGTTAATCAATGTCAGGGAAAGGTTTGGTAAGGGGCAGGGTACAGGGTGTAAGGGATAATCAATGTCAGGGGAAGGTTTGGTAAGGGGCAGGGTACAGGGTGTGGGGCTTAATCAATGTCAGGGGAAGGTTTGGTAAGGGGCAGGGTACAGGGTGTGGGGCTTAATCAATGTCAGGGGAAGGTTTGGTAAGGGGCAGGGTACAGGGTGTGGGGCTTAATCAATGTCAGGGGAAGGTTTGGTAAGGGGCAGGGTACAGGGTGTAAGGGTTAATCAATGTCAGGGGAAGGTTTGGTAAGGGGCAGGGTACAGGGTGGGGGGCTTAATCAATGTCAGGGGAAGGTTTGGTAAGGGGCAGGGTACAGGGTGTGGGGCTTAATCAATGTCAGGGGAAGGTTTGGTAAGGGGCAGGGTACAGGGTGTGGGGCTTAATCAATGTCAGGGGAAGGTTTGGTAAGGGGCAGGGTACAGGGTGTGGGGTTAATCAATGTCAGGGGAAGGTTTGGTAAGGGGCAGGGTACAGGGTGTAAGGGTTAATCAATGTCAGGGGAAGGTTTGGTAAGGGGCAGGGTACAGGGTGTAAGGGTTAATCAATGTCAGGGAAAGGTTTGGTAAGGGGCAGGGTACTGGGTGTGGGGCTTAATCAATGTCAGGGGAAAGTTTGGTAAGGGGCAGGGTACAGGGTGTGGGGGTTAATCAATGTCAGGGGAAGGTTTGGTAAGGGGCAGGGTACAAGGTGTGGGGGTTAATCAATGTCAGGGGAAGGTTTGGTAAGGGGCAGGGTACAGGGCGTGGGGCTTAATCAATGTCAGGGGAAGGTTTGGTAAGGGACAGGGTACAAGGTGTGGGGGTTAATCAATGTCAGGGGAAGGTTTGGTAAGGGGCAGGGTACAGGGCGTGGGGCTTAATCAATGTCAAGGGAAGGTTTGGTAAGGGGCAGGGTACAAGGTGTGGGGGTTAATCAATGTCAGGGGAAGGTTTGGTAAGGGGCAGGGTACAGGGCGTGGGGCTTAATCAATGTCAGGGGAAGGTTTGGTAAGGGACAGGGTACTGGGTGTGGGGGTTAATCAATGTCAGGGGAAGGTTTGGTAAGGGGCAGGGTACAGGGTGTAAGGGTTAATCAATGTCAGGGGAAGGTTTGGTAAGGGGCAGGGTACAGGGTGTGGGGCTTAATCAATGTCAGGGGAAGGTTTGGTAAGGGGCAGGGTACAGGGTGTGGGGCTTAATCAATGTCAGGGGAAGGTTTGGTAAGGGACAGGGTACAGGGTGTGGGGCTTAATCAATGTCCATGTGGAGTCAGAACTTTTAACTGCGTTGTATACAGGTGGTAGTTTTACCAGGTTAAAGGTTAATGTAGTCTTACCAGGTTAAATGTTAAGGTAGTCCTACCAGGTCAAAGGTTAAGGTAGTCTTATCCAGTTTAAAGGTTAAGGTATTCCTAACAGGTTAAAGGTTAAGGCAGTCCACCCAGGTCAAAGGTTAAGGTGATCTTTAATAACCAGGTTAAAGGTTAATGAAGTTATACTAGAAATGCTCAGGTAGTGATCAGGTCAGTATTTCCAGTAACTAGGTTATAGAGATGTAATGTCCCTGGCCATTAAGGACATCAACTACCCAACAAAATAATCAAACTTGGTTAACTTTTTAACTGGTGCATGGTTTATGTCTTATCAGGTCAGATATCAGTGTAATTAAACCAGTTAAGTTTTACCAAGTTAACATTTCAATTGAGTTGAATTGTGCATGGGTCAAACGGGGAGCATTTGAAATAGTTGAATATTAACTGAACTTCAGTCGTAATTAAATCATAGAGATAGTATGGAGATTTTAACATGGAGAAATCCAAGATGTTCAAGAATTAAGATTTTATTTACAGTATATAAGGTAAGAGTAGTATGGTCTTTACAAGATTATACCAGAAAATTACATGGTATCATCATGATTAGTCCCCTAAAACAGCAGGTCCTCCGAGTTCTGTGAGAAACTCAGGATATCAATATTTACACCTCATAATGACATGTGGTGTTTTGACGGCAGTCATATCAGCTTTACACAGATTATAATCTCTGGTAGGGAAGGGATTATCAAGTCCTTTAAACCCACCCATGGCTGACATACACACTCTCTTCCACTAACATGGTCATAGTCAATGGTCTTTTGAAAATTTCTTGCCATTTATTTTGTCCTAATTGTCAAGGATTATAGCCCCCTGAGGTCAGTTTTAGCTTTAAAACTGACCACTGGGAATCTGTAGCTCATCACTTTACCTTCACTGACCACTCCCACCCTTACACCTGCCTGCGATAATGAGGAGATGGAATTGAATGGTCAGTGTGTAACACGAAATTTGAAACCTTTGATCAAAGTCTATTTACTCTCAGATGTTTGATAATCACTATCTTTTTGTCCAAAATTTATAATAAGCTTTATTTAAGGTTCTCACAGACAGTTATATCTGTATGAAGATTATTTGATATTACACTTCAAATCAATATTGATTTTAAGTCTCTCAGTGAAATTGACACCACTGTACAATACATCTGACCTGGGTTAAGTATGTGTATTTACTTAAGTAGCTAGTACTGATATATATACAAATTCATTTTTCCTCAAATTTCTTTCATAGTGATCAGTTCAGTAAGAGAGATCAAAGGAAAGAACTGAAATATTTCATTAAATTCCATAAAAGTATAGTTAAGTTTTAATGGGTTAATGGCATTCGTACCTGGTATAGGTATGTTAATTGGTATTTTAATCAGACCGTTAAGGTACAGCAGTGTAACAGAGACACCAATCACACCTGTGTAGCTTGGACAGGTATTTATTGACAATTAGGAAACCTGACATCTATCCTGTAACAGATACACTGATGTACGACACCATCCTCGACATGGATATACTCTGTCCTGGGAAATATTACAATGGTTGAAATTGATACACTTATAGTCCTCATTTGTAAATCTATCAAAACATTCAAATACATTAAACATACTGTTGAATTAAAAGATATATGACAGATGTTTTTTGTCTTCAAATGAATTTAATTACATATGACATATTTAAACTTTAAGGCGGTATTTTAGTTCAATCAAAATACGCACATTTGAATACTACACAGAAATTATTGTATTAAGGTAAGATGTACTGCTGCACCAGCTGTAATTATAATGAAGAGTTCCACTTTTAGTTTTTCTGTATGGAGTTATCTCCCATATATGTTTTGAAGTTACTGGTAAAAAGGAGCTTATCTGCCTACAAATTTCCTATTATGGTATTCATCAATTATTCATATCAATTAATAATCATCAATTCCTAACGAGCATCATCTGTACACTGTAGGATTACAGCGATTTGAATATTTTATATATAGACCCAAAAGTTGACAAACATTTTTACCTGTACATAATTACATTCCTTTTTACAAACAAATTTGAACATGATTGATATCTCAACTGTATCTCAGGATGTTATTTAATTATGCAAGCTATTCCACTGTTTTTCTAGAAACAAACAATTCATTATTGTGATAATGACAATAATACATTTCAAACACTTTATGGTAAACAAAGACTCTCTGTATTAATTTGCCTGGGAAATCAACACTAATTCACAAATTATTTTAATTTGTTAATTAAAATATCTCTTCTATTCAAACCTAAATCAAGCAACAAAACCTAGCATTGTGATTCAAATTCCTTCATGATTGCATCAAATAACTATAAACTGAGTGAAATAGGAATAAAATAATAAAACGTTTTTTTATATAAAGAGCAACGGAATATAAAGTGAGGTCTATACGGCTTTGACACTAATCTAACAAATGTTGTAGCCATTGAACACATATAAATATACACAGCTATACATCATGCAATCAGACAATTAACATGGCCAAAACCTTTATAAAGGAACAGTCTATATATAGTGTCAGTCGTATGTCAGGTAAGACACTGACACCTTGACTCTAGGTTATATTTATGTGTGTGCCTTCCTGTTTGTTTAATTTACATCAGGTAATTAGAAGTTTTATGACACACAGCTCAAAAACATTAACGTAACCTGCGGGCTGACTGATATTCTCTATTTCTGGTCACATATCGTATCCCAAAACACCATTCTTTTGCTATATTTTGGCTATACAGTATAGACAAATATAATTTCTATTGAAAAATGAATGGTATACCAATATATATCTGGACACAAGTCCATGCCTGATAACGAGCCCAGCTATATTTCTTGACAGTTCTGTAAAAATACTCATAGTTAAATGATATGTGTGCGTTAAAAGGCCGGGATCTTTGTCTTATAACAGAATAAATAAAGTGGTTATCAAATGAGAACTAGGCTGGTTTATGTTACTACCATAATAAGTTCTTATTTGGAAAAAAGTTCTCATTTTGAAAATATGATTTACCCCAGATCGGATCTACCGTGGTGCATTTGTGTGACAGATGTTGTGGATGAAGCAGAAGACGCTCTGCCCCCTGGAACTCCTGGTCTCTGTCTCCCTGCACCGTTTCAAGGGTCTCGATGAAAATCTATATTTTGTTTCTACTTGTAAACCCTTTTATTGATTTTGATTTAGAATTACAATTCTATTTCAATGTTGGTAATATCTGTTGATATTTTTATATAACATGATGATGACATAATGAATTCTCTATAGCCTCGCAGACAGAAGGACAAATGAATCAACAGACAAAAAAACTCTGATTTTTATATATATCCTTTTATCAGTGGTGTGAAGTGAACTATAGGAGACTGCCAGGGGAACTCAGTGAGCTCTTTTATATCCTAAAACATTACACACAATGTCTATAAGACAGCGATCCTCAAAATGCCAGCTCGAAAACAACACTAGTGACATTACCATAGCAGGGTGGGGGAACAACCCAATGTGATACCCCCCTCCAGACACAAAGTTTACAATGCCTGTCAGTACACAACACACATATATCAATAGGACTAGAAAATGATTAGGACTCCCATAATGACATCATACAATAGTACTGTATGTTATATATCCTGTATTTACACTACGGTACTCACATTCAACGAGCTAAATCATTTCCTATACTGACCAATCAAAAACAAATTCCACAAAAGCAATATTTGGGTTTCCTATCGGGCCTGTTTGAGCAGTTTGTTTGCAGTTCTATGAAGACATATTTGACTTATTGGAGGTATAGAAAAGCCATCGAACAGAAACCTTTAACGTTTGAGTTATAGTTCAATAAAACTCTGTGTTGCCCCACATCCTGTGACTACCATAAGTCAGGTTTATGTAATGTTGTGTCTATGTACAGAGGTATTAGCCAGTGTTTTGTGTACAGACCACCAGGCCAGATAGTAACCCTTCTATATCATTATATCTACCTTGTTACAATAAATCTTGAGCATGCACCCTGGTCATGACTTATCAGTTTAAATCAACGAAACTTTGATAGTCTTAAATCTTTTACATTTAAACACATCCTGATCTTTGAATTTAAGAGAATTTAACTTTACTGTACAAATGGTTATTTTCAAAGGGTCTAATTTATCATTAGTTTTAGATAGAAGAAAATTACCCTAAGAAATTACAAGAAATTTTGAAAAAAAAAATGAAGAAATAAAAGTAAAGGCTGATATTATAATTTTTTGGGAAAGCATTACCGTTCTTTTTCCTTTTATTACAGACTTTTGTGTAAAAATGTGAAAACATGCACCATAAAACCATCTTCACATCTAACAGTTTAAGTATTCCTTATTAAAATTCAATATAATTTCTTGTAAGACAATTCAGCAATTGAAAAAAAAAAATTTCCATATCAATTTCCAAACTGCATTTTCAATTATAGTATATTCCAAGAAAAAGTGGTAAGAAAAGAAAAAAAAAAACGGTTCAGGCATCAACAGTATCAGATTCCTTGTGCATTTTCATCAAATTCTGATTGCAGTTTAAAATCCATTACATCAGATGTATTTGAAATGGAAAGTACATGTAAAAGTAATGTCTGGAGTTATAAATGATGATATATCAAATTACAACTTTCAGGGTTTCCTTGTAATAGATATCTTAAGCTACCTTGAAAGTATAGAGTTTCAAATGTTTATATAAGTAAACATGTATAATTATCGGTAGGTATATAAATATACATATAGTACATATGACATATTTTTGTACTGAAATACAATCTAATCCTCCCCTTTCATGTTTTCAGATTTCCCAATATTTTTGAAATAGCATGGTCCACTTTACTATGTAGGGGTGCAGGACAGTCTATTTCCTATACACATCATTAACTCTTCAAAACACAAGCCGGAGATTCAGCTTAGAGAAGATGAAAGGCCGAGATACCAGATACATCACAATTTGGGCCTGACCTGTCACCCCCTCTCTACAGCCAATATACACTGAAGAAGGTCTTTCTGTCAATATTATGAGAGTTTATATACTTATTATGTCTGAAATGTAACAGGCTTAGTATGTTGGGCAGATTCTCAAACATGGTCTAGATTCGTCTCCGCGATCTAGTGAAGTCAGGGTACATTTGCTCTAGCTTCATGGTGAGACTTGCTCTCAATAGTCTACCATTCAGATTCAGTCCCAATGGTTTGATCTCATGGTCAAATATGTCATTAATCGAGATCTTATCTCAGGTCCCTAATGGTCATGTTACTTGGTAACGTTACTTCGCTTTTTTCTTATTTCTTTGATCTGGTCCAAATCTTTGGATAGTCTCAAGTGTTTTATAATGTCTTTGGTTCCAGTTAGTGTGTCATTGGTCTCCTGTCTCCAACTGAGCCCCAATATCTCTCAGGTCTTTGATGAAGCCTCATTGCTCTTAGGTTTCAAACTGAACCCTTCAGGTCAGGTCTCCTGAGTTTCCATGGTCTGGTTTCTGAGCCTCACTGGTTTCGGGTCACCGAGTCATTACAGTCTGAAGGTTTCCATGTCTCATTGGTGTCTTTTTTGGCTCCAATAATTTTCGGAGTCTGGTGATGATGTTTTTCAAGTCTTGTCATATTAAGTCTGATTGTTATATGGTCGCCAAGAAGAGTTTCTGCTTGCTTCTAACTAAGTTTATGTTTAGATATATCATTATGTTAATTACAGAATATTTTAGTTGAGTCTGACACAGCAAAATAAGGACAGGTCTAAAAAATATCATTACACTATAAAATCAACCATTTTCAGCATTTGTTTTTTCAACAATTTGCTGTATAATTTCATCTGCAGAACAGATATTAAGACACAATTGAACAAGTTCCTTGAATGATTTTAATTCTGGCCATTTTGTAAAGCACTGGCCAGAAAAAAAAACAAAAAATCAAAATATCTGCAGTATACTGTGAAAATTTGATCAGGTTTGGGTTTCATTCAGGGAAGTGTTGATGGTAGGTGTGATAAGGTAGGAGAGGAAAATTGTAACGACTCTTTAATGTCAAAGTGTCTCACCTGTACACCAGAAAGGTGTGGTGATTAACGCGACCAACAGAGGCCAGGGGATGGTTTGGTAACGCTTGACCTTGTACATGTATTAAACTGTCAACATATTAAGTTATAAGATTACTTAGTGGTGTAAATTGCTCAGAAATAGCGCTTTAATTCAGTAATTTTATCCTCTTGAGAACTGAGAAGGTATGTTGTCCATTGATAACTTTCTCTCATAGTTGCATATGGTTTAACTAAAATAACCAATGATTAATTTAAGCTAACCGGTAATAGACTTTTGAGCAATTTTACTAAAGACAAATTATTTCTGCATAGACAAAAATTTTACTGATCTCACCAAACGTTGGGTACTGGATCCAAAATGCGAATACAGGAACTAAAACATTTTGGAGACCAGACCAAAAAAAAACCATGAGGAGCAGAACAATGTGTGGATCACCTTGTTTGGACATTTAGATTCAAAACATGTCTAGAACATTCTGGAACCAGACTCGAGGGCATCAATGGGTGACAAACTTGGACAATGAGTCCTGAACAACCATGGGACTGGATCAAACAGATTTTGATGAGACCAAACTCGGGGACCAATTAACAAACAGATTTTGATGAGACTAAACTCAGGGACCAATTAAAAGACTACACGATGTATTCAATATGTATGTAATTTGTATATGCTATTACTCAGGGAGTCACAGAATTGTCAGATTTGCATGTCAAGCCAGTGATAAGTATGGAGTATCTAAGGTGTATCACTTGGTACAAACGTAACACTGGGAATACTACAATACCCATCACAAGACAAGAGTAGGCAGATAAAAAAACTCTATAGTAAATAAACTGTTATTATTCCAGGTGCAGCAGACATACATTAGTGGCAGGTTTCCAGCAATGTTTGTTATTGCAGCAACAAGAAAATCTTAAAGCTGCAACACCGTTACAACTGTAAACCAAATGGTAGCAGGGTTCTGGTAATAACACTGGTTAAAAGCGTCAGTGTTTTTGCCTAGAATTGTCCATGTTCTACCAGCTGATCGACTTCTAGCTTGAAAGGTAGGATATCTAAAATCAGATATATATCCAAGGAAATCTAACTTTTTAGTTGAATTTCTTCTTTATATTACTAAGGTAAAGACTTGGCTTATCTCCCCTTGTTCAAAATAAGGGTTATCTTGAATTGGAAATTCTTCATTGATCAATTCAACTTAAACATGAGGAATTCAACTTCTATAGACAATCTAGTTCTAGTTAAGTACAACTAATAATAAAAGTTGCCCTTTTACAAACCCAGATATATAAAATCTTGCACTTCAACATCCCAAAGGCGATTACTAAATGATGTGTATAAATACAAACAAATCCGGTTTCTTTAAACAAAATTTATTGTTTCTGTTTATTCCAATGACTTAGTTGACCTCATTACATTTTCTTTCGCTATACTTAAAACAAGACTTCCAGAAGGGGAGACCACTTGGTTTACTTATCTTCACATTCTCAAGTAGGTGAGGAAATGAACTTGTCTCGAATTACAACACAATAATTTCCATTCTAATACATCATGTAGTCTGGCGATTTGTACGTTCTTTGATTTAAAAGTATTTAAACATATTCTATATTTTACATTTTATACTCGGAGCTCAAAAAGCCTCCATGTTCTCTGAAACGGAACACACATCACCGAAAAACCTTGGAAATGTGTGCAGCTTACAAACGTCAGTGTGCAGCTGTGAATGAATACTGCCACAGGCATTCAAATACAACTACCGTACCTCAGTCTGAGTAACACATGAATGAAGAGTAGTGTAGAATCTCTACAATACAACACTATGTAATGAAGTCTTTAATCTTACACACACAGAAATATAACGAGACTTCACATCAATGACATTGTATATAGTGTGGCTGCACAAAAAACCTTCTACAAGAACCACACGTATTAAAGATAAATGTCTCATCACATCCATACTGCTTAGTATAGAATGCTTATTTAGCTTATACAAGCTTTAATAATGTCTTATTATTTCTGAGTTATTATTTAAATTTGAGTCCATAGTTGTAAGCTAATTGTGTCAATATCTGTACGCTTCTCGTGTCTATATTTGTGGAGCTAAGATTTATTTAGCTGCTGGTACATATAAAGCTAAAATTCATCATTGTATAGATTTTTATTTGTACAATGAATATCACTTATTTGGTTCATTAAAGCCTTATTTCCTTACTACTTTTTACCACTTATTACCAATCGCAGAGTCCTGCCAGACTTAAATTACTTATTAAGCACATATGCAAATACTTATTCTCTTATTACTTTGGTACCATTGTGTAATAAAATAACATCCAACACTTATTGCCTTTTGTTTATTCAACTTACGTAAATCTTTATTGTCTTTACTTCACTGACACTGGAATCCTGTCAGATTGGAATATTGTGTAATAATCTAACATCAAGCCTTATTGCCTCTTGCTTATTCAACTTAAGTAAAGATTCACTGTCTTATTAATTTGGTACTAATCATATCCATAACATTATTTGAACTTGATATTCTGGCTCTTTGGTACAATTAAGTTAGCCGATTATGAAAAGCATCTTGCAGTTTGGTACTGAAGACTTGAAGTACCTGGAAGTATCCTAGCAGGTGTTTTCCTAGGACTAGAAAAGCGAAAGACAGAGAGACAAAGCTGTGTTCTCCCAGTAGAGTTAGGTAACTACATGGTTAGTCGAAGAACAGAAAACAGTTAGTAATTAACTTTTTTCGTATATACAGCAAACAGATGTGGACTAAATGCACTCACTCGGCTGCCACGTCAGTGTGAACGTCAGACTGAGATTAGCAGACAAAAATACACAGATTTCTTCCAAAAGCTAATTATGCAAACCTCAAACATTTGACCAGATAAGTCCCAAACAAAAGCACCCAAATGATTCGTTATCTGTCGATTATATTGATAGTCTTCACCAAATTAGTTCCCCCGAAAGCTATCGCTAAAGTAAACTGATACAGCAACAACTTTACTGGCCCATCTCTTCAATTAATGTCTCAATTCAGTGAGCAGTCTCCATACAAATTAAAATTACTTAAAAAGTACTATCGGGGAAATCTACAACTGTATCCAGCACTAAATCTCAGCTACTCTCAGCATCCAATTTCAAATTGTAACCCAACATGTCAAAAAATAATTAACGTTTTCCTGAACGAGAATACAGCATTAAGAATCCACATTGAACTTTGATGGTGTTACATCAAGCTGTCTGAACAATTGACACATTCATTATTATTATGTCTCAAAACAATTTAAAATAGAAATGTGATACAAATTTAACACCAGTTTAAACTGTTTTAATTTGAATAATTAACTCCATGAGATATAAAGTGTATTGCATCATTAATGTTTTGTGACTAATAATTTGATTCAAATTATCGGGTTATTGCACACCCCTCCTTTATCTTAATTGTTCAGAGAAGTTTTGATATTTCCTGTCAAGTTTTGATGTTTGCCGACAAGGCAGGTTTTGATATATCTTGGCAAGTTTTTATATTTCCCGAAAAGGCAAGTTTGATATATCTTGGCAAGTTTTGATATTTCCTGGGAAGACTAGTTTTGATATTTCCTGACAAGGCAAGTTTTGATATTTCTAGGCAAGTTTTGATATTTTCCTAACTTAAATAAATGTAATTTGCTTCTGGATTTCACACTTTTTGGCCCCTAAGTCCCATTGACAAGCCCAGGACAAAAACAGTTATTATGTATGATGCTGTTTTATTAATTAATTTGACACTTTCTCTACCTATGATGATTTCATACTTAAATACATGTGCTATTCTCTGTCACATCTACACATATACACTTGTATGTTAAGATGTCAAGTTCAGTGTGATAGCCATGATGCACTGCTGACACAAACGATATACCCTTAAGATTCAATAAGCCGATGCATCTGTCGTCAAACTCCAACAGACCAGAGCTCAACTCCAGACACCGTTTCAACACCTCTTACCTGCCCTAGACCACAGGTAAATGCATTATGCAAGACACGAATGTCAGAAGCAGAGAGTATATGGTATATAAAACCTACACTTGCCCTAGTTCACTCCCACAGAACAAATACTGTCGCAAAAACACTCAACTCATTAGCCATTCTTACCTGGTCTCCTTTCGCCGATCACATCCAACACCTGTTTTCTGTAGGTAAACACCAGGAAAACACTATCCTCAGATAACACGTTAAAATTCCTGTAAGGTAAATCTCAGTGATAACAAGTTGTTTTTTTCAATTTAACTTGAATATAAATCCAACTTGCAGTCAAATTGATCCCTGATAACACTCGGTAATAAAAATTATTATTCTCCACGCCAATTTAGTCGCAACACTCTGTCTCAATTTTAACCCAGGTAAAGAAAAAACTGACCACAACTATATTTAACTTATATTCATATTTCCACAGAGGTCACCATGCTCCAGAAAAGTGTATTAAAACACGGAGATTTAAACTAAAGCTACTTTGATCCTGTCGTGTGCTTGTCTTCACCTACAGAAGATAGGGTTGTAAGAATTTAGATATCACAAATCTCCTTGAGTATTTGAAGTTGTAACACTTTTTCATCAGCTCCCAAACTTCATAGATCCACTTGTGGACAAGTATAATGGGCCGTAATCTCCTTTGCTTGTCCACTGGTCAAGTATTCAGTATATCCAAAGTCTGAATTTTCTCCAACCTTGCTGCCCTACGACACCCAGACACTATATATTTAACTCAGGTGTATTCCTGGACTGCATACAAATTTTCCCAACAGTAAGATTTTGTGGCAAAAAATATTTACGATCATTATGCAGATCAATTCAATCAAAAAAAAAGCACACACATACACACCAGCTGAAAAGCAGAGCCTTAAACTATTCCATCTGTCCCTAAACACTGTGATGGGCTCCCATGCCAAGGCAGCTAACTATTAAACTTCTCCACTATTAGCTCATATAAAGTGCCAGACTGGCTGACGAAGGCTGCACACAAGACTGAACTAGGTCTGTGCTCCCACTGATAGTTTGTTGGCCCTTTAAAGAAAGGGGAGTCAAGTTAGAGGTAGGCAGTACTGTTAGTTTGAATGACATGTCTGTTCTAAAGTGTTGCTGGGAGTTTAGTACTGGAGGGAGCATGTGTTACCCTGTATATGTCAATTTATGAGAACAGACCTTATACCTCTATATAGAGGCCAGAATGTATTCATATAGTTTTTTTTCTGAATATAAAGACCACTTCATATCAATAAACTTTACCTGTATTAATAGACAAGAAAAATGTATCTAAACAGTTTACCTGCACACAGAAACCAGTATTCCATTCTCTGTAGTGTTTTTGTCTGTGGAGACCCTATACCTGTACATAAAGGCCAGGATATATAATATATTTCACTTATGTATAAAAAAAACCAGTGTATAACTCTGGACTTGAACTGTTTACAGAGGTCAAGATGTAAAAGTTACCTGTGTACAAAGGAATGGATCTTTTATATATTAAGAGTATATTCATTATCTACCTGTACATCAGGACCAATAGGTATTTTCACTGACTTCATCTCTTGCCATTTTGCACCTGTACAGAGGAACCATGCAGTCTGGCTGTGTTATATTTTTACAAAGAATTTAATTTGGCTATCAGTGACACAATTTATATTAAACTCTATATAAAGGTCACCTGTTTTGTTTCCCAATGTACCATGTGTTCCCTGTATATAAATATAAACTCTATATAAAGGTCACCTGTTTTGTTTCCCAATGTACCATGTGTTCCCTGTATATAAATATAAACTTTATATAAAGGATACCTGCCTACCAAGGTCACTTTTCTCTACTCCTTGAGTGGCATTTATAGACAGGTTGAATTGTAGTACACACAGGGGATTGACGCTATACAGAGCTCTACTTGTGCACAGGGACCTGTGAAAATACAGGTGTATGGGAGCCTATGTTTAACTGAATAGGGGTCAGTATAAGTTTACATGCATCTGTATCTTAGTCATTATATATCCTAGTTAGAAATTGTTTTAAATGATCATTGTTCAGTGACCTGCATATATATAATTAATATTTTCTGAATGACTAACATTTAGTTTACCTGTGAAGAGTGACCAGTTAAAATGTTTTACCTATATAATGACCAGTTATAGTTAATCTGTATAGAGCTATCATTATATAGATAACCTGTGTATAGTGACAAGTAAAGTTTTTACCTGTGTAGAATGACCAGTTACAGGTTTTACCTGTGTAGACATGTTTTACCTGTGTAGAGTAACCAGTTATAGTTTTTACCTGTGTAGAATGACTAGTTACAGGTTTTACCTGTGTTGAGTGACCAGTTACAGGTTTTACCTGTGTAGACATGTTTTACCTGTGTAGAGTAACCAGTTATAGTTTTTACCTATATAGAGTAACCAGTTAAAGTTAACCTGTATAGAGCAATCAGTATAGAATACCTGTGTAGAGTGACCAATATATAGTTTATCTTGTAATGTCACCAGTTTATATTTGACCAGTAGAGTGATTACTTCCATATATTTTACCTGGGTAGAGAGACAACCTGTATTTTACCTGGCAACATATTCATCCTGTATATATTTTACCTGGCTAGAGAAACCACTATTCTATATTTTTGCCATAGTAGAGATACAACCTCTATGTATTTTACCTGGGTAAAGATTCAACCTGTATATATTTTACCTGGGTAGAGATTCAACTTATATGTATTTCACCTGGTTAGAGAAACCACTTTTATTTATTTAACCTGGGTTGAGACACCATCTGTATATATTTACTTGGGTAGAGAAACCACTAGTTTATATTCTACCTGGACAGAGAGTTCAACCTGTATATATTTTACCTGGTTAGTGAGACCACTAGTATCTTATACCTGTGTAGAGAGACCACTAGTATATATCACACCTGTGTAAACAGACCACTAGTATACATCATACCTGTGTAGAGAGACCACAAGTATATATCATACCTGTGTAAACAGACCACTAGTATATATCATACCTGTGTAGAGAGACCAGTAGTATATATCATACCTGTGTAGAGAGACCACTAGTATATATCACACCTGTGTAGAGAGACCACTAGTATATATCACACCTGTGTAGAGAGACCACTAGTATATATCACACCTGTGTAAACAGACCACTAGTATATATCATACCTGTGTAGAGACCACTAGTATATATCATACCTGTGTAGAGACCACTAGTATATATCATACCTGGGTAGAGAGACCACTAGTATACATCATACCTGTGTAGAGAGACCACTAGTATATATATATCATACCTGTGTAGAGAGACCACTAGTAAATATCATACCTGTGTAGAGACCACTCGTATATATCGTACCTGTGTAGAGAGACCACTAGTATATATTATACCTGTGTAAACAGACCACTAGTATATATTCTACCTGTGTAGAGAGACCACTAGTATAAATCATACCTGTGTAGAGAGACCACTAGTATACATCATACCTGTGTAGAGAGACCACTAGTATATATCATACCTGTGTAAACAGACCACTAGTATATATTCTACCTGTGTAGAGAGACCACTAGTATATATCATACCTGTGTAGAGAGACCACTAGTATACATCATACCTGTGTAGAAAGACCACTAGTATATATCATACCTGTGTAGAGACCACTAGTATATATCATACCTGTGTAGAGAGACCACTAGTATATATCACACCTGTGTAGAGAGACCACTAGTACATATTCTACCTGTGTAAACAGACCACTAGTATACATCATACCTGTGTAAACAGACCACTAGTTTAGGCTTTATCTGTGTAGAGACCTGTGTAGCATACCTGTGTAGAGACATCACAATTTTATACTTTACCTTGGTAGAAAGACCAATGGTTTATATTATACCTTGGTAGAGAGACCACTAGTATATATCATACCTGTGTAAACAGACCACTAGTATATATCCTACCTGTGTAAACAGACCACTAGTATATATAATACCTGTGTAGAGAGACCACTAGTATATATCATACCTGTGTAGAGAGACCACTAGTATATATCATACCTGTGTATAGAGACCACTAGTATATATCATACCTGTGTAGAGAGACCACTAGTATATATCATACCTGTGTAGAGAAACCACTAGTATATATCATACCTGTGTAGAGAGACCACTAGTATATATCCTACCTGTGTAAACAGACCACTAGTATATATCATACCTGTGTAGAGAGACCACTAGTATATATCATACCTGTGTAGAGAGACCACTAGTATATATCATACCTGTGTAAACAGACCACTACTTTATATTTTACATGTACATAGTGATTTGTATATACCATGGTTCCTTGTGCTTTGTATAAGTTTGAACTGTATAGCACCATATTGATAGTCACTTCTCTGCCAGATAACTTTATTCACAGTGACATGTACAGTACATGTATCCAGTAATTTTGCTGATAATATCTTGACCAAAGCCCAGACTGAACATTTTAATTTTATGACTTGGTGCTGTTGCATAACAGCACAAAGTTTATTGCCTCACCTGGACATCAAATACTGACCAGCAAACAACAGACTAGTGACATCTGGTGAACCAATAAAAACAAAACAAAAGAAAGTAAGCTCACAAGACTAATGGGCAGCTGTTCTAAGAATGGAATGATTGACCTTTGACATTGTTTCAATGTGCCCTAAAACATCGTGACAAAACACATACATGTTTAACACTAGAATCTATGAATTTTCTCCTAAAATAATGACTTAATGAATTCTATGAAAAAATGACATGAGAAATTCATATTTCAGTTTATTTTTGTGAACTTGAATTGACCTCTGATGAACAAAAGCAAAGTAAAACATTTGATTTCCTTATAGTTGAAATATTTTCATTTTGCAATATGATTTTAATTCTCAATGATGTTGCTTTATATAATTTATATAAGAATTAAAACAAAATTCAAATGTCCCCTCTTTACACAAGTACTGGAAGTATTGATATGTCACAGGAAAATTGTAAAGGTCAGACTTTGTCTTCATCCAGGCCACTGGAGTTCAATCCAGCTCCACTACACTTCTGCCTTCTTCAAAAGTCTTGACCCTGAAGACACGCACAAGACCCACACCACTTTCTGTTTTAAGGCATAAAGCTTCCGTTATTTTTGTGGTTGCTAATTAGAACCACAAGTATAAATGCAGAGAATATTGTTGTATGTATTATTGTGATATTATTATTGCATGGGCTAACCATGAAAGTTTGTCCCAACAAAATAATTTGAAAGCTCCAAACCGTGAAAGAAAGTACTTGCAAACATTTTTAGAAGGTAAGGAATGATGACCAGACCAGAACTCCGGACCTCTGATCTGTAGACTCAGGACCCCTGATCTGTAGACTCACGACCTCTGATCTGTAGACTCAGGACCTCTGATCTGTAGACTCAGGACCTCTGATCTGTAGACTCAGGACCCCTGATCTGTAGACTCGGGACCTCTGATCTGTAGACTCGGGACCTCTGATCTGTAGACTCGGGACCTCTGATCTGTAGACTCGGGACCTCTGATCTGTAGACTCGGGACCTCTGATCTGTAGACTCGGGACCTCTGATCTGTAGACTCGGGACCTCTGATCTGTAGACTCAGGACCGGATCTGTAGACTCAGGACCTCTGATCTGTAGACTCAGGACCTCTGATCTGTAGACTCAGGACCCCTGATCTGTAGACTCAGGACCTCTGATCTGTAGACTCGGGACCTCTCATCTGTAGACTCAGGACCTCTCATTTGTAGACTCAGGACCCCTGATCTGTAGACTCGGGATCTCTGACCTGTAGACTCAGGACCCCTGATCTGTAGACTCAGGACCTCTGATCTGTAGACTCGGGACCTCTCATCGGTAGACTCGGGACCTCTCATCTGTAGACTCAGGACCGGATCTGTAGACTCAGGACCTCTGACCTGTAGACTCGGGACTTTTCATCTGTAGACTCGGGACCTCTCATCTGTAGACTCAGGACCTCTCATCTGTAGATTTGGGACCTCTCATCTGTAGACTCGGGACCTCTCATCTGTAGACTCAGGACCCCTGATCTGTAGACTCGGGACCTCTCATCTGTAGACTCGGGACCTCTGATCTGTAGACTCAGGACCTCTGATCTGTAGACTCAGGACCTCTGATCTGTAGACTCGGGACCTCTCATCTGTAGACTCGGGACCTCTCATCTGTAGACTCGGGACCTCTCATCTGTAGACTCGGGACCTCTCATCTGTAGACTCCGGACCTCTGATCTGTAGACTCAGGACCTCTGATCTGTAGACTCACGACCTCTGATCTGTAGACTCAGGACCTCTGATCTGTAGACTCGGGACCCCTGATCTGTAGACTCGGGATCTCTGACCTGTAGACTCAGGACCACTGATCTGTAGACTCAGGACCTCTGATCTTTAGACTCGGGACCTCTCATCTGTAGACTCGGGACCTCTCATCTGTAGACTCAGGACCGGATCTGTAGACTCAGGACCTCTGACCTGTAGACTCGGGACCTCTCATCTGTAGACTCGGGACCTCTCATCTGTAGACTCAGGACCTCTCATCTGTAGATTTGGGACCTCTCATCTGTAGACTCGGGACCTCTCATCTGTAGACTCGGGACCTCTCATCTGTAGACTCAGTACCTCTCATCTGTAGACTCAGGACCCCTGATCTGTAGACTCGGGACCTCTCATCTGTAGACTCGGGACCTCTGATCTGTAGACTCAGGACCCCTGATCTGTAGACTCAGGACCTCTCATCTGTAGACTCGGGACCTCTCATCTGTAGACTCGGGACCTCTCATCTGTAGACTCGGGACCTCTCATCTGTAGACTCGGGACCTCTCATCTGTAGACTCAGGACCCCTGATCTGTAGACTCAGGACCTCTCATCTGTAGACTCGGGACCTCTCATCTGTAGACTCGGGACCTCTCATCTGTAGACTCAGGACCGGATCTGTAGACTCAGGACCTCTGATCTGTAGACTCAGGACCTCTGATCTGTAGACTCGGGACCTCTCATCTGTAGACTCAGGACCCCTGATCTGTAGACTCGGGACCTCTCATCTGTAGACTCAGGACCGTTGATCTGTAGACTTAGGACCTTGATCTGTAAATGGACACACTAACCAGTGGAGCTATATACCTGGTCACTCGCTTCAGACCAGTCTAGTTTCTCTATAGATGAATCTTCATAATTTTCAAAGATGTAGCACATATACCATGCTATAAGGTGACCGAGTTTAAATTCAAACATCTTATCTCAATCTGCTTTTTCATTTTCAACATTTACAAAATAGAGATATCAACTCTCACAGCTGTATCAACAAAAAGCCTGCTCTATTGATCGAGTTTCATAACTGCCTTCTTTCAGAAAATAGGGATGAATATTTGCCACACAGCAATCTAGTACATTTTGGTTATTTGACATCAGCAACATTATCAAATATTATTTATTATGTAGACATTTAACCGAATATTGAATGCTGTCGATTCACGAGTATTGAATGCTGTCGATTCAGGGACTGAATACAATTACTCCCTATATCTCGCTACAGGAGTCGGTGAATGGTTAATTCACATTATGAAAAATCTTTACAAAATAATAAATCCACAGGTATTTACCCCTCACTAAAAAGAATTTCATTCAAGGAAAACACATTAAACAATCATTTGAGTGATAAACAGTTTAGTATTATTTGCTGAATTTTTACTGAAAATGGCTGAACACGAGACATCGCTGAACTCATTTTTGCCTATAGTACTAGAACTCTTTAGATATTTTGTGTCTTTTTCTGAACTGTTGTTGAGAAATTGCGTAACTATTAAGGCACATTCTAAATTTGCCAATCCATTTACAAACCTCCCAGGAGAAATTAACATATTCATTCATCTCTGAAATTTCATACAGTAGTTAAATTGACTTTAAATTTCATAATTTCACTGAGAATGAAATATTATATTTGTGAGATATGCCCTGGTAGAAAATCCTTCATATGCAGGGGTCCTACTCCTGGACTTCCAACTGTGAATGGAGGCCTGCTACAACATTAAAATGCTTACGGGTAGGAAAGACTACAAATTTTAACCAAGAGAAACTAGTTTTTAAAATATTGACCTGAAGAGAATGTGTCTCACTCCGAGATTTAATTATAAAATTATTCTAATTTTTTTTTTTTTTTTTTGAAAAAAAATTCAACTGCAAATAAATCATGTTATAATTATGGTGAACAACTTATTAAAAATCGATGTATCATTAAAATTGTACTTGGCAAAAAAAATATTTGGTAGAATTAACAACAAATCTAAGGTTTTGTCTGGGATAGACAGATTACCACAAATCGTAGATTTGAATACATGTACACTTGTATACTATACCAATTAAACTACGCTTTTTAAATTTCAGTTTGGATTAAACATCCTTTTTAATCTATATTGGTACCATAAAATAATCGTAAAAGCGTTAATAACACAAACCAACTTTCCTTTGAAGATTACATCACAATAGTTGATGTAATATAGTATTTCAGTCAAAAACTAAATTCTATTTCAGAATCCATTGAAGAATTGATGTGAATTTTTTTTCAGATAAGTTTTAAATTATCAATATCTGTCCATTAATAAAAGCTTCACAAATCTACCATTTGATTGAAATGTTTCCGAGACTCCAGCTGGAGGCAAAATATTATATTGCACTTTTATGATTGAAAAACATCCACTGCATACAATTTCCCCAGAGATATAAATCTCTTATATACATATCTTTCTTAAATCTCTTTCACACAATCCATTGTGAGTAATCTTGTTGTCGGGCGATAACAGGTGCTTGCAATATTAACAAGTGTAAGTGAATGATTTGAACTAAAAACACTTTGCTTTAATTGTTACTCAGACCATATAAATGAGGTTATCAATAAAACTAAAATGGCAGTAGCAAGGAATTCTTTTTATTTCACAACCTGAATTCAAAATGTCTAGAATGTTAAATTTCACCTATAATAAAACATAATATATAAACTTATACTTATACTTATATTCTCTGAATGATAAATACTAGCAGATACATCATACCTGTGTAGGAGTAGTCTCCCTTGGTTACAATAGCTTCGTCGGTTAGGGTGTCGTCTTATATAACATTAGAAGATCAGGCAGATGATTTGACAATCCCTACCTATGGAGATCTGTGATTCTTGGGAAGCTGAGAATGTGTCCATGGACAAGACACCTTTCCCTTATTGCTCTGGATGGCATACAACAGACCTCCCTGTATGATGTTCAGTGAGGTAGTCACCAACTACTACAATGAGACCCTGTCTCAAAATGACCCTGGCTGTTCATGGGATCATAAGCCAGACAAACAAACAAATACTAGACTAGAAAATGTCACATATTAATGCATATACTGCACTCCCTGATGTAGCTTTGTCTCATTGTTTGACAAAACTTCTTTAAGTATATATTGTAATGGTGATCTTGCATGACCTTGACATCTGAAACATGACAACATTCCAAATGCCCATGTCAGTCAGAATAAGGTAACATTCATTAAGGTAACATACATCCTTAATTACCTTTTCATATTTCTATAAGTCAGTTGTAAGTATGCTATTTTCAATACCTTCACATTATCCTAGATTATAATTTCGATGTCTCAGATATCTTTACAACAAAAATATTGCATTATTGTTAAATTCATTCAGTGAAACGTCCTTCTGAATCAAACTGCAATGTATTCACAAAGTATATGATAAAGGTGCAATCCAGGGCTTTCCTTGAATATTTAAGACCTCTTTGACAAGACACTTATAACTCTCAGCAAAATCACACTTCAGTTTTAAGCTTTTTCATACAAATATTCAAGAACTCTGTCATTTGATATGTTTTATGCAAATTTTACACATTATTTTTGACAGAATTATGATAATGACAAATTTTTATATTTTATATTTTAAGATAATAATTTATGACACATTATGAGGAAGTTTTATCTCATTTCAAAAGAATTTACTCAGTATTATTGATGATTTTAGCAGTAAATGAAAGAAAAAATATCAGTACGGATCCATTACTCAATCATAGCAATAATGACTGTACATGAAGCCTACAGCTACTACTTAAATTGATGTTAATTGTTACCTATATGATCTATAACAGTGATGGATCAGGTGCATGCTTATCTTTATCTGTTCCATAATTAATCATGTTTTGTTAATTATCTCATACAGATACAAGGTAAAGAGTGAAAGTTCACATTGAAATAGGTAGCATCCAATATTTGTGCTGAAAACCTCATTGAAATTTTTCAGAAAGCATGTTATATTGGAAAACCCCATTCACTTTCCTCAAAATTCTGAAATTCATCATATACCATTTACATCAGATTTATTCTTGACTTATATGCTGACCATGCAATCTAATCTAGATTCACAAAAAAAGAAATAGAACCAATGCAAAATAATATTGTAAACATGGTTATTTTTTTTTGGGGGGGGGGGGGGGGGGGGGGATAAATTTGCGATTTCGATATCTAGACTATATGTGTGGGGGGTAATTTTCGCAATCAATCCACCCATTTGAATTTTGAGATTAGGCAAATTTATATCATAATAATACATGTGGGGGAAATTTGGGCGATCAAAAGGACTCAGCGTAATTAGCATAAATTTCCATGTTTACAGAAAAAAAATCAATGAAATAGAACATTTTGGTTACAGTGACCAAGATATTTGGATAAGTTACATAAACTAGGTCACAGTGACCAAGATATTTGGACAAGTTACATAAACTACCAAGTCTTAAGTTTTATAACATTCAGATTGTTATACGTCTGACCTGCTTTTTAGTTGGATTTAATTGGTTTAGTTGGCATTGTTTAACATCTTATAAACAGCTATAGTGGGTGATTGGGGGGGGCAGTCAGGTAACAGACACGCCTTTCACCTTAGCCTACAGGATCTGATTCCCTGAATGGACATGAAAAGGTAGGAGGTCACCTGCCTGACCATGTAGGTTTTCCAATGACGTTTCCTCCCACAGTAAGACACTCACATGAGGGTACTTACATCCTACAGGCCAACAAGAGTCATCAGTTTCAGCTGAAATAACTTTTTTGCAACTGTTGTCAAATAAAGTTCATATTTCATTAACATGTACCTCCGCTGTGTATGAGCTGCATACCTTTGAGGCTGCAGTATAGTATGTTTGCCTCCTTGTGATAGCGTGAAACAGATGCCGAATCTATAGTGCTACCTCACTGAATTATACTGCCACAGACATCTAATAGGTGACCTCATCCGATAATGTCCCTCCAAAAACTGTGTTTTAAAAGCAGGAGTAGCAGCTACCAATTTTAGAACTTTAGGATGTCTTAGGCAGCAAACAGATCCCAAATGTAGTCGCCTCTTACAAATCATGCAATAGGTTAGCAGGTATATTTTTTATGCACTAGCTACCAACAGGACAGTGTACCAATCCACTGATTGGCACTCATCTTTGATCAAAGTAAATTAGGAAAAAACATATGTAGCAACAATATATTTCATTATTGACATCCTAGTTTCATGAATATATTGAGTTTTATAATTATGCTTCAAAAAACTTTTTTCTCAGATATTTTTCAAGCATAACATGAACAAAAATGAACATGAGATAAAATATGTCAGAAATTATTACTTGCATTTCACTAAAAATCTACTTACTGGTTTTCATAACAATTAAAAAATTTAATTCTTGAACGATGAAGATGTTACCCATAATGAAACATCAAATCTATGCCAGATTTTCAGAACTTGATTGTGTGTGTCAAGTTTGTGATGTCAGATTTCTTGTTTACCAGTTTACCGAGTGGACACACTGAGTGGACACACCATAGTTGTGTTGGCGACCATTATGATTAACTTGGTCCAATTGTAAATGGCAGATCAAAGGTAAAAGACTTAGGACAGTTACATCATCATGTTAGGTGTTGGAGGATTACTGGGCCAAGCTCGGTATAATCTTCACACTTTTTGGATTTATGGTACACAAACAGTTATTAAAGCTAACCTATGACATCATAATCAATACCAATAAACAAGGACGCAGGGGTATATTGGCCATGGTACCTACCGTGGCCATATTAGCTTTTAATATCTAACATGCAGAGCTAGCTAATCATAACAGCGATGTCCAATGTCAAACACAACTTATAAGTACAGTTATGGTCTGCTAAGATTATGCTAAAAATAAATATACAGATTGTGTAACTTCATACTTGGTACATGTATACAATATATAAATCCCAACCTCCAAATTCACATCCACCTCTAGGCGAATTATTGCAGAATTGTAGGCAAATTGAGAATGTTGGTGAATGTACATGTACATTACATTTAAATGGGCTTGTAACAGGCTGCTTGGAAATATGAAAGTATTTAATACAAATTTCAAGCTATTAATTCAGATCATGTGTATATACATGTATGTATGATGCATCATGATTTCAATTTCACAATTGTTAATTTTCCATTTCTTGATAGTAACATCCCTGCTTCCCTACCTACAGTGTTAACATGTCCAAGTTAATTGATAGAGTATTCAAGGGTTTGTTATCATAATCACAATTTCCATCATAGATTTTGACTAATGATGGAGATGTAGGCAGATGAAAACCATGGTAAGTGTTATGGTCGACATCATAATGTCAGTGGGAAAATATTCTCTTTCTTTGTACAATGTGAAGTCATGTAGATTTGTTCGATACTTGTTGATAATGCTTAGTGGTTCGGTTGTCACCATCCTAGTTACCATTTTGATGATTTGATTTAACGAGGATTTCACCCAGATTTTCATAGTGGGTATTGTTAAAGAAGAAGAAGTAGAAGAGGCTTAACCTTCATTTAAAATATCCAGATACTTATTTTTTTCAGCATACAAATAAATTTAAAATCCAATCTGGCCAAGTTGTCTGTTAATTCCTGTTGATGTGTAGCATGTAACCAAACCATGTAACATATGTTTCAAACAGTATGTGTGCACTTGGTGTATAGTTTTGGTTTCTTTTTCTGGGCTGATTCTCATAAGAATCGTCCATACTGTGATGGAAAGGATCACGACTACATATAGGATGGGCCAACTTCAGGAAACCTCCCAGAGATGTCTCATAAACATGAAAACGGAGAGAACTTCGTTGATCCCCCTTATAATCACACACTTGCCACCTTCTAAGTACTCAGCACTTACACCATGACAGGATTGGTGAACCTGTGGTAAAATATATCAAAGCTTTCCAATTAGTCAAAAATTTTGATAAATAGGAATTACTTTTTATTAGAGATAATGACAAAGATATCGAAATTATTTTTTTGCATCAGTAAAAAAAAGTTTTTCTTAGGTTTAACCAAGTGTACAGACAAATTTAATGAATATGATAACCAATCAAAAAGTTAGAAATCAACAACTGTTAAGTGTTGTGCTTGGTTGAGACGTCATAGGAAAGTGACATCAAAGACCAAATTAATTCCTTATGACCATAAGATATTTATAATTTG
Source organism: Pecten maximus (assembly GCF_902652985.1). Lineage (NCBI taxonomy): Eukaryota > Metazoa > Mollusca > Bivalvia > Pectinida > Pectinidae > Pecten > Pecten maximus. Next base: position 34,389,855 of record NC_047016.1, on the reverse strand, counting down.
GAGCAATACATCAGCATTTGTCTTCCTTGTAAAGTTCCAATGGACCTGTATCACTCATATGTATTCACTGCTTTGGTGATTTTATAGCTTTCAAGTTAAACAAAAGTTGTTGGAGTGCTCAAAGAATTGGCCAAGATCCTATCTTTCCACACACTATGTCAGAATTTATCCAAGAAACCTATACCACTCAAATACGTGGCAATTCTAAGCCTTTTGGTTATTCAGAAGAATTTGCTCAAGTGTTTTAACAAATATGACCCCTGTGGATTTTAATATGTGTCAAGGTCATTTCTTTCTGCAAACTTTGTTTGACTTCATATTTTTTTGCTTATTAAGATAAAGTGTTTTGTCATGCTTGTGAAATGTCAATGATACTCATGCTGAAAAGGTTATGATACCCTGTATTGGGAAGACATGAAGAGGGGTGGGTGGTGGTGGAGGGTCTTTTAAAGTCAAGAAAATCATTTCCAATCAACCAAATACATCAACAGAAAAGAATGGGACTACGATATATATATATATATTTACATGTACATTACTACCAAAGGCGTTTTGGGGAAAAAATTGGATTACAATAATTGATATATACATACATTTACATTACATGTTTATCATAAACAATTTTTAGATAACACCAATTAACAGGAACATAATCTGTTAATGACAAGTGAATTAAAAGTACATTGTATTAATATATAAGTATAGATCACAACCTTGACTAGACCTACATGTACTAGACCCAAGCATATCTAACAAAACCGCTCCTGTACATAGTTATTTTCAGTGACATAATGGCTAGAATGAGGTGATATCGTGTCACTCGACCTCTTGTACGGGTCGAGTTGTTCACACACAATTAGTCTCAACAATTTGTTTATCGTAAGTTTTTATTAATAAACACAAATTTTCTCACTCAAAGCTTCCTGTGTGCTATATATACATATTAACACATACATGTTAGAGCCTACGTTAACGACTCCAAGTCTCATTAGTGACCACAGCGTGGAAAACTTTTTGATAAATTTTCTGATAAACATATTATTATTAAACATATGGTAAATGTCTATCAGTTCTGATAGAAATTATCTCGTATTTGTCTCCTATTAGATTTTTGTTTATTGCAAGAGGCCCAAGGGGCTTGAATTATTGCCCTGATTTCTGTTTTTGGACGCTTTAATTAATTTTTTTTTTTTTTTTTTTTTTCTATTTCTTGTTTCTGATAAACCAATCAAGTTGTTAAGAAGACCTTTTTCCAAAGCAGGTCTATAAAAAATGGGAATGATATAAAACAAGAAATTAGGGAAGGATAGCTAAATTAATACTACTCACGATACAATCTGTAACAAGGATTCTTTCCGCTTTTGTTTATTTGTTTGCTTTTTGTGTTTACCAGCTGCTGAGCAGCAAGAGCTGTTTTGAAGCAAATTCTTTTGTAGTAGCTGGTGACTACCTCATTGAACAACATATGGGAGGCATATTGCATGTCATGGGTTAGTGGGTCCACAGACACAATCATAACCACAATAGACTCCAGTCTATCCTGAGAAACACAGATCACCCAGGGTAAGGTGCGAACCACACACCTTGAATCGTCACCTGAGGTCCATTAGCCCAACGCTTACTGACCCGACCCAAAGTCCATTAGCCTGACGCTTTCTGATTAAGATATGGTAGAGATTTGCATCAATGTAACATAGCATTACTTTCTTAATTCATCTTCCTTCAAACTGACTGTTAAGGATATTTTGGATTATGCAATATGTGCTTCGTAACTCTTTAACTACAAGTGTTTCATGGATGTAAACAGCAAATTTAAATATCCCACATGCTATAATGGCATTCTCATTACACAAAATATGTCTGCTGTACTGGTTTACATATCTATAGTCGACTTCCAATTCCCATGACTGTTTGGGTGAAATTAAATGGATTTATGAAAATGAATTATTAATACAAAACTTGTCAAAAAAAAAACTTTTCTAACAATGGAAGAACAAGTGCTAGTGGCTAGTTGGAAGTGGTTTATAATATAACCTCAGGCATAGAACCAGAGCGGAGATCATAGACCCTCCTGTGCTGTTTTGATTGTGTCCTGGGCAAGATGCACTTTACCTCAATTTGTGAAATGTTTTCTGGTAGGTTGACAGTATCAACCCAGCCACAAAAAGCTGAGAAGCCTGCCTACAAACTCTGGCTGTTGAAATACATGGCCTTGAGATCCGCTATCTGTAGAAGTGTAACTGTATTTAGTGTCCCTGATTGGAGCAGATATATCAGTCAGTGACCAATTAGATTCAACATAGCAATTATTTCCCTTGTAAACTGTTTGGCAGACATTATGAATTCAAAGAAAAAGACTGAAAAAGCCCACACTTCAACCTGAGATAACAATTCTGGTAAAATTACGTAATTCATAACCGGATGATCCAAGCAAAATTACGTAACTTACAAGAGGTACTGGTAAGAATCTCTACAGATATCCAAATCCAAGTCTATGTTTAAACCACTCATGTTTGATTACATCAATAAATCTTCTTCCAAAGTTTACTTGGTTCATCTGAGCCTAATCAGCTTAACACAAAACATCAAAGTAAATTTTACTTGGGTGATAATTTCTTAATTTTTGAAATTTTTATCTGCTTCTTAAAAGTTTGTATCACCTGAGTATACCTGTGTACAGTTGGAATATTATGGCAAAAATATGCTTTCAGTTTTAAGGTTTAAAACACTAGAAGATCTTATTAAAATCATAATTAATTTAAAATAAAATACTGAAGTCAATTAAAAGTGAATAAATAATCAATCACATTCCCAGAGAAACTATTGGCCAATAGCTCTATAGTCAGATCTCCAGACAGAAGTAATACAATTTGTGCAGTACGTACCAACAGACGGAGTGTTCAAGATCAAACCTAAAATTTTTCAAATATAGATTTTGTACCTGCATGGATAAAGTCGCAAGGCAATCTGTCAGCTAAGAATTGAACCTGAATATATAGGCAGGACCAACAAGCATATGTCCTTGACCTTCACGTTTACTCAGAAACCCTGAAACCCTGAAACTCAAGTCTATCAAGATATTATGATAATTTACCATTTTGTGAAGTGTGACCAGAATCGCTCACTAGAGTGCTGACAAACTTTTGCATTTGTACCAGAGGATGGAGAGGAAACCTAGAATCGCTCACTAGAGTGCTGACAAACTTTTGCATTTGTACCAGAGGATGGAGAGGAAACCTAAAGTCCCGGCCCAGTTTCACCGGTAGCACACTTAAATACTAGACTAAACAGTGAATTATTGGTCTGTTGCTGAAATTATTTCATGATATCTTTTGCAATTAACCCATTTTCTTTATTTTATTATTTTTTTCTTCAATTTTTGCTATGGTAGCGATTAAAAATCTCCCAGACATGAAATAACTTCTGGCACAGTTTTCAGTTTACTTAATGATTTCCTTCACAGTCAGACCTAGTTCTCACAAGTATATTTTTTCGATTCCTTTACATGTTCATATATAAACAGCCAGAGTTATGGCATTAATCGTTAATGAATACCTGTATGTTGTCAAACTTCACAACCCCAGCGGTTATCGCACGTCATATCTTAAAGTTCTGTGGAGTTTTAACTTATAACCACATAAATTGAATGTCAACAATAATAATTATCACATGTGACCTGTAAGCCCTGGATACTTTGGATAATATCATATTTTATACGCAGATTTACGATATTTTATATAAAATGGAAAATAAAAGCTTTCAAAATTGATGGCTTATTCCATATGTCATTTCTCAGATCATGCTCGCGTGAAAAAGTGTAGACACTGATTTTATCAAAACATTCTCAGGCTGTATGCAAGTTTGAAACTGTAATATTTGGTTACGTCATATATAACACAATGGTGATCGGCTGGAGTACACACAGCAGTATCGGGGAGCTAAGAGACATCCTGGCACTCAAAAACACAACTATAACCATATTTTCTCAAATTCACATCAACTATTTTTCTCAAGAAAAATATAAATATATATATGAAATTTGATATTCTGTTACAAAATAACTTGTAGACTGACGTGAGATACTTGCGGAAGTAAAAGTTTTTTCTTCATTTTGTTCTCACCAAACCAAAACTTGGGTCATTTAGTAATTCAGGATATTGGAGTAGATTATAGATAAAGCCTCAACATATTATATCGGTTAATAAGTCAAGAAAAAAATAAACTAGGTTGAAATAATTAAGTCTTGGTAGCATGATGTCTGAAACAGGAGAAATATCAAACAAAAATTAAAGTCATCTGGTTCTTACTGGCCAGGAGAGCCAGAATCTAATCTAATATCTGGCTGTGAATTGCATCATGGGGCCATTATTTAGAAGAGTTGATATATTTCTCTATTAGGACATGGTGTTTCACATTTTCTCGGGGTTGGCTTGGTAAACTGAAACAATAATACTTCTCAAAATCCAAGATGGCCATCCGTCGGCCATTTTGCTTTTCTGATCAAATCCATTTTATAGTACTACAAGCAGAGGGCCAGGCAAGCTTAAGCAACAGTAATTGATTCAGTTTTGAAAAATTTGTATTACTACTTTTGAAGAATCTAATATTACAAATAATGCTGTGAACGAAACTTTAGAAAACAACAACCTAGAGGCCAGGAGGTGTACTTAACAAAGCAATTTCAAAGATAGACGTTACACCTAGTATTATATTAGGACCATGTGTAAGTAGCATTGGACTGGCTGAACACCGGTAGTTCTCTGTGGTAGCACAAATGGTTTTATTAATCTGTCTACAGTTTGGAGGTTCCAGGTTCAAGTCCTCAGGCCTGGTCAATGCATATTTGCTCTCATATATTCTCATAAACTTCCTGATGAATAGCTGGGCACCGAAGCTCATCACAAACTGACTATCTATAATTAATTATTTTGATTATACCTTATGTACAGAACATATGGCATAGACACTTATGGTGAACTTGTAGTGAAAATCCAGGGAGAGTGATCTCCCCTGGTTGGAACTCGCTCGGTGCACGAGCTGGAGGTGCGCTCTCGTATATAGTCCCGCGTGGTGACGGAGAGCGCCCTCTTTCATCTTGAACCTCCACAGAACCAGACCACGAATCGTGAGTACTCGCTGCATTGTTTGGGGTTTGGGATATGTGAGCATTCATAAGTCTTCTAGAGAAGGCTGGTGAGAACCCACACCAGTTTTCTCTACAAACCCTTGCAGTGCCAGTACATTTCTATCAATTTTATCAGGACTGGAAAACGCAACTTGTGTTCCCTTAAACTTCTCACAATCATTGTAGCAAGCTTAACAATGGCGCACAGGCATGTGACATGTAATCAAATATGCAACACAGGTAATAATTTATCCATTCTGTACAAAACACAGCTGGTGAACAATTGAGATTTTAGCAAGAAATCTAGACACAATATTTTTAAGATGAAAACACCTTTTTCGCCTATCAAACTCTGCAATGAGAGATATACATTTTTTGCAACATTTAAATTCTTTGATGAAATGCATCATTTTTGCATTATATAATATCACTTTTTATTGTAAGAATGATTATATTACTGATATATGATTAAATACCCAAAATTTGTCAATGACAAAGTTAGTGAAATCCTACACCCTCTTGCTGAACTTGATTAAAAGGTCCCTGATTCTCATGCAAGTAAGGTTAAACAATCTCTAATCACATTCTTCCACAAAGAGGCAGTTATAATGTAACTGAAACACTTCTAAATATGAAGCAGTATAGGCCCATAACTTCGGTCTAATTCATAGACGTCAACTTTTTAAAGAATTCTTCGGAGGATAGAATGTTCAGAATTCCATGCCTCATAAAAATACATTTATATCTATATACTACCTACTTTCTACAGGTCAAAATGTAGGTCAGAGTGACCTTTTTGGTACGTCAGACAACGTTTACTTCATTCACCTTAGTGAACACAGGGTTTTCCCTGACGCAGGTTTCCTGCATCTTAAACACAGAAAAAACATAAAGTACACCAAAATTAAATGTCTGTGCATCCTTGGGATGCATTGTAATTCCAAAATCTGCCATACAATGAAGAAACAAGAGGCCCAGAGGGCCTGTATCGCTCACCTGGATTTCATGAGATATGAAACAAGAATGATGATTAAGTATATTTGTCACTGGTATTGCTATGTCAGTATATATCATAGGCATTTTATATGGGTACATGAGGTTTTTATGCCAAAAGATGCATTAATCCATGAAATGAAATTTACTTTTGGTGCAACCCCATAGGGATGCTACCACACATGTGAGTGATATCCATTGCTTAGTTTCAGAAAAGAAGTTGTTTAAACCAATTGACCCCTTTTGACCCGCCTTCTGCACTCCGGGGGTCAGTTCCTTCCTTTATAAAATTTTGAATCCCTACCCAAAAGGATGCTACCAGTCAAATATGAGCTGTTTCACAGAAGTTGTTCATATCAATCTAGCCAAATTGACCCCTTTTGGCCCCACCCCTCAGCCCCCTGTGTGGGGGGGGGGGGGACCCCAAAATTTGTATATCCATTGCTCGGTTTCAGAGAAGAAGTTGTTTATATCAATATAGCCCAATTAACCACATTTGGCCCCGCCCCTCAGGCCCCTTGGGGGTCAGCCCCATCATTTGTACAATTTTGAATCCCCACCCAATAGTGATAGTACCAGGCTAATATGAGCAATATCCATTGCTCAGTTTCAGAGAGGAAGACATTTATATCAATATAGCCCAATAGACCATATTTGGCACGGGCCCCATCATTTGTACAATTTTGAATCCTCACCCAATAGTGATGCTACCAGGCAAATATCGGACAGCAATATCCATTGCTCGGTTTCAGAGAAGAAGTCGTTTATATCAATATAGCCCAAATGACCACATTTGGCCCCTCCCCTCAGGTCCCTTGGGGGTTAGCCCCATCATTTGTACAATTTTGAAACCCCACCCCATAGTGATGGTACCAGGCAAATATGAGCAATATTCATTGCTCGGTTTCAAAGAAGTCATTGATATCAATATAGCTATATTGACCCATTTTGGCACGCCCCTCAGGCCCCCAGGGGGTCAGCCCCACTATTTGTACAATTTTGAATCCCCGACCCATAGTGATGCTATCAGGCAAATAGGAGCAATATCCTTGCTTGGTTACAGAGAAGAAGTCGTTTATATTAATAGAGCCAAATTGACCCCTTTTGGCCCTGCCTCTGATACCCCTGGGGGGGTCAGCCCCACCATTTGTACAATTTTGAGTCCCCACCCCATAGGGATGCTTCTGACCAAATTTGGTCAAATTCTGATCTGTGGTTATGAAGAAGAAGTCAATTGTTGACGGACAGACGACGGACGCTACGGTATGGCATAAGCTCACCTTGGTCCTTTGGACCAGGTGAGCTAATAACAGTTGATTTCAATTGACACTGGGAGTTTATTGTTTATATTTTATTACATGAGGCAACATTTTTATATCTGATGACCAACTTAGATACTTGAACTGCTTTACCATGATTTTGTCAATTTTGAAATGTCATGGGGCTCCAGTGGATTATAAAATGGGACTCCACAGCTTTCACATCGGAGTGTCCCTGGAACCCAGCTTAACCAAATTACGGGGAAGACCCTGTGAACTATATGCCCCAAGTATAAAGTTCCAGTGACATAAGTTAGAGTTGAGGAGATATAGCCCAAACAAGCTAAAGGGGGAAAGGAGCTGGGGTCAGGACAAACACAACACAATCTTATAGTCCCCAGCCATTGATTCCAGTCAGGGGCGGTAGTTAAGCAGTTTTACTGCAAATTTTCTTCTAAATCAAATCAAAAATTGTGAATCTCCCTTTTAAATATGAAACTGAAGAACTAGCAGTTACAAACTTTGATTGTCGAAATCCAAGAAGGCCACCTGTCGGCCATGTTGTTTTCTAATCGGTCCCAAAGTGCAATATGCACAACTAAAAACTAAGAGAAACATACATATGAAATTTGAGTAAGATCCCTTTAGTACTTTCTGAGAAATAGTGATTAAAAGTTTCAATTGTCAAAAGGTAAGAAACCCACCTGTCATCCATGTTGTTTTTCCATCGGTCCCAAAATGCAATATGCATAACTAAGGACCAAGGGGAATTAACCTACATTATATTGAAATTAGAGAAAGATCCCTTTAATACTTTGAGAAATAGCGAAAACAAGAATTGTTTATGGTACGTACGATGGAGGGATGGATGGATTGATGGACAAAGGGATTGACTAACAGACTGACAACAGACTAACAGACTGAAGGACTGACAGACTGACGGACTGACGGACAGATCACGGACCACAGACACAGGGCCATTGGAATAGCCCATCATCTGATGATGGTGGGCTAATAAAATGCTAGGACATGATGTGAACTTTGCTTAGACATCAAACCTGAACTATGTTTTTTAGATAAGTGCTTTTAAATAATATTTGTTTTGCATTCCTGGGAGTTTTAATATGTTTTCAGACTATATAGAGGTCATACATCTTCACTAAAAGACACAATTATCTTATCTGAGATGTATTTGGCTCAAATTCTATTTTTATTACCTTCTCAGTTTACAAATCGTATACAAATAAGTAATTGGAAACATGTGTTGAAATTGAAAATCTACATTTCCAGGGTATTATGATCATTTAGCAATGAACTTCAAATAATTCAATTTTCTTACACGTCTCCGGAACATTTTTTAAACATTTACCTTTTCCTGTCAGGACTTCATTGCCCATCCTTTCAAAATATCGGAAACTGCCATTTCTTGCATTCACTATAAATACCCTGTAAGACTTTTTTTAAAGCTGTGTTAAGCTTAACAGTATGTTTGTAACGTCACAGGTCGATTTTTTATCTTGTGAGCCGTCAGGTATCCTGAGGTACCAGAATACCTCTGGCTACGTCAGGGGCAGATAAGTCAATCGTAATAAGCTCACAGCTTGTACAAATTACTCTAGCCGAAAATAACTCCTTAATTCTGTCAAATTAACCATATATCTTTCACAACTTGGTAATGACTTTAAGAGTAAGGCACTAAATATCCGGGTATTAACATCACACCAGCATAACCAAGTCAATTTGTTTTGACCTTTGACCTATGACCTTTCATGCTTTGACCTTTTAAACATTCACCGTACTCCTTTGGCTTTAGAGATAAGTGAATTAAGGAAATGGTGATGAACAAGGCAGGGATCTTTAGGATGGTGACTATAAAATGTGCTGTCTTACAGTTTCATTCATGTGCAGATCTCAACCTAATTAACAGCTCTAAAGGAAGGAGGAGGAGCTGATCAGAGTTTTGTCAGAATCATAATTCGTTAAAGCACAGGTCTAAATTATATTACATTGAGAAATATTTGAAACCTATTAAAATGCAGTGAGATCATTCAATGTAAAATCTGAATTAATGAATTATGCAATAAAGCCTGTCTGTCGTTAAGTAAAAGGTGGCCAGTTATGTTAAGGTCGATTAGCCAATCAGAGGTCATGCTAAGCAAGTTTGGTTAGAATTAAGGGTGCAACAACATATCACACTATCGATGGATTGCGATTGTATACCTCTCAATTCATTTATCGATGAAAAATTCATCAAGTTGATAACAATTGTCAATATTATGCCAAGCTAAACGATAGTTTCAATAACTTCTAGAAAAGGTACTTGGACTAAACTTCACCTATGATTTCATCCTGATAAAGAGCATTGGTTATTCAGACATTACTAGCAGTAATGGCAAAATGTCACTTTTCCTTGCTATCCAATCAAAAACAAATACTGATAAATCCGTTTTAATCACTATCCTGCAATCACTTTCATTAAGGATAAAAACGCGCATGTGTTTTCAGATTGGTCACAAAAATGCAATACTAGGGACCAAGGGGAACCTACATATGAAATTTGAGCAAGATCCCTTCAGTACTTTCTGAGAAATAGCAATAACAAACTTCATTTGTCAAAACCCAAGATGGCTGCCTGTCGGCCATGTTGCTTTCTGACTGGTCCAAAACTAAAATTTGCATAACAAGGGACCAAGGGGAACCTACATAGGAAATATCAGAAAGATCCCTTCAGTACTTTCTGAGAAATACGATAACAAGAATTGTTTACAGAGGGACGGAAGGAGGGGCCGACCTACAGAGGGATGGACAGACCACGGATGCAGGGGTGATTTGAATAGCCCACAATCTGATGAAATGACAAAGAACAATATCTAATCTGGAAACAACTCACAAGGCAAAATTATTACATAACATGAAAGGATAAGAAAAGGAACTGATGAAAACACTGCAGACACCATGAAACAAATAGACTTACCAAAATGGTCTGAAGTTTCCATTAGGCTGCATGATTGAGAGTTCTACAATTCAGGGCAATCCAACAACTCCCAGGATACTGTATTTAATTGATGTGCTAAAAAATGAAAATTAATAGTTTGTTTAAAAAGAACTGGAAAATCAAATAAAACATTTACAATTATTTTTCTAAACATTTACAATTATTTTTCTGAAAATTACCTGTGTACTTTCAGTTTCCTTTTTTATCGAATTTTTCATGAAAACATTATCCATTTTGAAGTTTATATATTCATTTCAAACAATAAGAACTTAAATAAACCTTAAAATGTGGGAAAAGTTTGCATTTTAAGAAAAATGAAAAATTGAGCAACTCCTTCACAAAGTCATTAAAAAAGCCATCATAAATGACCTATTAAATGGAGATTGGACAGCAATCTCCAATATTTCTATTTGAAAAAAATTGATTTCGCTAAAATTTTGCATTGTGTTGCAATTTCTACTGAGAACACAACGCCTATGATAATATTCTCATGAAAAGAATAACACTTATCATTGGAGAGAGATGTACCAAAGGAATTCCGTACAAGGATTAGACATCCGGTCGTCCAAATTTGAGAGGGTATTCAACAATTGTTGTATACATACCAGACGCTAATTGACATGTATCATTACGTACAACAGTAGTTCAATAGGATGTTCAAAACAGCAAACAGACAAGCCAAATTATACTTAACTACCTACTAATTGAAGCTGTTTAACCCATTGTTGCTCCCATTTCCTTTGTTAATCACGGACTGTAATGGCTGGGGACAAAAGGGATGAAGGGGAGGGAGGGAACTAAATAAATGTACCATTGGACATCTTTATATTGTTACATTGTACTTCAAATCCGTCAACAACTTAATTATTTATGTTGATGTTTGCTTCTGGTCAAATCTCATCTCAATGATAAATAATCAATTTCATTGCTGGCTACAGTGCATCGTAAGTTTGGTTTTATCTAGAGTAAGGCCAAGGCTATAATACTTATATGTTTTCTGCTTTTGAACATACTTAATTTTTTTTTTAAATCATTTTTTTATAATCCATAAGCATTGATTACCAAACTTCTTGTTTTGTGAACCTAGGAAGAAAAACGAGACCAGAAAAAAAAATACATGCATAAAAAAATATACTTGTTTATTGATAATTAAACTGATAGATAGAGAGGATACACAAAGATTTAACAAGTTTTGGCCTCACCCAAACCATTATAAGTTTCATATTATGTGTCAAATTTATGAAATTGTTCACACTACAAACAGCATGTCTTGGGTTACAAGTGGCTGAGGATGAATGATAATTTGTTTGTGTTGGGATGTCACGGTATAATTTGACATCCTTGTAAGAGGACGGATGTAACCATACCACTTAAATAAAACTGCTTATATCTAATATTTTGTTAAAGAGACCAAGCTACAAGGCCAAACCAAAAACAGTTGTTGAGGCTTTATATCACACAGTTAACCAAATGCCATATTTTTCACATATTTTTTATTATCTTTTGTTTGAGCATTTCATGTTTGTTACCAATTTGTGAAAACTTGAGATAAAATACTCCTCAATTATTTTTTTCATTTTATATCTTTAATCTGTTATCATGACTCAAAAACATTAAAAATGCAGTAAAATCATAAATCGATCCCAGGAAGCCTTGAAATTACACTGTTTGGACATTACAATCTACCAATTATGATTTTTCAAGACAATTTTGCTTATCTATTTTTTTCAAACAGCTTATATATTGAGCTATTTATCAAGGAAACTGATTATTCCATGGCCATCAAATGTATGCAGACCAGAATTTTCCCATCGTAGGAAAATAAATCAAACTAATTAAAATTGCAATGAGTTACATGTATATAGAAATTACTTCATCCATTGCTACCGGAGACAGAAGACCTAACAACAGTTAGCGATTCAATTCACGCCTGGATTGAAACATTTCTTATCAGTTTGACCCTTAGCTTCCTCCTACGCCATTCATCTCTATTAGTCCTACCGCACAGCACAGTGTAGGGCCAAGACTCTACCCTGCTAACATGTTGTCACTTTAGAAAAGGATTTTTTAAAGTTGCAACATGTTTCCTCCGTGAAAATTCAAATAAACAAAACCAAAACCCCACTCTTTTTAAATTCATTTAATGACTTAACCATACCAGCCCATTAATCTGAGCGTCCTGCAAATCTATCTAGGTGGGAACTCCTATCGGTAGAAATTCCTTTGATATCTTCTCCATCTGATTCTGTTTACAAGTGTTCAGTCGGACATTCTTGTCAGTACAACAAAATAAACTCATAATTCATCCAATTAAATAAATAATACAATACATATGACATATGACAATGCTATTTAGTTTCATTGAAACAGTTTCAATAACAACTAAGAGTACAAATCCTTATTTAAAACAATCTACAGCAAATTTTGTTTTTAATGATGGAACCAGAGGAAATAGTTTATTGTATATGTATATGGAATTTGTTATAGGCTTTAAAAGAAATATAGTGAACCGAATTTAGGGACTTCAATTTTAAATTTGTATTAATTTAAGTTAACTTAAGGCAGCATATTACCTTGACATCAAAATGTACATTTAACGATTGTACCTCATTTTGACTGAGTATACAGTAGTTAGCCCGCAGTTGGCAACAAACATTTCCTATGGTTAGCGTGTCAGCTTTTTGTAAAGAGATCATTGGGTAACAGGAGAAAACTCTAAAATTGTGTTGATCAGTCCGTTCAAAATGGTGCCGTCTAGATAGCTGACGTTCCATAACGTTACAAAGAGACAACGTAATGAATATGTTACTGATTCCAACACTTATTAATCCGCTGAGCCTGTCATTTTCATGCCTATACACTGATTTATTCGCAGTCAGATGTTACTAAGCTGAAGAAGGGAGAGATGTAAATATATATATATAATGAGAAAAAGTTTGTATCCACATGGAGTGGGTAAATATTGGAAAAAATAACAAAGTTTGACAACCAACTTACTAGCAGCTTCTTCCCATTGCTGGACTCTTCTAGGTATATATATATATATATATAATATATATATACACAATGTAGTGGAACTGGAATGGGCTGAGTGTCAGTGGCCAGGTAGCACAAATGGTTAGAGTCTAGAGATCTGAGGTCCCGGGTTCAAATCCCAGTCTGGTTATTGATTTCTCCTCTTCTGTTACATCTGGTGGCCTGAACTAAATACCCATAGATGTGGTTTTGGGTCAATGTGTTGAAGATTTTGTTGAAGGAGAAAGGAATGTAGCAGAACTGAACTGGACTGAATGGCAGTGACCAGGTAGTTCAAATGGTGAGTGTCCATCTAGACATCTGCACAAGGTCCAGGGTTCGAGTCCTGGTCTGGTCAGTGTATCTTCCCTTTCCTGTTACATAGATACAGATACACTGTATACGGCTCCTTTGACACAAACATATAGTACAGATTAAACGGGATATCATAATACATAGGTGATATTTGATAGCTTTTTTTGTGGTAGCAATACAGTAGTAGATTTAAATGGTGTTTAGAGGAAAACAAAGCCATGCACAAGCACAAGTTTCATGTATTTCAAAGTTCTAGTGTTGTTGTTATCAATCAACAGAATTACATTTGCAAAAGAAATATTCACCTCTGAAAACCTTTGATAATGTTATTTGTATGAAGGGAAAAAAAGGACAAAACAAAAACAAAGTAACTTTTTAACGTAATCATGTATGTCTTCAATAGTTCTTTTAAAAGAAGAAATACCGTATTTGACCTAATAAGGGCGCCTACCCTAATAAGGGCGCCCCTACCTTTTTTCAAGGAAATAAATCTATGACTGAGTGTCAAAATGGTGTTAAAAAGTAATAATTCATGTGAAATATTTTACTACTTATGTGTTCAATTTTCTTCAGCAAATTAACTAACTGGAACACATGTTTTTGCCACATTTTGTGTATTCCTACAGGCTACATATGACATGTCAGTGCAAAGTTCTCAGCACCCTAAACTAAACACACATACAAATAATAACTTACCATCTTTATTTGAAGATAAAGTAAAGACTTCATTCTTGTTGATAAATAACTTTTGTTCAGAACAGAAAGCTAGTAAAAGACATTGTAAATCAATTATTTGGTCAAAGAAAACGATGTCTGATATGATCTGGGAAATCACCTGTTTCTATAAATAGAACACAAAAGAGTTCCATTTGAACATAAATGGTGGAACACACGTTCTCTGGTCTAAAGATCAGCTGGCATGGTTTACAAGTTTACAGGAGTGTTCAAGTGATGTTTAAGCTTAATATATGATAATGAATAGATATCTTCATCTGGAATATTTTTATGACTGAATATTTTACCGTTTCCACAACCTTGGGTATTCTGCTATAAGGTATAGTCTGTTTCATAAAACTTCAGAATAACTAATCTTAATAAGGGCGCCCCCACTGTCATTTACCCGCGCCCTGCGCCCTTATTAGGTCAAATACGGTATGTTACAATTGGTCTTGTTTAGATTTAGGCTATACCAGATTATATTGTTTCACATAAATCCTTACTTTGCTGAAAAATCAAAAACTTCTTTGAACCCCAGAAGTAGACTCTCTCAGGCACCTATAAACCTATAAATCAGGCTCAATCAAACTCTTGTTATTTATGCCTTTAACAAATGTGTGATCAAGAGCCTAGATACAGAGAATTCTAATTACTTTGTATAATTAATGTAATTTATATATACATACCCTCACAACAGGTGCTCTTCAAAGCACTCATATTAGGTGGTTTATGCACCGGAAAAATGAGAAGTAAATTGACGGGCTTTGGGCCTCTTATACCATCTGAAGGGCAAGCTGTCTGCCATGTTCAAAGAAATACTGGCAAAATAAGAAAAAACATGGAACTATATTTTGTCTGATTTTGTTTCAGTGCACATTAGTTCAAACATATATACAACAGTGTAAACAAACATATAGAAAATAGCCAAACTATTAATGTCTCAATTTCATCATTAGGAATTAAACATCACCGAGTTCAAGCTTATTAAATCAGTTGTGTTTCGTTTCAATGTTAATGGATTGGTTAGGGCAAAACAAAAGGTCAAATGTGCATGTATCACTCACCTTTGTTACTAATCAGAATAAATCTAGCATAAGTAAAACCTTCTAAGTAGGAATGACATAATAGGGTCTTTTCTAAGAATATGTTATATTCTGCAGCTCATGAAGATGAAATTTCATTTTTCTGACTTTGCAAATTGGGTTAGGTTACAGTGATCACAAACTTGATGCTCACCCATTGCAGTAACATCATTACCATGGGTCTTTTGAATCCACTTGTCCCTTGCATCCTTGACAGTGCCTCAAAGTCATTATTTTGAACACATTGTATGTATATGTGGACAAGCTACTGGTCCAAAACTATATGAACCTGGGCCTCTGGATTTCATTGGAACAAACTTCATAGTATTTGATTTTCATCTCAGCATATTGTTTTTGTGCGAAATATTTAGCACAGGGCATCCCAGGAGAACTTGTTTTGCTTTTTGTTTTGGTTTGTTGTTGTATTTTTATATATATCTATATCACAGGTATTTCAACATGGTGCTTTGGGCAGAGGGTAGAAAGGGTGTTTATTTTCTATCCCTTTTATATAAAATGCTAGAACTTTCCTCTCCATTAAACAAGATAAATATTGGAGGTTTATTACTCTATTTCCTTCCAAATGTTTGTTATATTTTTTGTTTGACAGGCTTGATTACAAATAATGCTGCTCCGGCGGGCCAGCCACCATGTGATGATACATTTCACACAAACTCTGCCTTTCTGTATAACATGTACATTGTATATATAATCACAGGCTACAGAACTTTGATAAACATATCAATGTTTAAGCTTATGTATTGTCCAGCAAGGTCCAGCAAAAAAAATCAGTTCGCTGTCCTGTCCAATTTAATGGTCAATTGGAAGTCCTAATGGGTCTAACCACATGACCACACTACATTACCTACTGTCGAATCAGAGCACCAGTTGTATACATTAAACTACATGCATCGTGCATTCTCTTTCTCTCATACACACAAGCAGTAAACACCGGCTATATGATAAACATTTGGAAACCAACAAGAAACATGTTTTCAAGCTGAGTCTTGATTTTTTCTGCATTTCTATTTAACGTGGTTACCAACAGTGTTGGCATGTTTGACTGGGAACAAGAAATGGTCCGTGAAATGTTGCCGAGTCCATCATATCTACGGTACCCCACGGAGGTTAATGTAACCAAGCTACACAAATGTGGAAACTATGAAATACATACTAGAACCTTTATCTTACCAAACAACTTTCCATGAAACATTTGTCCGAGAGCTTCAGTTTTTTTAAATACAGCTCAAGAAATGTGGCCTATCTTGCTGGAAATACTGCATCAGCCATCATCTACATGTATATCAAATAATATTATATTGTGGTAGTTCTCATCACTAATCCAATGGTTTACCAATTCTGTGAGATGTAATTTGTAAATACATCTAAATTCAAAATCAGAAGATGTTTATAACATACATATACTGGGAAAACAAGATAACATTTATGATGAAAGATGTGCAGATTTGATGTCAATGAAAGCCGATTATAGCACTCAGTTTCATCACCTTAATATAAAGACCATCTGTCTACAATGACCACCTGCTGATAACAACCATCTAACAAACATCCAAGGAGTTTTTATAAACAGAAATGACACATTTCTCTAAATACACCACCTGCGCATAACAACAAAATATTGAAAACAACCATCTAAAAATATCCAAAAAGGTGTTTTCTATATGTACAGGATAACTCTCTAAAAAGACCACCTGTCCATATAGAATGCCTGTTACACAGGGCTCAAGGTGGCACCCATATTAGTTGCCATGCACCTTAAATTCACCATTGGCGACCAGTTATTGACCTATAAGGCACCTGCATGGCCACCAAACAAAAAGGGGAAAATTTGTGATTTGGTTAATCTTTCAAAGATTGCATTCAATGATAAAATGATGTGTACAATTGATAAAGTTACAGAGAGATGTTATACTGGTCTAAAGAATTAATTCTTTTTTTTTTAATTTAAGACGACTAGGCCAGGCAACTAACTTTTCCAATTGGCACCTAGATTTTATGACTTGGTAGCCAAAGAGGCCAGCTGGTAAAAATATCCACTTTGAGCCATGCTGTCACCACTACATATAAACTGTACAGTATATTATCAACCAGTTTATAAAAGTTACTAATTGGAAGTCCTCATAGAAAGACATGGATGTTTCACTGGTATCCATTATGGATGGATAACTTTCATAATTCCAAAGTAACCAATTTGATATCAATGGCTGTAGTCTATTGACTTTTCACCAGAGATCAATGAACTATATTTAATTGTCTGACCTTTAATTAGATGACAGTGACCTAGATGTATATGACCTTTTACCAGAGATTGGTGACCTCTATTCAATGGCATAATATTTCACCAGAGATCAATGACCTATAATAAATTAAATTGCATTTTTTTTTTATAGATGACAGTGACCTAGATTTATGACTTTTTACAAGAGATCAGTGACCTATATTCAACTGTCTGACCTTTAACTAGAAGACTGTGACCTAGATTTAAATAATCTTTTACCAGAGACAGTGACCTATATTCAACTGTGGCCCACACTAGAAGTTGTTGACCTAAGTTGCCTTACTTTTCACCAGAGATCAGGGACCTATATTTAACTGCCTCCACTTTTTCTAAGAGGCCAGTGACCTATATTTATGACCATTTACCAGAGATTAGTGACCTATATTTGATTGCCTAACCTTTCATCAGAGGTCAGTAGCCTTCTTTCATTCTTGTACTCCTCCATTATGATAGGCCATAATTACACGTATATGCTTAATTAAGTGACCTTTCACCTGGGGTGACCTATATGTATACTTAGTAATTGTGTGACTGAAATTTCACCAGAATTAAGCGACATATATCTAATGATCTGCCAATTCTGTTGAGGATAGTTACCTACTGGTTTATTTTTGTTTTTCTTGTTGACCAAAACCAATCAAATCCATTTCCTCAAGTCCTTTTTAAATAAAAAGTTTTCACCACAAACCTTCCATCATGCTATATGGTATGATTGGGTTGACACATATACATTGTATAGATAAAGCTAGACATTCTAGTTTAATTGGAACTAATTATTTTTACAATTTTACTGCTGCTGAAATACATGTATGTATGTCCCTCCTGCTCAAGAGACGTGAATTAGGATGCTAACAGCAACCCCTGCCTTTAACTGTCAGTGAAAAATTGTTTTCAATAAAACAGTCTTCCCCATCTACCATCTCATAGAGACAGGAATACACAAAGTTAAGTTCTGTATTAATTATAGTGCCACTCCAACCCACTCACCTGAAAAAAAAATATATTCCCTTTCAAAAATCCTGGATTTTGGCATTGTAAACAGCAAGCTCTATTGGAAAATCAACTTTCCTTTGAAGTATCAGAAGTTTAAGATAATACAGCTAATCCGCTGTTGGTTAATATATATAGATTGGTGTAAGCATCTAATGCAAGTCGGAGGGTTTGGAACACGATTGAGATAGCCATCTTGAAATTGTTACACTGCCATGGGTGCCATCCAAATTTACCTGAATCTCTTTATCACAAGCAGAACCAAGCCCTGTGGGAATTTGATCAAGGTATACAAAGGATGGGGGAATATTAGGAGGCGAGAGATTAATCTCGGGGGGGGGGGGGGGAGTGAAAAACAAGCTATCAATACACAGACTTGAAATGACCTCATGCAGGCTATCAATACACAGACTTGAAATGACCTCATGCAGGCTATCAATACACAGACTTGAAATGACCTCATGTAGGCTGCAGATCAGTAATTGGCTTATGATTTTGACCGATATTAGGTGTTTGACATCAGTTATAGTGGAATCAGTAACTTCTAGAGAACTTAAGACATCCTATACTGTTTAAAAGGAAGATGAGAAAAGAGGATGTTTTGTTACCGGAAATGAACTCGGGAGATTTCATAGTTATCTTGACGACCACAGTATACTGTATCAGTCCGTCCGTCCGTCCAGTGTACTGTACATAGCCCAGACAGAAAGTGACCTCGTCGGTACGTAAAGCAAAGGGAACTATGGTCTTCAAAGGAGAAGAAAACCTGCGAATTCAAAATTTGATGTCCTAAATGTAAATAAGAAGAGGCCCTTGTTTGTTCACTGTCTGGTCCTGAAATGTAAGTTACCAACCTAGAACTGGAAAATCGCTGATGACCCGGTTTCCGCGGCTGCGCGTTGCAATGCACAGCTACCTGAAGACGACGGTATGATCACGTGCACATGGCAAAAAATATCCCCGGTTTTCAGTTCAAAGTTCAAATGGATTTTTTTTAAGTGAAATATTTGACGTTATTTCACTGCGATATCTGTTCCAGCTCACATATCTATAATTGATTATCACAATTATTTGTAGAATAATAGAATACCTAGAAGGTTTTTTTTTTTTAAGATTTAAGACTGTACTAGTCTAGGTATTTATTATTATTATTATTATTAAATTTAAAGTCTATCCACAAATACTTGATATAATTCAAATGTAAAAGCTTAACATTTCCAAGTGGTTATTCCAGACCATAACTGAACTTTGACCCCAGGTATCACCCGATGAGGAAATATTTATATTAAGTAATTATAAATATTCATTATATTTACCATGCAAAAGATAGGTTATCAAGTTTCAGATATTACCACACTTCTCAGTAGATATGTAAATATTTATCACTGTATTTTAAATGTTTACCCCTGGGCGTGGCCACTCTTTAGGTACTCGGGAGAAATTTTACCCACATAGGCAATGCATTGATTAAGTATAGAATTTTGGTTTTGGGTGATTTTAGAAACACTAGGAGTAATTCAAAGTTTATGGTATAGTACACCCTCATGTTGAACTTTTACCTAGCTGTCAATTGACCATGCGTTCTGTTTTGGTGTCAAAAATGGATAACATTAAACGTACATTGAATTTCATTGGCCCCCAGTTCTCATGTCAAATAAGAAAAATAAAAAATCTCGACGTAGTATACCGACAACACTATTTGTTTTAAATGGACGCAGATATGAACAGTTTTGTTAGGTTTACAGAATAATACTTCTACATCTACATGTATGTGTCTATACCGTCCTCCTGTGAAAATTAATCAATTTGTTTATTCAATTTGCGTCCTATCACAGAGGTATTTCCGTTTCTCAAAGTGACGCGGTTCAGCAAACTAATTAAAAATAAAATAAAGTAAGTAAGATAAGAAATTTTCAAATTGTTTCCAAGATAATTTTACCATTAACTGAAACGTAACACGATAAGTAGTTTCGTATTCAAGTTTGCGAATTGGTAATTAGCTTTGTTGGCAGATGACTTGAAATAGCCATAATCACACAATAGTTCCCTATAAGATATACAATCGCACACGGGAATCGTCGACACTTTCCCTAAAACGTTTTAAAAAGCAGTAAAACCAATGCTACATCTCGGAGAATTTGACAGATTTTCTAAAATTGTCTGAAATTTCCGCGAGATGTTTCGATTAGCCCTAACACGTCTGAAAATATTATACATACATTGAGAAGGATGATCAAAGAGTGATTTTTTTTTTCAAATGTCATTTTAAGTAATATACAAGAATTTTGTTAAAATTAGGTTGAAACATGTACAGAGGAAAAATTATCTTCAGTCTGGTGCCGATTTCATCCAGAACAAAAAGACGGATTATTTTTATTGCAGATTGCGTCGTTATTACAAATTGCGTGGTGACAAAGCCTATCTCTAACAAGACACATTATTACACAACCACAGTATCTTCGCTATCCAAGGCTTCTGATCACCTTACACTCAACGTAGTCAGAAGCTTTGGCTAGCGAAAGATGCATCCACAGGGACATGCATGCAACATACTTTGCATCCTATATGCTTTTTCTAGATTATTTGTCTAGTTTACATGTCCCTGTGGTCCAAATTACTTCAGTTTAACTAATGGGGCTGCGATACACATCAGTCGGCTGGGGCGTCGACTTACTATACGTAACCTCAGATTAAGGATGCGAGGTGCTTGGTTCGACGTTTCTTACCTGTTCTCTGGAAGCTAAAAACGTACCGGTCTATGCTGTCATAATTTTTTCCTTGAGCAAAGACGCGTTACCCTAATTACTCTGGATGGCATGCGACGAGCGTCCCGTATGATGTTCATTGAGGTAGCCACCAGCTGCTACAAATATATTCCACCTCAAAATGACCCTGGTTGTTCACGGGATGATAGACCGAACAAACAGGTAACTGATTCCTAGGTCCTTTCTATGAAGTCATTAGGCCGGACACCAGGCGGACCTACATGTGGGGCATCAGGTGGACCAACAGGTGAGACATCAGGCGGGCCTACATGTGGGGCATCAGGCGGGGCATCAGGTGAGACACCAGGTGGGCCAAAAGGTGGGATAACAGGCGGGCCTACATGTGGGGCATCAGGCGGGGCATCAGGTGAGACACCAGTTGGACCAACAGATGAGACACCAGGCGGGCCTACATGGGGGGCACCAGGCGGGCCAACTGGTGAGACGCCAGGCGGGCCTACATGGGGGGCACCAGGCGGGCCAACAGGTGAGACGCCAGGCGGGAAACCAGGCGGGCCTACATGTGGGGCATCAGGTGGACCAACAGGTGAGACACCAGGCTGGCCTACATGGGGGACACCAGGCGGGTCAACAGGTGGGACAACAGGTGGGACACCAGGCGAACACTGCATGGTCTACCAGATATAGTGCTTTGTTTACCAGTGAGTATCTTTGTTAAAAAGTTTAATTTTTGGGGTTCTTTTTATAAAAAAAAAAATCGTGGTTCTTAGCATGAAATTACATCTTCATTCGTACGGCTGGTTTGGTAGTGATAACACCTGTTAATATGGCAGAAACAGGTCGGGAACAGGATATAGGTCAAACACGAATTTCAAATCTTAAACAACGTTTGGAAGCTGCAATACTTATCTTATAAAAACTATTTTGAGAAATAAAACGAACAGAAAAGCTGACTGAATACAGGTGATCTCTCTGCATGCGGTGACATTAAGGTTCTGATATAAGATGGGGTGTCCCACAAATGATGTTTTTACAGGGTAGCAACTTATCAGGGGCCGGCCATCAGCGGATACAGAGTCAGTGAGGAAGTGGATGGTATGATCGTTAGCATATATTACGGGGGATATCTCAGTACGCAAATCGTTTATGAACAAGTGCGTACGATCTCTGAAAATAGCTAAACATCAGTTTTGTCGACTAATAGCTTACACGGTACAATGGATACCACAAAATAGCTTACGTAAAGAAACATGTAAGATTGTATTGTTGTCATAGAATGTCAAGGATCATGAACGACTTCTCAGGAGTAAAGCGCGATCCTAACATACATTGTATTTCAAGAATAGTTTTTAAAATCAGAGATTGAAATCTTAATAAAATTAAACTATCCAGACAGACGGTAGATAGATTGGATTGTTAAGAGAATATTGGATTTAATTATAGATATGGAGATGTATCATAGTAAACTGTAGTGAAATATAAAGACCAGGTATGCGTATTGATTAAGCTGTCATTTCCCGTTGCAAGGAATTGGAACAAAACGATTCGTAAGTGTCGTTTCTCTACAAACATACTACAAACATACTACAGACATACTACAGACATACTACAAACGTATTCTGTAATGACTGTTCTCGTTTTAGACAATGCATTTTCTTCGTGGTTACCAGATCCCGGTTTTATCAATATTCCCCAATAAAATCCCTCAACTTTAACATTAAATGAAACATATTAATTGGGGTCTGATGTCAAATGACGACGACGGCCTTTAGTATGCAAAACAGTAAGTGACGTATGTAACATGTGCTACAATGGTTGATTTTGGTCTTTTCAGTGTCAATAGGCGAATAGCACGGAAGAAATTCTCCGATATGCATGGTCTCTCACATTAGGCGCCTCCAACGATTAACGATGCAATAGGAATCCGTAGGCTGAAATATTCTCTCGGCACTGGCTCGAACTAGCGACCCCTGAGCGTACATTCTACAGCTGCTTGAGCTAGATATGATTCACACTAACAACATACGTTACAGTTCTAAGCTTCCCCGCGCTATATGAAAAGTAAATATTACCCTTTGAACCGACTTGTGCGAATTATCAACACGTTCTAAAAACGTCCATTCTCGTCTTGCTCTATTTCCATAGCTACACATTGGGAATGGACTTTGAGACGCTCCCCTAGAGTTAGCAACAGGCTGTCCCGTGTAAGATGTTTTGATGCTTATCTCTAAGAGATAGAAAATTATCGTAATTTAAATATGAAAATCCGGGCATGTGCTGTAATATGTAGCGTTTATACAACATGTGGCTGTCTATCCTAGCCTAGATACCTTATCAGTTTTGTACCTGTATATACTAAGATTCTCGTCTTACGAAGATGAAAAATATGAGCTCAATTGTTTACCATCTTTTGATATTTTGAACTCCCAAAACAGAGAGGAGCACAGTGGTTTGATGTAATTAAGATAAAACAACACACGGTGGTTACCTGTGTATCATCCCGAACGGTGTGTTCCATCCTGTTTAAGAAAAATACCTTAAATATTTTGGAGAAATTGACATTGGGTTTAAAATATTAAGTGAAAATTATGAGTTGATTATCAGTAGCGCAGGTCCCTTCTGTTGACACGAGCTTATTATTATTATTATTTTTTTAGATACTTAAGGGTCGTACCTCCTTTTGACTGCGTATATGGTAGTATGACCGCAGTTGGCAACGAACGAACATTTCCTATGGTTAGCGCGTCAACTACGGGCATACTACCGTATACGCAGTCAAAAGGAGGTACCATCCTTATATTTACATTAAACAAATCGTTCAAATACAGTACGAAGAAAATACCATTCATGGTTTGTTTCGACGTTGGTAACTACGGCAGTCGTGGTTACTAAGATAATTTAGTTCCAGTGAATCTACGTAAACACACTAATATTGTTAACAACATTAAAAGAAACAACTCAAAATTTTTGTTAAATACCTTTTACGTTTTTAATTAATTGATATATTCACCATCCAAAATTTCCGTCTCAGATTAACTACAGCGTGTATTGACACAGATTTAGTAGTGACGTGGTCAAATGTTCTCTTAGAACTGTACGCTTCAGCCATTTGTTGTTAGCTTACCTCGTGTAGAAGTTAAATATGTGCCAATTTCCGCAATATTCAGTTTAGTTTTTGACAAAATACTCACTTGAAGTTAAATTTTTGTGCAGTGATCACCGAGTAACAGGAGAAAATTGCGCCGTCTAATTGATGTTCCGATAACGTCACAAATAGACGACGACATAATTATGTTACCGATTCCCGTGCTGCGTATATACTAAGCTGACGAAGGGAGACATGTAAATATAAAAAAAAAAATGGATTTTGTCATGACTTTTATCTGATCGTTTACAGAAGGAGCAAATTCGCTAGCCAAGGGTGTTCAATACAATACTATCCTTTTCGTAAAAGGAGAGTATCGTAATGAACACCCTTGGCTAGCGAAGTTGCAGAAGGAGCAGTTTATTGTTTGTTTAAGGTTTGTATCCTTTATGTATCGATGGTTTCTCCTGGATTTTGTTGCTGTTGTTTTGGTGTCTCTCGGGTTAGTTATGCTTGTTTCGGTGTTTTCAGAGTTACTGTTGTTTCGATCTTTCCATAATTGCTGTTGATTTGGCGTCTCAAGAGTTACTGTTATTTTTGTGTATCCTGAGTTACTGCTGTTTTGACGTCTCCCGAGCTTCTGTTGCTTGGTGTCTCATAAGTAACTTTTGTTTTGACGTCTGCTGAGTTGCTGTTGTTTTGGTGTTTCCCGAGTTACTGTTGGTTCGGTGTGTCCAATGTTGCGGTTGGTTTGTAAATCCAGAGTTACTGTTGTTTTGACGTCTCATGAGTTGCTGTTGTTTTGATGTTTACCGAGTTGCTGTTGGTTCGGTGTTTTTGATGTTGCTGTTTGTTTGGTGTCTGCTTGGTCAATTTGGGTTTCGTTTTGTGTCGATATCTCGCTACTCCCTAATGTTGCCTTTCCTTTTGTTTCAGAGTGATCATCTTACTGTTCCATTTTCAGTTTGGGTTACGATTTAATTTGTCCGCTCTGCTTTGACACTGTTATATATATTCTGTATAAGGCTGCCAACGTGAACACGTAAAGATTTCTTCATAAAACTGCCGAACTCGTAATTACTTAACACAATCAAAGACAAATCTCTGTTTGAAAATTATCATAAAGATGCAATCGAAAATAAAGTTCCTGTTCAATGGTTTTCGACTGAAAATCTCAACAACTGCTTCGTTTCGGAATTATTAAAGGAAATTTAAGATATTGGTTTTCGGTCAACCAGGGCATATTTCACAGCGATCAACACTTGCTGTCAAACTTTCTAATTTCAGGAGCTATAGAAAAGGAAATAAAATGGTCATAAAACGTTAACAAGGTTCTGAGACACAAAGAGGTGTGAAATCAACAACGGATACCCACACCACGTGTTCTGGTATATCTGTTTGGTGTGACTATTCTCACTATAGGCGGTACAGATTCGTAATTATACGATACCGGCGAAGTACTTTTTAAATACGGGTAAACAACGTCGTTAACAGGCACGATTCAATTCTTTATTACTTTAAACCTTTGGGTTTAACAAAGACGTGCACATGTATTGAGCGCTAGCATACAATTTGCATATGACAACAATGGAAATGTATACCTGGGCAGGTAGATTGTTTATATAGCTTGCACGAAACCTGTTGGCGATGATGACAGATATTAAAGATCCCATTACCATTACCAAAAGCTGTGCATTGAAACTTCTGTTCGAAATGACTACAGCTATGATAAATCTTTCTTGAAAAGAAGCAACTTTTTGCACCGTATTTATGTTAAACATGATTAACAGTAAAATATTTAAGGTAAGTACGGTAAACAAATTGTCGTAATGTTGATCAGGTGAGTAACGAAATCTATGTAGGGGGGGGGGGGGGGGGGGGGGCGGAGGGGGCAGGGGCAGGGATCTTTAAGGTAGAGTGCCCTGCTGGGTATCTTCGACAGTATGCTTCAGTGAGGTAACACTTTACAGTCTATATATCAGTTCAGCACAATCACAAAGACACAAACACATACCACAGCCTCACAAAATACACACCAGCATATTTTTTTCTGAATCCTGTCCATACTCATATGTACATATATGTATATATCATGTATGAAATTCAAAGAAATGTAATAAAATGATATGGTTTAGATTAAGATACACACGCACTCACCGCACGCATGCATCTGGTACTCATGAGTAGCCGTCCTTAAATAATCATGGCTGTTGATAAGACGTTAAACAATACAAAATAAAGAACCAATCACGTTTACAAGATACACTGTCATATACAATGTACTTGAAAACAGAAAAGGACAAGACAACTTTCCCTTAAAGTACACTAATTATTAATAGTGATAATACGGAGATCTACAGTAGGTGTATACAGTTTACAATACTTCAGTCAGATTAATATCAAAGTATACGACATACAGGTAGATTGCGTCCCCTTCCTCAAAGGGACGACAAAGAAATAAACATCACTAAGATCTTAGTCGGACGAGTATGGACATAATACAGTTGTTACCTTTTGGCGAGGTTGACAGGCAATCATACCTACTCTTAACCTAAAAGACGGTTGTGTACTCAGCGGTTATGTACGCGCGGGTAATAGATAATCTGTTGACATTTCCTGTGAACAGACAACGTAATAGCAATCTAATAGCGACACACGCGTTTAAATTCAGGTGCCAATCTAACTATAGGTTAACCACACAAGCACACACATCAAAAGCCAGCTCTAAATGTTACAAAACCAGTTCACTGGTATCGTTTACTTGTGATTATTTACCTTAGGAAAACACATTCATTTTGTTGACAAACAATCAAATTCCTCATCACATAACCGCCCACTTCACCACAAAAAGTACAATAGTACAGGTAAAGGGAGAAATAGATTCTCACCTGGTAAATCTAAGCCTTACCTGTACAGGTATAAACGGGTATAGGATTCCACGGATCTGGTCATCGAGAGGAGGGAATCGGTTTCTGCAACAAAACACGTGTCTCTATATAATCAGCCATATCTGTCAGTCACGACCAGCTTTATCGCCGGGTTTATGTTTGTCGAAATTCATGCTATTTGTTAGCATTGTAATTACCTATGGATACCTATTTTGTATTCTCATTATAAATATTGGCTTTTATTAGGGAATGAGTACCGAGGGAATTAGAATATTCCCAGGGGGTGTTCATAGATACGAGTACATCAGTTCCCTATCTGACCAGACCTGGAACAGAGTAGAGGTATTCCAAGTTGTTCCCGTCTCCTAAATGTCACAAGGAAGAAAATGGTGTCACGCTGTAAATACTTTTGACAGTTAGCACAACGTTAAAGTGCAGACCTATTCTTTGAGTGGTATAAGAACTTGGAGACATTGACCTTTATAGCTCTTTAGTGTCCCAACTAGTGGCAAACTTCTCACTTAGAGATTGACCTGCATTTAAAATCGCCCTCCTAGAATCCCTAGTTGTATAAAAAAGACAAAACGCTATTCCTATAGAAATAATCCCATTGGCATATGAAACCTGCATCTCATGTTTTCATTCATTTTAACAATGACACGGCTCGGAATATATACATATGATTGATGTTCTTTCGAAATCCAATATCAAAAGTTAGGAAATTTATTATTATGGGGATATTTCATCTTTTTATCCATACTTTGACATTTCTTGTGACACATTTTGAGTTCTCTCAGTCGCCTCTCCTTGACATTAACACTTTAGGCCCTAAGACTCACTGATGAACCCTAGAAGGACGAGACAGCTTTATGTCGCAGTTTAATTTTGGATATATAATTCTAGATACTAATATATTTTGCGTCTTTTGTACAATTCCCATGAAATTATGGCTGTGTGAAGTTAGCTCAACATACGACATACGACAATCAACATTAAAAAAATTCATATCATGTGTTTTCACTGGCCAACGAATGAACTTTTGAATGTTCAGCGGCTCGACATACGACATACGACATACGACATTTAGATTCAGTATGTCGTATGTCTAGCCACTGAACATTCAAAATATGAATGTCACGCGCATGTCGTATGTCGAGCTGCTGAACATTCAAAAGTTCCCTCGGTGGCCAGTGAAAGCACGTGATATGCATTTTTGGTTGAGCTAACTTCACACAGCCTGGAATTATAATATAAAAACCATATACTGCGTACCACCCAAATGCATGCTCCGTCAAAGTCGTTATAAGGTTAATATTTTAAAGTATCCAATCTATATTTGAAGTTGAAGACATTATTTGTATCTGTCTGTACAGTTGTGTATATTTCAGCTGAGCATTTGTAACACTCCAAATTCTTTGTTATCTGAGGACATTTACAATAATTTATGGGGATATAAATTAACGATCCCACGACGGAAGTGAAACTAGATCCATACTGTCTATACTGTTATATAACATTTTGTGTATTCCTGTACGACATAGATTTATAGTGTTGTCCTGATTACAGTATAAGTAATACGACTCTATATACCATTTATTGTGATACTAGTAAGGTTTAACGTTGTTATTATCAGACCAAGGTTTCATCAAAGTTTCTTAACGGAATTCCGTTACTTAGAATGCTCCATAGGAAAGCATTATTGAGTGATTTAAGTAAGAATCTTAGTAAGTCTAAGTAAGGAAAACTTCCCTTAAATGTAATAATGTTATATGGAAAATTTATGTAAAGGAATTCCCTTAGGTTAAAGTAAAATGATAACACTGGGGCAATACATTTTTTTTTAATTTTAGAACAATTACGGTAATCTGTTTGGGACTGTTAGATAGTTAGATTGATGTACAATGAACGATATCATAACACTTTACACTGATCAGCCATGACTATCAATTAATATACTCAAAAGATGACATTGTTTAGTTTTCATGACTGACTTTCAGGGATTAACGTCCTCGCAAAAAGCAGTGCCATATGAGGACGGGTTTCAAGGAAACACATACAGTGGAAAAGACAGAGAGACGGAGCAGAAAGAAAGAAAGAAAGAAAGAAAGAAAGTAGAAAGAAGAAAGATGAAGGTGTTCAAGGTTGATATACAATGTTACAGTAATGTTTACATTTTTCTTGTTAAAGTACATTTTGATAAAAAAAAGTGATGTTCATCAAATGATGGTCTAATTGATTAACTTATCATGATAATTTTAAAATATATTTTTTTAATATGAAGTCTGCATTGAGTATTATCTCGAAACGTCAGTTTCAATGCTATAACTCGAACATCTTATCATCGGAACATATTAAATATTTTCTGAATTATCATTTTAGGAGAGTTATATAGATAAAACAAATTGGGACGCGTGATATAATGCCAGAATGGGTGTAGATGGTCCTAGAAGAAGGAGATAAATGTGTCATATGTATTTAACACAAAATCCAGTATCGTGTTCAATTATCGTCAATACCGAGTCTTCGTTAGATGTCTGTGGCAACCTCTGCCTTGAATATGGGTCATTGAACTTTTAAAGATTTGATTAATTTACTTGAATTACTGACGATTTTAACGACGTGTTTTAATGCTTCGTTAAGGAATTGCAAGATGTTTTTGAAGCATTTGCTTGTACTGAGTTAACATTTAGATGTTTCACGTTTTATGTAACATACATCCTTGGTATCAAATGACGAATGTCCTTTGCTTTAGTATATGTTTTAACATTGTTTTGTGTATTACGAAGTCCTATCATGATCCTCACTGTTCCGAGGGCGTTAAGAACAATACAAACAAACAGTGCTTTTTAAGCACGCTCATTAAGGGAGTTCGTGGACACTCGTAGACACATCCTCCTTCGGAGAGACCAATCCGGATAATTGATACATCATATATTTCATACTTTGTTTCACTCACATTTTAACTTTCTGTAGTGGTGAAGAGATTCGTTAGACATCTGTTCATAAGTGGGAAGTATAATTCACATTTCTATATCTTCTTACAGTATGGTAACTGGCATTCTCACCAAACCATTGTAAACCAGGTTGTTTTCGGTATACCATTGTAAACCAGACTATATTCGGTATACCATTGTAAACCAGACTATATTCGGTATACCATTGTAAACTAGGCTGTTTTCGGTATACCATTGTAAACCAGACTATATTCGGTATACCATTGTAAACCAGGCTGTTTTCGGTATACCATTGTAAACCAGGTTGTTTCCGGTATACCATTGTAAACCAGACTATATTCGGTATACCATTGTAAACCAGGCTGTTTTCGGTATACCATTGTAAACCAGGCTGTTTTTCGGTATACCATTGTAAACCAGGCTGTTTTTCGGTATACCATTGTTAACCAGGCTGTTTTTCGGTATACCATTGTTAACCAGGCTGTTTTTCGGTATACCATTGTAAACCAGACTGTTTTCGGTATAGTCGTTGCCTAGTGTGTTATGCCCTTAGCTCCACAATCTTGTTTTGTTAAAATTCCTAAATAGCTACACATTTCTAACAAAACAACCAACCGAGCCTTTATTTTATGAAATCTTCACTATTAAGAAAAGTTTTAATTAATCATATGTTCAAAAATTTTATTCCTGGATTCTCAATATTCACACTAAATTTCATTCAGTGATACTTTCAAATTTCTACTGTCCTTTTGGGTGAAGTCAGAATGTTTAAACAGATTTTGATCAGTTAAATTAAATAGTTTTTTTCGCTGTAATTCGGAAAGCGCCTGGTTATCGCCGCACTAGTTATAAATCATCATACTGCTAATTTTTATTTGTGAAACAATTGTTGTTAAGTAGGATTAAGAATAGTTGCCATTTTTTAATCATTTTGTTTCACCTGAACAATGTGACAACGACGTTTCTTGATGATATATAAGAATTTATTCAGAAATTACATACAGTGTATATCTTATGTACCGCTGATCCCTGGTTAAGGATTTCCTAATGACTGTGTTTCCGGATGACTTATAAATCTTACAAATTTTAGGTTTAAGTAATTTCTGTGAAATGAGACACGGATTTTACGGGGTGTTATACTGATTCTGTACAAAGACAGATGTCTTCAGAGCTGGGCACTTGTGATATACGGCCTGATCGGGAGACGTGCCTGGTTACCAGGTGATAGGAAACCGCGGTACAAAAACCCGTAAACAGCCTGTTATAGGGTATAAATAGTAAGGGGATAGTAGGGAAGGGGTGTAATATGTATCTCGTCACGTAAGTATCGGTAAATAGATAGTCACAGGTCTTCCATCCTCCTCACTAAACACACGTTAGCCTCTACTACCGAGCTTATAATGACACTTCTATCAGGGGGAATGGACTCATTGATATAACCTATTGGCCAAATGGTCCAATAGAAAAGGCAACGAATGTGTAAATCCGACTTAATAAGTATCCTTTATTGTCAATACGAATCTTCTATATCGTATGTGGTTTCAATATTTTCATAAATAATTTAATGGTAACGCACTTTTGAGAATGTATTGGACCCGGGAAATCGCAAATTTAGGGAAATGCCATTTTATAATTAGCCCGGCCCGTCTACAAAGTAGGTCATAGAGATCTTCTTTCATTCGTGTGGCAGTGTCAACGATCCGGGCAGCTTGAAGTTGAAGTGTTTCAGATAAATACATCCTACCAAAACCTCTCATGTCAGCATTATTATTGTTATCATAATATGACAACCACTTTGTTGACTTCATATGTAACTATAATGGCATTGTCGCATTCATAAGACCGCCATGAACTCTGGTCGGTATGCTATATCCATTTGTATAAGCTGCACGTTTCTGGACCTTTCTCTACGCTCCCATGGAGCTCCTTAATTTCTTTTCTTAAAAGCTTGTTAAACATTGATTTTAAGTCTGATATTTATATAACATTGATTTTAAGACTGGCATTTATAATATATATTGATATACATTATATACATACATGTATAAACAAGTAACAATCATATTGCCTACACTGAAACAGTGTTTGGTTGAAATAAAAGGAATATGTAGACAATTGAATACGATCGTTGATATTAAGATAGTGATAGAAACTAAAAAAGAAAAGTGTATGATAAATAAAAGTACATAACACCGATATTTCATCCTTTTAAGCCTCTGAAGTGATGTTATTATACCAAATTGATATTCAAATGCTCTATTCAGTTTTAAATCTTGTGCCATCCTTTTAGATAGCACGTTGGCAGACACTGCTGGTGAGCTTGAGTAAAGTGTCTTGTTCAAGGATACAACGCAGCGAAAGTTCCGGAACTCGAAATTGGCCAAGTAGCCCTGCGTTCTACTACTAGAACACCGCGCCTCTGTACATCATATAAGCCTCTTATTTGATGTTAGGTTTCCAAATTGATAATCAAATGTTCTATTCAATTAGATATGTTTTGTACCATCATTATAGATAGCGCTGTTGCAGACACTGCTGGTGAACTCTACGTCCCCGATGTTTGCCGCTTCCCTGCATGCCAAGTCTTTTGGACAGTGGCACGGTTAAGACTATAATATACACTTGTAAACCTGCGAATTAAAATCATCCAAAATATACATTTTGCAACATTGATTAGATGACTGGATTAATGACCCCATTTTACATTTAACATTTTAAGGCCCATTTTCATGTTTATGATTTCCCTTCTAGATTTACCAAATTTGGCCCCAACGTCACTGAGAATGGCGAAACAGATGTATAAGATTTATATTAAATATACTACAAACTGTTCATCTGTATGTTTAGCACAATCCTGGAGATAAGAAGTGTGAAAAAATAAAAACAAGGAAAATGCAATCTACCTAATAGGTATGCGTGGGATGTTTCTTAATTGTTATTATGAAAGGGTGAAACGATCCATGCAAATCAGGCGTGCAATAGTTGAGGGCAAAGTCAAAGCTCGAGAGCCTTGTCAAACGACAGTACAAATCATACCACCATAGGTAAATCGCATCTTTCAACATAGATTTAGTTTTGGATATAGAACATACCAACTGTGTTGAAATAATCACGTGACAACTACATTTTTTGTTGAAACTCCGTCATAACACGGGACATTGTTCTAGTGTAGACTGATGTTAGCATGTAGGTAAATATTGGTCTATATGTGTAGTATATTATGTAGATATTGTAATCTGTTCCCCATCAGCTGTGTCTCACCCTTACCTATCCTCTGATCTACCTCCACACAGAGAGATAGTGGGCAGGTAACACTGGGCAACAAATCTCTTTATAATTACCCACAGCTAAATATACATGCATAGTATACCATTGTCTCAAGTGGTAGACTAACAACCGGCCGTGTTTATTGTCACATAACTACATAATCCGGCTCAGCATCTTTTTCCAGCAGAGCTAGCTAATGGCCGCCCAGACAGAGGTTACATTACCAGAACCCAGGAGGGCCAAGAGAAAGAAACATTTGATTACCCGTATTCCATTTTGCAGACAGAGTACCACACATGTTTTAGGAGCTTTCTCTTACATACCGTGTTATTCTGCAGATGTCGTGATATAATCTATCACTTCAATGTAGGTAATGTTCACGAGTTTGATTTCGCAGATTTCACAAATGGAATTACTTCGTGGATTGCTTTGTGATTTTGGAATAAAAGATTAGTTGAAGTTGAAGTTGAAGCCCGATGCTGAATCATTCGTATTGTCTAGCTTTATGTTTAACAATTGAAAAGTATAAATTGCATTGTGAATGTACACAGGATATATGTAAGAGCAAAATTACTTTATTTTCTATAATAAAAATAAGTAACAGCGAAGAGAGAAAACAATTGAAATGAACTAGGATTTCTCTACAAATCTTCAATCCTTGATTGTCTTATTCGTGATAAATTTTGTAGGTAAATCTCACAATATCAGCACATAAAGACTCGATGCTGACACCAAAATGCAAACAACGGAAATAAAAACGAAAACGTGATTACAACCACATGGTCCTGGCATAAATTCCAAACCCACGATCCATATATGTATTATATGATACATATAACTTGTTTATGGACCGTGGGTTGGGATTCGTGCCAAGTCCTAGTAAGTAAAATGGCATAAGATCCCACAGGAAGAAAGATCTAAAACGGCAGAGAATACTGAGAAAATAACGAAACCATATATTATAACACAAAATCTATTAAACGTGGGCAAATGTAAATACCAGACTAACACTGAAGATTTGCTTGATGACCATTACAAACTTACAAGGAAAATAGAACCAGGTGTTCCGGAAGAGTAAGCAACTTCTGCTTCATAGACGACACCCGCCATATAAATCTAGGTCACGACGACACCCGACATATAAATCTAGGTCATGACGACACCCGCAATATAAATCTAGGTCACGACGACACCCGTCATATTAATCTAGGTCACGACGACACCCGCCATATAAATCTAGGTCACAACGACACCCGCCATGCAAATCTAAGTCAAATTCGGGTTACGTCACAATCACAAACACGTCTGACTTCATATCGCACGAGGAAAATAATATTTCCAAATGATCATGGTGTCATCATAAAACTTTCTCATGATCTTCATCAACCTGTTTCTCAACTGCGCAATAGTAACGTGTCCTGTCGTCTCCTGTCAAACCAGCTTTATACTGTAAATGGACGTATTTTAGCGGTAGTCTTATTTTAACGATTTTATTTCTGAAAGCATTTCGATTTAATTATGATTACATTATTTGCATTTCTTACATATTCTTTATTTTTTATTCATTGTGGGTGCATCAATTCATCCATGGGCTTATGTGTTTACAGTCGGTTATGCACTCAAATTTGAGTGCGCAAAAATACGTTTACAGCAGGACTTCGTGATATTTTTAACATTAATATTTACTGGTGTAATGAACGACAAATATATTGATAGTTAATCGGTAAGCTGACATTTTATAACATTGATATTGTGATAATGAACGGAGCTCAAATACGTTGTTCACATGCACCATTTCACACGTTAATTTTCCGCTCTCAGTTATTTTTATACAAATTAACCCAATATTAAAGTAATTATTAGCTATAAATGTCTTATCAACTTTCCAATGTTTTGACAGCGTGTGTAGATTAGCCAATCTGACAAAAAGTTGTTAAATAGCAAGTAGGCGACAGTTTTCAGTGTACAATTATACAGTGGTGTACTGAATCTCGTCTGTAATTTAGTGTGTCACGGAGACACTGTGATGTAATCACATCGGGTAAGCAGAGTACATCATCAGAGGGTTATTGCTATATCCACATCCGTCAGGCAGAGTATGTGGCATACAAAACACATTTCCTTGCATCTGACTGTTACATCTGCACATAATGTGTACGCAGACAAACGATGAATGGCGTAGCTGTGATTTTATCCACGTAATACGTCAGAAAACCCGCGAGAACAGCCAGCAATTCTCTCGTATCAATCCCACAATCTTATAGTAGTATGTGTAGTTCATATTTCCGTCTTCAGAAAAGAGCAATATGCATTATGTTTCAACGATTTTTTGATATAATGAGACTTCAATTAATGCTAGTAAAATTTAGAAATGTGATTTATGTTAGATCCATTTTAATTTTCCCATCTTATGGGATTCCACACTGTCCCAATATTACTGAAGAATCCTAGCAGGACTTTTCTGATCACAAATTTCAATTGTTTTTTCCAAATTTAATAAAAGTATATTTCCGTTATTATCGGTACATGTTAACTGCAACTATTTCAAATAAATTATTTTGGAACGTAATATGTGTTAATAGTGAGATCAATGATATGGTCATGTTAATATTGTGTGGGAGGCTTACCATTGACCGAATAAATGGATACATGTCGATCAAAGTTTTTTTTCTGCAATTTGATTGGTCAACCACTTACAGCGGGCGTAATGACATCATGTGTGTAGTGTTTAATACCTATCTGATTGAATCGGGGAATATTGTTGTTTTATGAATGACGAAATCCTGACGTGATCTTTCTGAAACCAATTTTACATTGACCTCCTTGAAAACAGGAAAATCAAGTGAAGTGTGGTTTCCTGGGACAAGAAGTCCCTACTTCCTTTGACGTGTTTTCCTTCATGTTTGGGGGGTCGTCTCTGGCAGTAACCCTACACCCACAGAGTTCCTCGTTTCTCCTTCAATACCAAGAAGGTTCTGTTTCAATGTTTTGTCAAGTATCTCACCGCTGTCAAGTTATGAATGAATTGATGGCGATGGATCATATTGGCGTGAAATAGTAGTACTATTTTCTCACTAAGGAAGTGGAGCGATGAGCGGTAGTCTTAATGTTGTTGAAACAATATAGAGTTGATCTTTTTTTGTATGCCTAATCATTATCTGACATTATAATGAGCATCTTATGACACGGACGTTTTGATTATAATGATACTTGTAACCCAATATCTTATTAATGGTATCACTTTTTTTAACATTTGGTAAGCCTTTTTATTCTAGATTAGCCCAGTACAAAATAAAAGTCTTTAATTATATCTGGCAATTTCCTATCTACAGAATCCTGCTTGATACTCGTTAAGGTCAATGGCTTGTTCCCAATATCACAAGTCCCATCATACACATCGACAACCATGCAATGCAGGTTTGCTATGATATATTTAAAGTAGCAACCATGGTCTCAAATATCAATTTCCGTATGGAATATGAAAATAAATATGACAATTTAAATTTTAATTGCCTTTTGTGGGCTTTGAGTTTTCCGTCGTTTTGCATTAGACTCTACTTTGCGATGGTAGTTTAGGAGTGTTAACAACACAATCTATTACAAATCGGATTTTCAAAGCTACTACTTTTGAGCATTATACTGCAGACATGATATGGATTATTACTGTGTACAATTGAATAACACAACGCGGAGATTTATTTCAGCAACAGTGTAACAACAATGTCCAAAAACAAAGGACAAGGGGCCAACTCAAAAATGCTATTCCCATAACATGTGAGCTGCGTGTAGTCAAAATATGGAATAAATTGCCAGAGGAAGTAATATCGGCACCAACTGTTAATTCTGTCAAAAATAGACTAGACCGGCATTGGGTGGATCACGAACTTTTACATAATTATAAATCAGAAACTCTGAAGAAATGAAACCGTTGTCACAATTCGTGTTTCTTATTGGTATTAATGTTATAAATTTAATTCTGGTGTAGAAGATCTTTGATCCTGAACTGGTAGTAAACTTAATTTAAAGGAACAATTCAAAATCAACCAGTCTTTCTATAAGCATATGATATGACGTTGATCTGCATTTTTCGGCCACTTGAGACGAAGTCTTAAGTGACCTATTGTGATCGTCCCTACTTAACAATTTGCATTTTCGACTTCTTCTCAGAAACCAATGAACTAATTTCAATGAAATTTGGCAGAGAAATCTTCCCTGGCCTGACGTCAATCAATATTTGTGAATCACCTAACCCTAACCCTAACCCTAACCCTAACCTTCCTCTCAAGGCGCAGATATGGTAGAATCAGATACAATGTACATTTTTGTATTCTTAAGATATGGAGGGATCTAAATGTGTTTTACTAAAATTCTAAATTTCATGACCCTGGGATCTCATGTTCCCCCTGTGGAGGAGGAAAATCACTTTTGTTGAATTGGAAATCATTCAAACTTGATTAGATTGATCAGTTTTGGATGGCAGTTTGATAAGCATATATTGGCCCTTGGCTGGCCCAAGGGGCTGATGGGCGGGGTCAAAATGGGTCAATCTGATTTGAATATGTAACCGTTGAGGCCAATGGTCCTCTAGTAAAATGTTATAGCTGTAACTTATCCATACTTGTTTACAAGCATCACAAGACCAATATTTATAGAGTGATCGGCTTGTTAGTGTTATATACATTACCAAGCTATACTTTGGACAAAAAATATGCTGATCTAATGCTTGTAGTCAACAGGCAGATCACGATTGATAATTGTCACGTCGAATTATATTTGAACTAAAATCCATTATTAATCGATAATTCATCGACAATTTTTCCACTGCCTTGAAAGAAAAAGGATGCAAATTTCGCAACTTAATTTTTAAACGGAATATTAAAGAAAACAAAAACATATTGGCGGTGTATTGATGACTTAACGGATATCAAACAAGAAGAACATCGGTGGACTGAAGCATAGGTCTAAAGGAGAACGATATATTAACAATATGGGAAAACGCCCACTATACTTGATCATGTCATCGGAACAGTAGCCAGGCAGCTCATGCACCAACACTTAAACTTCAACGACAGGCTTGTCCGAAGATAATGTAAAAATACAAAGACATTGAATATAACTATTTGAAGTACAAAAGTGCTTTTGAAGTTGATTTTCTACGTACATACCGCACTTGACTTTCCCTTAATTCTGAGGAATCACTCTGTTAGGTTTCTGAGGAGTGTCAAATTGTCCTCTCAAAGAAAGTTCAAACAATCACCAATCTTTGTTAGTTTGATTTGATGTGCGTATATCCCCTCTAACTATCGCCATTGTTCTTTTTGTGATCGAACAATTGATAGTTCCTCAAGAACATAGTTGCGAAAGTTAAAAACAAAATCAAAGAAGTTTTCTGTAATTGTTTCAATAGTAACTTTTGAGTACGATAATGTTGAAGTTTGGAAAGTATAAAATAAACCAGACTCTCAACGTGCCTGTTACAAAGAGGTGTGCCCATTGTATATCGCCAAATGTTACATATCACCCTACAACTTCTACTACCCACATGGCAAGGAACAATTACATATGACGGTGGAAAACATCAATCCACTTTTTGAAGTGCAAGAGAAGCAGATTTGATTTCTCCTTTGCACTTAAGTATGGGGGCGTTCAAAACATTTGTATTGTTACGACTTACACTCCATGTGATTTATACTCTTGTAATGCATACAAACCTGACTGCACCGTTCGTGTTCTCTCAGGTACTTTAAAAGTGCTGGTCGTAGCGACAGAAGCGAGTTCGACTCCTACCAACACGTGTCAGATAGCTGATGATGACATGATCGCACAACAATTGTAATGGACAAGAATGATATACTTTGTGT
Organism: Pecten maximus; assembly: GCF_902652985.1. Lineage (NCBI taxonomy): Eukaryota > Metazoa > Mollusca > Bivalvia > Pectinida > Pectinidae > Pecten > Pecten maximus. The sequence goes on along the minus strand of NC_047016.1, from coordinate 34,350,284 downwards.
TGTGAGTAATACTGGTTATATTTCATAGAGCTGTGGTTGCTTTTGTGATAGTTTCGCGTGTGCGAATGTCATCAGGATATTTTTGTCGGAATTTTCAAAGAAAATACTTTTTACGTGCCCGTACCCATTTGTTTGTACAATATTTGTTTACATTTTAGATTTCCAACAAGAAAAGAAATTGAAAGTTATGTTACAACATAGACAATGAAGGTTTACTTCTTGACGTCACTGTATTAATACTTTTAAGGGTTTTTAACTGAGATAAACGAAGGCTGGGGGGAGGGGCTGTTTTTGTTTGGCTGAGAGGATATTATAGAAATGTGAATGCCCTTGTAAACTTGGCACGGAATCAATCATATTATTGAAGGAAGATGGTGATTTTATTAAACTAATCGTACAATCTATGTATTTGTCATCACTGTTTTCATCTAATTTTAGATACTTCTGTACCAAAATTGTAAAAATGTCGCCATGACTCTTCCGTCTTTAAGTTATCAACATTTCCTAGAACTGTTTGAATGTCGTCATTGATATCACGTCTGTCATTAGCTGTGTACATTCAATAAAAAAAAAAAAATATCATGACTTTGTAGTATCTTTAAGAAGAAGTGGACAAAGGGCAAAAGAGTGGATTGACACTTTAACATGAGAATTCATTGATATAAAGTATTGCAAACATGCCGAATACGGAAATATGCACCATACAGCATTTTCGTCGTTCTAAGACTCGTCAGTGGTGAAAAGGACCTAAAGTGTGCAAGATATGCAGGAGGGACTTACGGAAACCAAAAGTAAAAACGAGTCAAACGTGAAAAAATAGTATGGCATTGTTTGGTCAATATAAATATTTCTTGAATTAAATTTTTAAAAATGAACTACATGCACTCATAATTCTGAACCAACATCGCTTCTATTTTGCCATATCATGGCATATTTGCGTCTTGCTTAAAAATATTCTTGTGTAATATATACTATAAAATTCACCATTTTTTCCTTTGCGATAAATCACACTTGATTATATAAATTACGATAAACAAATCCTTCACAAAGTAACGAAAAAGTACTGCTTTGATATGAATAAATGAATGAATATTCTTGTCGATATTGCCAGAATTTGAAATATTTTGCTTTCGTTACAAGCCAAGTTATTTGAGGAAAGAATGCACATATGATTAAATTAACACATCATAATTCCCTTTGATCTTTCCACATTTCCCTGATAATAAGGTGTATATTTCACTGATTAGCAAATATGGAGAAAATAATACACCACAGATGTCTGTATAATAAACCACATGCCGTTCATTACGTTGGAACTTTAACACGAAACCGACTAGCAAACATCCTTCTCAATTTATTAAACATCGTTGATAACATATAACACCATGGCTAATTATTGATCTAAATGTGTAACATTGTGTAAAATTACCAATCTAGGTCAAATAGCATAGCACGCTTCATCACTTCACCAATTCAGATTAAAAACACATCGTCATTCATTATTTTTTTACCAACAGATGTACAGTTGAAATAACACAACATCGTTCAAATGATTGTAAAAATTGCAAAAAAACACACAAGTTATTATCACTTTTAGTAAGAATTGATATTTAGATACAATAGAGCCAAACATGGATTTAACTGCATCATACAGATGTTTCGTCTTTCTAGGACTCGTTAGTGTTGTTAGGAACATCATACAGCTGTTTCGTCCTTCTAAGATTCGTCAGTGACGCTAGGGACATAATGCAACTGTTTCGTCCTTCTAGGACTCGTCATTGTTGTTAGGGATATCATACAGCTACTGAGGATACGCCATGTGTATTTGGAGTTGACATGTTATTTCGCCATACTCTTGACAGATTGATCCTACTGACGTGTAAAATACGCAAGAGATATGTCAATCTACACAAACGCCATTCCCATCTAATCTACCATGACTACACAATGTCTTCCTGTACTTGTAATCGTATGCGACCAAAGCTTTTGGGTGTCACAGGCGGCGCTTCCTAAAATACAAGAGCAGTTATGCTTATTTTTGTGTTGAATTTTGATATCGATTCACTCTCAAATATATTATACCAACTGTAAAATTACAATATCATTTTCGATCATTTATTATGTCTGCACAATTGTACAGGTCGGTTATTGCATTTGCAAATTCTAATGTCTACTTTTACAGTTCAATCTCGGGTAAAATTTGAGAAATAATGAGTCAATATCTTAGTTATGATAGGTTGGAACTGTAGAATTTCATACAAAGATCTGATATAATCTATTACACTAACATACATGTATTGGACCCACGAATCAGCAATGGGGTGCATTTAGCATTGACAATTCAACCACGACATTTCTCGAAATACGAAAACGAGTAATTATTTTTAGCTATTAATCATAATCGTAGTTGTATGGTACGTACAAGTAGAAAATAGTAGTCCACGGGAGATAAATCCCCAGTATATACTAGCGTTGTACAGTTACTATATCGTAAAGCTAGAGGTTTTTTGTGTGTGTTTCGTTTTTAATTTCCACGACCGCGTGAAGGCATATCCTTGTTCATGCCAATGCATAAAAATCATGATGGGACTCAAACTCAAAATTCTGAAAATATTTTGGCGCTTATCCTTAGATGTTTATATTTACCAATTTGTTTTAATGTAAAGGTCAAAATTACTTGGAAAGCAACTTTTATTCTTTATTTGTTTTAAATATAGTGAAATACAGTTGAAACCAGCGTGACCCACTCTTTGTAGGATTTAATAAACTTCTCGCACTGTTGTCTAGTCATTCTTCGTTATCCAATCAAACACCATATTTTGCTTCAAATCAATTACCATTTTAATGGTTATATATAGTTTTTATTTTGTCTACATCAACAGTTTTGATTTAGTTTTAAATCCATTTTGGGGGAAAGCGGATTTGTATAAGATTATAAACAGTGCAAGTTTATGGTTTTACCGACATTAAACATGAACTTTGTGATTTATGTTATCAGACGGTTGGGCAGGTGTCCATGCAATATCTGGTGAAGCCTGATTCAAACTGTCTACAAGATCGCATATGTGTTGTGTGTTTACCGACAATAGGTTTAGAAGAACAATAGACATTGAAGTGTTGTATCTTAAAATATTGGCCATGTTTTATCGTACAATTGAGAAACACATGGTATTTGTTGATAGATTTATCACAAGGTTGATCCATGATTAGAACAGCATTGGGTGTTTTAACTCTGTGAAAAAGGAAGATATCATGCGCAAATTAGTTGAGCAATAAATGAGCAATATATCTGAAAACTTTACTCTGCGTCGAGCACAAAGAATTTCTTCCTGTATACGTCTAGGTAAAATAATTTATCACCTTATGGCTACATTTAATGTATAATTGAAAGGAAACTACATTTCAAAATTCCACATAAAAGAGTTTATCAAGAAAATTTATTTCTGATAGCTAAAGCCTTGAGAGGTGTAGTTTTTAATATAAGACATTATATAGCCCCTCCCTGTCCTTATCAGTGCCAGGCAGTAGGAGTCTGTATTGTTATCGCCACGGACCGAACCCTACTTGTTTAAGATATAAGACTGCAAAGCCTCAAAACATACACATCCATTAGTCTTCCTATCCTAATTGAGTAGCATTGTCTAAAAATAACTGGTTCTATAAACACTAAACACGAATTGTTTCCAATATATATCGTAAAACAAAAAATGTTCACCATTTTAAAATTACCTGCCTCATTGTTTTATTTTCACCATTGAACGAATGGCAGACTTACTAACGATATAGAATTAGATTATCAAGATATTGTTGAAAATGTCAATTATACGCACTATATGTACGTATATCATTTTTATCTACCTTTTTCGATTTCTTCAATAATTCTCTAAACAACAACAACAACAACAACAACAACAAACAAACAAACAAACAAAACGAAACGAAAGAAAACAAAGGAAAAACTTAAAACCACTCAATAGCTGTTTTATCAAACATGTATTTCATGTCCATTGTATGCCTTCCTTTGTGACCAAAACGGCCATTTGCAAGGTTCCATTTCCCTTATCAAATGTCTTGTATTCGATTGATTGTTCGTATTTCTCGGTAGAACATTGTCTGTTTTGGAATAACAATATGACCTAAGTATTAAAACACTGTCATATTTTCCAACACAGCCGTCATTTTTATGATATAACGATTGGCCAATTGAAGGTGATACTCCCTGATTTGACATCATGTGAAATAACATTCCTGTTTTTATTGAAGTAGGAAAATTGAGACGTTCTGTGAGCGAAATCTGCCAGACAGATGGACAATAATCGTCCAACACCTTAGTTCATATTAAAACTGTTACAGACAGTAATTTCTCTCAACGTACCGTGAAATTTTTATGTCCCTTTCCTACTCACTTCCGAAATACCAGCATATAAACGAAAAATGAACATTTTCATTATTAATTCTGATTTTTGTTCTTCATACAAAATTAAGTAATGCTGGTAGTTATCAGGTTCTGTTTTGTTTCCCATTACATTGAGATGTTTGGGATTTAATGTTCCGTAATTATGTGTTGTTCCTGAGTAGTTCCCCGGCATTAAATGAGAGTTAAACAAAGACCCCGGTATCAATGGTATTGAAACCGAAGTGAGAAGGAAATCCAGACAATGGGCTGTACATGATCAGGCATCCCGTTACGTTGATGTCATACAATGTGACGAGAAACTGACAACTTTGTGAGCTTTAAATTAATTTGGTCGAAAGACAAATATTATTTTAAAATTGTCCATTATAAAGGTTATTTAGGAAGTCGTCTCGTGAATTTGTAATTGGTACGAGTGGTTACTCTCCGTCGGCGTGTTATGTTGATGTCACCATAGAGGCGTGACAGCAGCCCAAATAAAATGTCACACATCCTCTTAAATCTCTAATCATTTCCAGTTTGACCATCTGCTTCAAGTTTGTTTTACTGTTTTATTCAATGGTTTTCTTATATATTAAAAATGACAAATCGTTCTACTATTCATTATTAGAAATGACATAAATGAAAAATAAGAAAAAGCAAAACGATTTCGATAAAGACAGAAATGTAACTGTTGGTAACTTAATTTGACAGTAATTTTGTTCGAAGAAAATAGAAAGTTGATAAAGTTATGTCCTTTTGTACTCACTTCCGAAATACCAGCATATAAACGAAAAATTAAGATTTTCATTACTAATTCTGATTTTTTTGTTCTTTATAAGTTAAATATGGTTATATTTCTGCAATTAACTTATACCGATATAATTTCCGGCCTCCTGGTTGGCGTACATTTAAATTGAAGATAAGTGAATCTAAGATAAGAAGTAAAGATTTAAATGTACAAAGTCTTTAAGAATTCCAGTATGGTAGTGTACTTGTAGTTGTCAATGACACGTTTAATTCGGTCATTCTGACAAGCATTAACCAGGGAAACTAATTAACTTACTGAAAAAAGAAGATTTTGTCGGTTCAACGTTCTGATTAGGTAAAATGTTCTCAAATTGACAATTCAGCAAATATCCGGTTCCATACCGCTTTTAAGATAGCCTGTCGCCACATCGTCGTCTAAAGAAATTATATGGATCTATAACTTGCAAGTGTTTGGTTAATTTTGTTTAACGGCCAATAAACAGCTAGGGTCATTTAAGGACATGCCAGGTTTTGGAGGTAGAGGAAAGCCGGAGTACCCGGAGAAAAACCACCGGCCTACGGTCAGTACCTGGCAACTGCCCCTCGTGGGTTTCAAACTCGCAACCCAGAGGTGAAGGGCTAGTGTTAAACACATTGACCACTCGGCCACCGCGGCATCTTCTCTCTTGTAAGCTCCTGTATCCAAGGTTGCTGACGTATTATCCTAAAATTATATGCACATTTTAGCCAATTTGGTCAAAGGCTCTAAGCAAACCAGCGGCCAGATTATAATGATTTATTCGCTATGTTGGGTAAAGTTCTGGTAGAAAGGGAAAGAAAAAAATACAGTTAAGAGCCAACGCCTCGCTTTATGGTTACAAAAATATCAATCTGTTTTGATCATCGACAACAAAAATATGTATTGACACAAAAAGTATGACGCACTGTTATGCCAAGAAACAATGGAGGCATGGAAGACTCCTTCATCTCCCGCCAAAGACTGGCCAATGTTTCTGTTAACGTGACGTTACCATGGTTACATATTTATCAATATCGTCCTTCGGTAAAATGTTCAAGCACTGTGATATCAACTAATCATCCCATGCATTATTGTAATCAGTTAAAATTTCCACAATGCATAGTCGTGGCTAAATAAATTGATGCGTCTGGGCACCAAAAGGTTTGGGCTTTTTTGCTGTACAGAGTTAAACCCGAGTTTCCTCTGCCCCCCAACACCGGACGTACGGCATGTGCATTTTGGCAAATACCGGGAATATGTCTTGTTTGGCAAAAATGTCTTCAGTGAAACCCACAGAGAAAACTCGGTTAACACCGAGCTCAGCGGTAGTTAATCTTAATTAAAGAGACAAGTTTTTTCTCGCTCCCATAATGCATTTTAAACGTTAAGAAATAACAAAGAATATATTGTTGGCTATCGTGGATATAAAAATGGTCAAGATGTCTGTCCCCAAAGTCCTATATATAGTATGCTGATTTACTGATGAGTTGTAATTTGATATGTAGTACGAGTTTTTAGTAAAATTTTACTCGCCCCATTAAATAATTCTCATGATTGTAGACTTGTAATATTTGAAGGAATGCTGCGATATCATACTGAGCCTTAATCTAATGCATCGCTATATATGATAATGACAGTGAATTATGTCAGAGATTTTTTTATGAAATAAAAACCACCTTTAATCAACAAATTATTAAATTCTCCCCATCACACTTCACAGCAGGATGTAATTGGACGATGGCTCGTTACTGATATAAAACAGTAAGGTCGGAAAAAAGCGTTTATAAAAATATTAAACACAAATATACTTAGTACTCGCAGCTGCAAAGATCAAACAAAAAATGTCAGATATGTCAATAAAAAGGTCAACCCCGCTCAGTAGAGCTGTATAACTAGTTGTTACAGTTCGGATAGAGTAATCAAATTAATTAAGAAATGAAAGACCCTACTATAAGACGGTTAGAAAAACTGATAAATCTAATATGGAGATTTTTTATATAAAGATGGAGGACATGTGTTAATCTTATGGTCCATAATAATAAGTTTAAGATGTTGTAAGGTTACGCAATTGGCTAAACAACGCTGGTTAGCTTACAAATACAGCCTACATGATCTAGTTGGAGTATTTAGTTGATATTTGTTTACTTATCAAATGCTGTATAAAGATCATGTTGTAAATCTGGTCGTGGTTATTAAAGTGTTATGATATAATCTTAATGCCATCTCTTATCTCCCCTATAGAGCCCAATTGCTTGTCGTTATGAAACCAGAACCAGAATTGTTTGAGACAGTAATATAGTTTTGGTTGTAGAGAAATGTGCACTTTTAAAGTTTTGTACCGAGTATGACCTTCAGATTTGCTCTGATTTATATAAAAAAGAAATCCAATGTAATTTTTTTTTCTTTTTTTTTTTTATTATGATCAAACAAATGTAAGATCAGGTGAAGAGGTGCGTGGTAAGACGTTCCTTACCCGTGTATGTTTGTGTTTCTAGTGAAGCTGAGAAAAGAGTCAGTCTGTGCTGTCGTGGTTGTGTCCTTGGGCAAGACACTTTACCCTAATTGCTTTGGATGACATACAACGGGTCTCCCGTATGCTGTCCCGTGAGGTAGTCACCAACTACCACAAAGAGACTCCGTCTCATAATGAATCTGGCTGTTCTCGTGGCAATAAACCAAACAAACAAAATAATAACTGAACAACTTTCTATCATAATGTACAAATCTTATTTGAAAATGTATGAACTATTATATATGATAGATTTTATACAATACAAGGTATATAATAGAGCTTATAAAGTAAAATGTTGATATACACTTGTATCTGATATGTCGTTCGAGATATCCTATATAGTTTATATTATATCAGACTTCTTATAAAATATATACGATACATTATAAACTTGTTATAAGATATCTTCTGAAAAAAAAGGATAATCAATGATGGTGTTACGAATAATAAATGATGGCGTTACGGACAATAAATGACGGTGTTACGAATAATAAATGATGGTGTTACGGATAATACATTGAGGTATACGAGATTGTATACTGTTACCATATTGTGGTATAAGAGATCGTGTACTATTACCATATTGTGGTATAAGGGATTTTTGCACTTTTACTATATTTTACTCATCATCATCATCATCATCATCATCATCATCATCATCATCAGCATCATCGTCGTCGTCGTCGTCGTCGCCATCATCATCGTCATCATCGTCATCATCATCATCATCATCATCGTCATCATTATCACCATGCAACACAATATTAAAATTACTATATTGTTGTATAAGAGATTGTTCACTTTTACCATATTGTGGCATAAGGGTTTTTGCACTGTACGATATTGTGGTAAAAGAGATCTGTTCACTATTACCATGTTGTGGTATGAGATATTTGTACTATTACCATATTGCGGTATAAGATATTTTGTACTATTACCATATTGCGGTATAAGATATTTTGCACTATTACCATATTGTGGTATAAGATATTTTGCACTATTACCATATTGCGTTATAAGATATTTTGCACTATTACCATATTGCGGTATAAGATATTTTGTACTATTACCATATTGTGGTATAAGATATTTTGCACTATTACCATATTGTGGTATAAGATATTTTGCACTATTACCATATTGTGGTATAAGATATTTTGTACTATTACCATATTGCGGTATAAGATATTTTGCACTATTACCATATTGCGGTATAAGATATTTTGTACTATTACCATATTGTGGTATAAGATATTTTGCACTATTACCATATTGTGGTATAAAATATTTTGTACTATTATCATATTGTGGTATAAGATATTTTGTACTATTATCATATTGTGGTATAAGATATTTTGTACTATTACCATATTGTGGTATAAGATATTTTGCACTATTACCATATTGTGGTATAAAATATTTTGTACTATTATCATATTGTGGTATAAGATATTTTGTACTATTATCATATTGTGGTATAAGATATTTTGTACTATTACCATATTGCGGTATGAGAGATCTGTGCACTATTACCATATTGTGGTATGAGATATTTGTACTATTACCATATTGTGGTATAAGATATTTTGTACTATTACCATATTGTGGTATAAGGAATTTTTGCACTATTACCATGTTGTGGTATAAGGCATTTTTGCACTATTACCATATTGTGGTATAAGATATTTTGCACTATTACCATATTGTGGTATAAGATATTTTGTACTATTACCATATTGCGGTATAAGATATTTTGCACTATTACCATATTGTGGTATAAGATATTTTGTACTATTACCATATTGTGGTATAAGATATTTTGTACTTTTACCATATTGTGGTATGAGATATTTTGCACTATTAACATATTGTGGTATAAGATATTTTGTACTAATACCATATTTTGGGATAAGATATTTTGTACTAATACCATATTGTGATATAAGAGATTTTGTAGTAATACCATATTGTGATATAAGAGATTTTGTACTAATACCATAGGTGGTATAATAGATTGTTCGTTATTCAGAATTACCAACTACTTCCCATATCCTGTTTGATAGACAGGAAGTGCAACAAATGCAATCGAAGCAGCTGTTTTTTCAAAAGTCAATGCGATGCTAGTTATCTGCGGAATGTTCCATTACATAACCATTCCATTATGGAGCCAGGCAGGTACATGTATTAAGCCAGTATTCTCATAGACTCACAATCCAGTCCGAGTGCTCTATCAATCAAGTGTCCGTGTTTTTTGTGCTGTTAATTAAACAAACCCAACATCTGCTCTATTTCCCACTTGAATAATAAATAAGTAAATCATCATCAAAACAGCACTCTTTGTTGATTTTGTTCACCAAAGTCAAAGCAATATTCCTATGCACTTTTATAATGATAGTTATCACGTGGACATATTTATATCTCATCTTAGAACATTATATAAATGGTACTTCTAAAAAAACTGTTAACAGACGTTTATTTTGTCAGAGTCACTGGAATTCGACTTTTATAATTCTACAAATAATATAACTCTTGTATATATACTTATCAATAACAACTGCTTATATAAAAATCTGCATAAATATAAATTAATTGATGATAACGTTATATAATGGTGGGCACTAAAATTGCCGTTTTAACAGTGATGCTGTTTACATGAGCTATGCCGAAAAAGAAACGCAAGACATAGTCTACCTCACGAGGTTCAGCAAAATCAGCTTAGTCGATATGAAATCAATGACGTCACAATATCACAATAGCCGTCAGAGAGAGAGAGAGAGAGAGAGAGAGAGAGAGAGAGAGAGAGAGAGAGGGTTTCATCGATCCCATATATATTATATAACATAGTAACACAAATGACGAAGGAAGACAACTTTTTCACTCGTGCCCTAACCCGGGCCTTCGAACGCACGATCTACGGCACCCAATCGCCTAGCCAGAAATACCCGCAGCTTATACCACTGAGCCACATCGGCGTTCTGAAAAACGAACGTTTCAATGGCGCAGTGATGGTCGGCCCGATACCCTGACGTGATCATTGTGGAAGTCGTCTATAAGATGATATGAATACCTGGATCGCAATGCATTTACATACATGGTTTCACCACAGTCCAACTACGACAGAAAATGCAAATCTTTACCTTCGGATCACCAACACATAATGCATATATAACACAGACATATACGAAGACAACTGTATTACTATATATATGTATAGCCGACAAACATATAACAAAGTTGACCCCAGTTATATACATTCCTTTCTCTTTATCAAATGTTCCTCTCACTCTTGACAAACCTTCTTCTTTAGTCAAAGAGACCTTCCACTTAACCTTTCTTCTGTATAATTATATTATATATGTATCCCGTGTATATCATACTAACTCTACCTCGAGTGATAACTCCTTGTTTATATAGTGAACAGGGTCAAGAATAGCAAAGATAAAACACATACGGTACCCTTTTCACCATAAAATCCCATTGGGTAATATTTGCCATCAAAATAATTGTAATAGATTATAAGGTTTATGGCATGCCAAGTTTCGTCTTCAACTACACAGACATTACGCACATCAGTTCAGGGGAGACAATTCTTACAAGCAAGCTCTTCTCCAGTCTGTGATATTTAAAGAAAATATAAGTTTGATTTTGTACATGTTACTCGTATTAAATGTATGGCCGCTGAGGTTTGTAAGATTCTTTTCTGGTATTTCTCCATATATTCTACATTGACCTTTTATTTGAAAAACATAACTGGTCTAATTAAGAAGTGAAACATCACATTTTAAATTATATAATGATACGTACACGTTTTGGAAAATTAAAAGTAAGGCGCATTAAATATCAATTAATTCTGATGTACAAAAAGATTGACCACTTAACTCCTGAATATTTGTATAATATTATCAAACCCTTCATTATTACACAAGATATCCCTCGTCTACGCACTAACAGAATTTTTAACATTCCTCAATCTAGAACTCGTATTTATGATCTCAGTTTCTTTCCGGATGTCATGCGCCTTTGGAATAACCTTTGATCCTTCTATCACTTCTTCGCCTTTTCTCGGCACCTTAAAGAAAAGACTTAAAATATACAAATACCTTTAAGAAATATCTCTGAATTTTTCATTACCTGTAATCCCAGAAAATTAAATATATTATTAAGTCAATTACGTAACAATGCCTGCGATTCGAATAGTGATAAATGTAATTATTATCTTATTCTAGATCCAACTAGTTCCTGTGGGGCGCCTTATGAAAATTGTAATCATTATTTCTATTTATGGGTAATCTATACTGCTTTGGGACACTTTTTAAATGATATTTCTATCTATTTTGGATATTTAAATGTAGAATTACATTCAACTGGTAACCCATAATATCATTTGATGATAATGAATATATTTTAACCAAAGTTTAATCACATAATTAAAACCTGATTTATTTCAAATTCAATATACATGCATGTATTCGTCGGTTTATAGGAATCAACTTAGATAGGCTTATCTGCTTTTGTCTTATTCTCTTGTATTTATTTGTGCAATAAAATTGGTTGAAATGTGCTATTTGAATTCTGTGAGTTGTCCCCCATAGATATATTATCGGCCAATTTTAATGTAAAGTAGTTTTCAACCAGATGCATGATCCTATGGGCGGCCGTTTTAGGATAAAATACAGACACTACTTAAGTGCAAAAAAAGCCAAATGGCCATTATGTTCTTTTGACACTTAAGTGCAAAAGATTTGCACTTAAGTGTCAAAAAAATTATTTGCACTTAAAAATGAAGCGGTTTCCAACAAGAAATTCACCTACCGAAGTAATTTTTTCGACTGGTCCAAAATGAAGTACAATGATTGGTCGACCAATGGGCGAAGTTCTATCAATTTCGTATCGACCAATCAAATCATGCATACTGTCGCAGTTTGCCCTAGCGATACGTAAACAATATGGCGGCTTCTATATTACCTCGTGTTATTCTTGTAACCGAGCGACTCGTCAGCTGAAAGGCCGTAAGGCCGTAATAGCGGACGTAAAACCCGTAAATAAATAGATAAATAAATTATAACCGACAAATGTCGCCCGAGACACGAATTTCATGGAGGTGTCCACAGTTGAAACAAATGCTCGGCAATTAATATAAAGATAGAATGTAAACAATTTTATCGAAATTAGCTGTAGTGATGAGGGAAGTAACCTGTTGGTTTTAAATGGTACAACTGATCAATGTGAAATATAAACCATAATAGAAGGTTTTTTTACAGTAGACCTTCTTTGACCACGTCTTCCAGTATATGTTTGGTAGCAAGTTATGGTAATATTACATAGTACTGTCTTTACCACGCAAATATCTATGAATTTACTTACTTTTTGTGGAAATAAATGCAACTGCATTTGACTTGAATGCAAAGCTGAAAACCAGAGCTTGAAACTGTGCTGGTTGAATTATTATGTCCCACCCCAAGTATTGATTAAAGAAATATTCCTATTTTGCAAAGAGTATCACATGTCATTGCGAATATCGACATTTCCGGGAGAGTAGCATACTAAATGGGATTCACTGTAACATTTATGACCAAAATAATGTAAACAGTGAAGGAATAAGGACACTTCACATGCTTTTATGCATTAATTTAGACATATTTACAATTACAGGAAATTCTTAGTAAAAAATATAAAGTAAAAGCCTCCTCCCCCCGCCCAGGCCTGATAATGTAAATGGATGATAATCTAGGGATAAATTTATAGTTTTTTGCACTTAAGTGTAAAAAAAAAGTTTTTCGCTCTTAAGTGTAAAAAGTTTTTTGCACTTAAGTGAAAAAAAAGTTTTTTGCAAAGTTTTTTGCACTTAAGTGTAAAAAAAAAGTTTTTTGCACTTAAGTGAAAAAAAAGTTTTTTGCAAAGTTTTTTGCACTTAAGTGTAAAAAAAGTTTTTTGCACTTAAGTGTAAAAAAAAAGTTTTTTGCACTTAAGTGTAAAAAAAGTTTTTTGCACTTAAGTTAAAAAGTTTTTTGCACTTAAGTGTAAAAAAAAGTTTTTGCACTTAAGTAGTGTCTGTATTTTATCCTAAAACGGCCGCCCATATGATCCTGCTTAAATTGTTCAGTAATTTTATTTAACTGCTTCTTCCATTTTTCCATTTCCATTTTTAATACACAATACACTGTATGTTAGTGTATTTTCTGCCATTTTTTATGATTTGCTATATTAGCATAAATTAACGTGTGCAAATTACACTCTAATAGTGTTTTAACTCCTTTTTTTAGTAACACCTGTACGGTATACTAGTGTTGATGATCAAATACTATTTTCTTTTATATTGCTTTCGATTATGTAGTTACAGTAATTGCATATCTCTGTATTGACACTTGCTATAATCGCGAACGTACAAATTTGAGTTGTCAAAGCTATGTATCATTTTATATCGGTTTCGGGAGAACGCAGATTTGGTATGCATTAAATCTGAGTCAGAGACAGTAGTCCCATATGTATATATTGTCGGGTTTCATACAGTACTTGAGTCCGGATTTTGACAGTATAGCCGGACCATATATTATTCAGCACATCCAAAACTGGGTCCGTGAAACTCTTTACATGTACTGCAAACCGGCCCCAGCAAACGGATATTACGAAACTTATACTATAGGCCTGTGCCTCGGCTACTGGGGTAAGCATTGTACAATTAATAGTTTAGATATGTAACCATTTATCCATAATCATTCAATTCAAATTAAACAAAAATATGCCTTAGTCGATTTCGATAAATGTGCTGGCGTAGCGGTACTGGCCGGAACACGCAAATTGATATGCCTACTTCATTCCAAAGCCACTCAGACTTTCATATGAATCGATGATTTATAGGATTGCGTATATACGTATTCCTCAATAAAAAGGGGACTTTTCAAAACAAAATAGGAGACAGCACAATGATTGACTAGGGCTACATGTAATTGGTATCGACTTTGATTGGGAGTAAGAATACTAGTGATAGGTCTAAGTTATAACCTATGTACTCTGACCCCAAATCATTAGCGTTAGATATTCAAGTTATCTGATTAATTGGATTTTTGCTGAGTTCAGCGTCCTGTGAACAACCAGTGCTAAACCAAGATCGTTTTGAGGCAGGGTCTCCTTGTAGTAGTTGGTGACTACCTCACTGAACAACCTGCAGGAGGCCAGTTGCATGCCTCTCAGAGAAGTCTCGACCAACCATAAAATGGCAAAAAACACAGCCATAAAACAAACATTATTCGAAAACGCTGACCAATCTCAGAAGGCTAAATATTAATGTCCCTTGAACAGATCAAGTTCTATTTGCCAATCAACTAGCTACATGTACATACAGTGTACTGTTGTAGCAGAAAAGCATTTGACACTTTTGAAAAAAAAGCCAAAGTGTCAGTTACTTTCCCTACAACAGTTGCTACCAATTCTAAGCTAGCACTGAGCTCTATTAAATAAAGAAATTTGTTGCACAAAATTTGTTTTACCAAATCGCAAAATACAGCAATAAAAAAAAATTAGAAAACATGAGTAAGATATACATTTGATGTTTTTTATGTAGAATTTTTTGAAGAACTTGATATGGAGAAATTATGAATTTGTAATTTTCATTTTAAAATATTTTATTAATATATTAAGATCAAAATATTAAAATATTTTTTCCAATGAATATGTATGTAACCTGGTGAATATTGTATTGGTTCTTAAATTCATTATCATACCATAAAATTATTTACTAAATTCCCAGAGGTGTACATGCATGTAGCTTGGTGTTGGAAGAAACAGAATGTAAATGAATGAATGTACCTCTTTATACATTTAATATAACAAACAACTGATTATTTACCCTGATCAATACAAAGTAAAAAAAACTTAGTGTACAAGATAATGATATAAGCTAGTAATCCATATTAACCATAATAGTTTTTCTATTTGTTGCAGGGCCTGATGTTTGTCTATCAAGATGCAGTTATTTCGCATTCTGAATAGTTCTTTCCGGACTCTCAGACAATCTGGCAATCTGTCTGTGTATCAATGGAGAAGAGTATACCCTTGTGTACAGTATTGCTCCTCTTCTGTAGCTTCTACCAACATCTGTGTAGAGAACACCTTAAGTAGCCAGGCTGTCATCATTAAGACACGAAAACAATTGGGATTCAACTTCTACAGTATAGACGATTCTGATCCTAACATCAACGAGAAGAGACACGTACGTGCATCATTCATATGTAAACAGTTTAAAAAATTGCAATCATCATGTAGTGATGACAGAAAGTCTGCTAATGGTATTAACATAGAGCAAGTTTGGGATCTGTTCAAATCAATAAATTCAGACCCATCTCAACTGCCGTTAGGATGTGTTGCCGAATGCGTTTCAGCATATGTCGAACTTTCTCTGGCGATTTGTGCTAATGAAACCGAGAAGACAGACTGTCTCAGCCAGAAGGAGTACTGCATGTTTGAGACACATTTGAAAAATAATCTTGAGTACTTGCCATTGTACCACCGAGTTCAGATTTATAATACATTCTTTCCATGCCGATTGAGGCATCCACAAACTGTTTTGTTCTTTGCTTGTGAGAAGTTACTTAAAGAACAGGTACCCATGGTAACGGAACCAAAGGAAATTGTTGCGTTGTGTCAAGTAGTTAATGACAGTGAACAACCAGAGTTGTGGAATAGCATTGAAAAATGTATTGGTGAGTTTGTAGATAGTTTGTCCTTAACCCAGGTATTGTCATGTCTGCAAACGGTCATAAATAGGGCGTCTCTTGATCTCAACGGGGTGACCAACAGAAAGCTTCAGTTGCAGCTTTGTAACAAAGTCCTTGAACATGAGATGCCACCGCTTCAGCTATACCACCTAACAGTCATTGCATCAGTCATGAAGAAATTTTCCATGGCAGACGAGGTGCTGCTTCCAAAGCTCTGTGACAGAATCATGGAGATATTACTGGACAAAGGTAAACAAGTATCAGAAAGACAGACAGAGAAAATCAGTGATCTGTTGAATAACGTCAGCAGATTTCAGTATGGCCGTAGGGATATATTTGATATGCTTGTTGATAGATTGTTAAAGTTGGATTGTAATAACAGATCTTTGAGTGTTGGCATTAGCTCCAAAGTCTTGATAAATGCTGCAAATCTGAACATTTCCCTGTCAAAGGGTGAACAATTCATTCAGGAGTTTTTAAGTACAGAGAACAACATGAAGGACCAACATACATGGATTCAGTTATTATGGGCCTTCTGTGTGATGGGCCAGGAAAACATGGAGGTCGTTGCTGAAGGAATAGAGACCTTGTTTAAATCTACGTTACAATCATCTATTGAAGGTAATTATAGATACCAGGTAATTCTCTCACAACCTGTATGGGACACAGATGGCAAAACTTTTTTTTCGCCCGTTCATTCATGTCTCATTAAAGTTTGAGGCTACATACATTGTACAATAGGCTGTCTATATATGTAGTATATATACTGTCAGCCAAAAATTATATTGGTAAATTTAATTCCTTGGTATTGCTTTTAATTTTATGAAATTTAATTTTTTGAAATAGCTATCATTTCTTTCATTTGTGCTACTAACGTTCCGATTCATGTTCCAACAAAAAGGTCTGACAGCATACTGCATGTAGAGTTTTTTGAAATTGAGAAATTTCTTTAACACTTATAGAGATATCCTTCCTAATTTAAATCTTTCCATACAGTACTTTTTAAACTTATAGATAAATTAAATTTTCAAAGTCAAAAACTATCATTAAAGCCTACACGTTCTAATTAGTGTTGATAGAGAGCTCGACTTTGTTCCTATAAGTGGTTCAAGATTTTTTCATTTAGTTGGCCCATTGAGTTAGTTCTTTACATGTATATGTTACATTTCAGATGACAACAAAACAAAAGCATTAATGTCCATGAGGAAACTGCGTGATATTGCCGTGACTAAGAATATTCCATTGGACTCGCTCCCTTTCTTGTCTAAATTACAGGAAATGGAACAGCAGAGGGTAAGATCATTATAGACATAAAATCCTCACCACATCACAATATTATATCTAATGTCATTGTTATGATGTGTAACACATAGATCATTTATAGACATATTTAATTATCATTCTGGGATGTGTACCGCAATATGTTGTGATATTTAGTGACCATTTGATGAAAATATTTGGTGACCATTTGATGAAAATATTTGGTGATCATTTGATGAAAATAGTTGGTGACCATTTGATGAAATGTGTCAAGCAACAGGAAAAAATGTCACATATGTGTTGTATTACTCATCATTATATGGAGAAAGTATAGAGGTTATATTGTCACCAATATGTTATGATATTTATTTTTGTACATGTATATAATATAGTTAATATAAATACCAATGTGTCTTAATATAAATGTGTATACCTTATATTGAAGATAAACTTAATTTTTGTTACTTTGCACAATATGAAAATCACCCCCATCATTACAACACAAGACTAACAACTAAGGCCTATGCTGTCATGAAAGGATTACAGTTTTACCATAATATGTTTTTTTTTCTAGAAAAGTGGTCCATTTGAGATTGTTGTGTGTGACGCTATAGAAAAAAGTCTACCCGAAGGTTCTTACTGCAAAAATGTTGTAACACCAGCAGGACACAAGATAGGTATATTATATATATATATTTACATTATTTTAGTTATGTATATTTCCTTGCTCTCATTTCCCCCCCAAAAGTGACATCAGTGTGAAGTAAACTGTTTGACACTGGACCAGTACTTGTATGTTATACTGCTTACCTCCCTTTGGTCAAATTATTTTCATTTAATAAAAGATTATGTATGCTATATTAATTTAATTGTATTAATAAGGTTGGTCTGAAATATCTTTTCCACATAGGTTTTAAATATTAACTGACATCTCTTTGATTTATTCATAATCCATGTAAAATTGAAATTAATGGCCAAATGTCAAAAACAGGTCCTTTTTGTATAATTGAGAATTTGACATGATGTTAAAAATTTAGATTGGTGTACAATTTGTAATAAAGTGTTAAATGTCACTTTCATTTAAGACAAAGTCAAATGTTTGTTTTAGAAATAGAAGTCTATGTGAATGGCAGTGGTGAAGCTGTAGTGAGAAATGACCAGATGACAGATCTACACAGGTACAGTATCAATAAACCCAACTATGATCATTGGTCCTTTGAAGTATATAAGGCACCAATGTAAAACAATACATATCAGTAATGTTAACTGAATTTTAAGAACTATTTGAATGTTCCAACCAATTAATGAGAAAAAAAATTAAAAAAATTGTTGTTGAACTTTTGAAGCTTTACATCAATTCAAAACATTGAAATAACTGGCGCTGTCTGCATCTACTGATTTAGCATGCGCTTTAGATCTGTAACAAATAACATAATCTGTCTCTAGGTATGGTATGTGTGACTAAAAAGTAAAATGACGAAACTTCATAAACAGCACTATTGGGCATTTTCAGGGTATTAAACCAAAAGTCTAGGTCACAGTTTCCATTTGATGTTACTGGTTTGAAGTGGAATATTTAATTCATCAATTCAATCTAATACTTTATCTCAGTGAATTAAATATTTTTAGTTTTGTCACTTAAACATTGGTGATATTATAGGGATCTAGCTTTAAGGTCAAGGTTATAAGTCAAGGTCATCCAATTTTTGTTTTGCTTGCAAAAAGTAGGTGGCATAGGTATCAATATGTTGGTGTCGTTGGTGTCGGCAGTGTTAATGGTGTCAGTAACATCGGCTGCACAGATATTTCTGTGTGATGACTCAAGGTTTCTTGGGCCGATCAAACTCAAACTTAATGTAGATCTTGCTTACCAAAAGGGCTTGCTTGGGATTGTTTTTCAGGTCTGAAGGTCAAAGGTGAAGGTCACTGTAACTAAAAATAGAAAATTTGTTTCCTTGTGATTACTTAGGATTTCTTGGGCTGATCAAACAAAAAATTGTGCAGATCATCCTTACCAAAAGTGCTTGCTTGGGTTGCTTTTCACATCTGAAGGTTGAAGGTCAATGTCACTGTTACTAAAAGCAGAAATTTGTTTCATTGTGATCTTTTTTGGCCTATCAAACTCAGTTTTCATGCAGTTTTCCCTTACCAAAAGTGCTTGCATGTGATTGTTTTAACTAGTCCTAAGGTCAAAGGTCAAGGTCACTGTTACTTTAAAAAGAAAATGTTTCCATGACATAGCTCCAGTTTTCTTGGTCCGATCAAGTTCAAACTTCAGGTGGTGCTCATTTGCCGAAAATTCCTGCTCTGACTATTGCTGAATTCCAAGCATACTTGAGTGATGCTGGTCTTGCTTAAATTTCTTGAAATGAAAAATGTATCCATTTCTTTGTTATCGCCTAACTTGCTGCACAGGCGACACATCACATCCACTTAAATGGAATTATTGTTTTTCCTTCGTACAGCTTAAAGTTTTAGGGAAGGAACTCAATAAATTAATTCTTTAATTCAATAGATGAAAAAATATCTAAAGTATTTTGCATAACTGCTTGGACTTATTTCTAAGGTCAAGGTAAAAAACTGAGGTTGAAGTTCAGATGTGTTTTTTTTGTTTGATGAGTTCATATATTTTTGCTACTCTAGGTCAAAAAGATCTAAATACATGTACATGTATAGGTATTTGGGTTCTTGTCAACAATAGTTTGTATAATCTCACCAAGGAAAAAAAGGCATGATTGAAGTTTAATAAAAATTTTCTCGCACAATAGCTTCAATATTGGTGAGATGATACCTTTCAGTTTCATGATATATTGAACCCTCAAATTGTTACTTGAAGATCTTTTCTTGGCTTATGGACCATAGTTTGATGTGATTACACAGGATTGCAGTAAAAACGAGGGGATACTTCACATTCTCCAGACCAGACCGCCGTCCCTTAGGCTGGGTAATGATGGAGAACAGAAACCTGGTCAAGGAAGGCTACACAGTATTAGAGGTAGGGCTGAACTTACTATGACTGCTATGTGTGTTAGTGAAACTCACTTCACTGTAATACAGGTATAAACAGTCTGAACATCCTTAAAAGTGATAACATGAAGTTGGATGCGCATGGTTAGGTCAAAATCTTATGGGGCAACAAAATCAAATCTCACATGTCATCCAATCAAATAATCCAATAAAAAGTTATATTTGGTATGACACTTAAAGTATCCCTATTTTCTGTTTATCCAACCAGGGAACTAGAGAGAATTTCCCCCCGATTGGAAATATATATCATGTGGGACAGAAAATCAAATCACCTTTAATTGTTACCAATGTATATAACCAGACCTTTTTTTTTGATAGATTACCCTACCATCAATTTTCTCAGCCTTGATTTTCAGAGGATAATAGTTAATTGAAAAACATTACTATGTAGAATAAATAAGATATAGGGAATGACAATTTTTGTATATATTTAATACAATGCATTTACTGTGATATAGCCTTCCATCGGGTCCAGAAAATATGGAGGCACAAACCTTTTCCTCTGCCGGTCTCAGATTAATATATTGACTTAAATAAACTAAACAAGGCCAAGCAAAGCAATATTTTATGAGTACGTCACCAAAATGGTGGCTGGCATGAAGTACTACTCCTCTGTTTATCCATCCACAAATTTAGAAAATAAGAATTGCAGAGTTGGAGATTCATTCATGAAAATATTTGAGGTGCTGACATTTTGTAAGGAAGTTATTTGGGATCAAACACTATTGCTGTTCAGTCAACTTAGAAAATTAAACAATTTTCTATCCAAATTATTGAAATGTTTTGAATTTTATTAAATTTTGTGTTTAACTTTTGTGAAATTGGGAGCAGTAGCGTAACTGTTTCATGAACATTCCCTACATTATTTAAACTTCACAACATTAAATAATTTTTTTAAATAGTTTTTTTTATTTTGAATTTTTTTACATCATATACATAAATAATATTAAAACACAATGTTTGAAATTCTCTGAGAGCGAGTGGGTGTGAAAGTAGTATTAACATTCAATAATTACTAGGACACAGGGCCGACAAAACAGGCTATAGGTTAACTATAATGAATGATTTCACGTGTCATCCTCGATATGTTATCCTTGGTATGTTCACTTTCACTCTCTGTACCCCTAGAATAATCTTGTGGGTAACAAGTAAAGACTAGTTTGATCCTTTGATGTTCATCAAATGAATGTCGGGGTCGTTAAATTGGCCGACGTTGAACTATATGGTCATTCCTGTGTAATTCTTCATAAGAAACTTATCAGCTAGTTATATGCCTTCGATTTTACTGTGTCTTATTCCAGAGATGCAGAAAGCAAACGTAAACATAACCCCTACCACGTAGTATTGAGCTGAGAGTTAAAAACATGCGTGCACTGGGATAACAAAAACTATTGTTTTTCTTCGTTGTAGTGTAAATTGATATTGCAGTTGTATTTTTTTTTTTTTGCAGATTCCTTATCATGAATGGGATCAATTGGGAATCAAAGTTAACAAAAGCACCTACATATTAAAAAAATTACAGGAAACTGTCTCCTCAACTCTGGTTTAAAAGAGCATATTCCGAGTCGGAGTTCACATTCGTCCAGATCAGTTTAATTTCAAATGTTGGTTGAATTATTGCTGGAAAAAGGAAAAGAAAGAAATGAATTCTTTTTATCTGTTATTTCAGTTATTTAGTAACTTATGCAATGTTCATATTGTTCAGTGTGCCAGTTAAGGGCTCTTGTACTTATACACTGGTCTTAACTGGATTTCAGGGTTAAGCATGGTTTATATTTGTATAAAAGAATCGGCATGTATATGTCAGTAATTTCAGATATTTCATGTACAGAATTGCACATTTTATATATTTAAAATGAAGAATAAATAAACTCAGGTCCTTGTGGTGAAAATGGAAATAAACATGTGTGATTGGAATTTCTTTATACTGCAACATGTTCTGTTAGGATCACCTTGGAATTAGCTGTATATGTCCTTGTTTTTTACTTGGCTTAAAATGAATTTATTTCACCTAGGTTAAAATTTTGAACTCATATAGAAATGACTCAAACATTTAAAAAGAATAATCTTGAATTAAATTTTAGGGAAAAGCACTCATAATATTTAATATTTATTCCAATGATATTGTTCTGAAAACGTTTTTTTAATATGGTAATTTAAGTTTCTGTGTGAGATACTGATAGGTTTCTGTGAGAGAGGTTTCTGTGTGAGATAGGTTTCTGTGTGAGATAGGTTTCTGTGTGAGATAGGTTTCTGTGAGAGAGGTTTCTGTGAGGGAGATTTCTGTGTGAGATAGGATTCTGTGAGAGAGGTTTCTGTGAGGTTGATTTCTGTGTGAGGTAGGTTTCTGTATGAGAAAGGTTTCTGTCTGAGAGAGGTTTCTGTGTGAGATACCGGTAGGTTTCTGTGCGCATGTGGGTTAATGTTGCGTCCCGTTTTGTTACTCATTAGTGTATTCATGTAAAATATACATTGTTGTACATTGTTGCAACTTGTACATTCCAATGACGTCACATTGTTTACAGATCCCGCGTTGTGTCTGCACTGCCTGAAACGAAGGCTTCATTCTGTGTTTTTTAGTGTTTTTGTTAGTTTTCTGATAATTCAATTGATCAGGTATGATTAAATAACCCCAATCAATATGAGGTGTGAATGTAATTTTAAGTTTAAACCGCATGTTGTGAAAAATACTTCAGCTTTCACTTTGTCGGTGCATTCGTGATCGCAGCTTCGATCGGCTGTCATGGCAACGACGAGGACGGTGGTTTCATCACAGTGACGAATTTACAAACTTGCATGTGTACAGCCGAAAACTTCTAACTATACCTTATGTCTTTGGAAATCATCTGTAAATAATTAATTGAATTAATTACGATCCATTGCATTCGTTTATTAACGTTTGTTCGTTTCTATATGCCGATTTCGATACTTAAAACACTGAAGAGTTCCAATATTGGAGAATGAACATTAACACTTGCTCTATGAATTGTCCTAGAGCACCCGACTACCCTAAATCCATACTTATGAAACAGGTAAGAGCGTGAAGGTAATTGTATAAGAACAACGAAAAGTGCTGTACATTCTTACGAAAATGACAAACATCTTCAAAATTACTTAAAAAGTAGTCAATTAATCGGCGCTTCTTCAATTAACACCAGTTTATAAAGCCGTTATGTAACCATACTTGAATAAATAGAAGAATGTACAGCACTTTTTCTCGGTTTCTTAGCACGATGAATAAGTGTATCATATTTGTTTGTACAACAAAATACGTTGGTCGGGTGCTCTGGCCATATTTACCGACCAAGTGTTAATGTAGTCCTTCGTGCCGGTCACGTGACCATGCGAGAACACGAGGAACGACGAAAACATCCCGATAAAGACGTTGGACACCTAACATTAAAATCCAATCAAAAAAACAAACAGAACTAACCGGGAAATCATTAAATATTGAATTTATATTAAAACATGACGTTTTTTGTTCTTTTTAATTATAAATGCAACATTAACCCACATGCGTGAGAGAGGTTTCTGTGTGAGGTAGGTTTCTGTATGAGAGAGGTTTCTGTGTGAGATAGGTTTCTTTGTGAGAGAGGTTTCTGTGTGAGAAAGGTTTCTGTGTGAGAGAGGTTTCTGTGTGAGAGAGGTTTCTGTGTGAGAGGTATTTTTGTGAGAGAGGTTTCGGTATGAGAGAGGTTTCTGTGTGAGATACGTTTCTGTGTGAGGTAGGTTTCTGTGTGAGGTAGGATTCTGTGTGAGAGGTTTCTGTAAGAGAGGTTTCTGTATGAGAGGTTTCTTTGTGAGAGAGGTTTCTGTGTGAGAGAGGTTTCTTTGTGAGAGAGGTTTCTGTATGAGAGGTTTTTGTGTGAGAGAGGTTTCTGTGTGAGAAAGGTTTCTGTGTGAGGTAGGATTCTGTGTGAGGTTTCTGTGAGAGAGGCTTCTGTGAGAGAGGTTTCTGTATGAGAGGTTTCTTTGTGTGAGAGAGGTTTCTTTGTGAGAGAGGTTTCTGTGAGAGAGGTTTCTGTGTGAGAGAGGTTTCTTTGTGAGAGGTTTCTGTGTGAGAAAGGTTTCTGTGTGAGAGAGGTTTCTGTGTGAGATAGGTTTCTGTGAGAGAGGTTTCTGTATTAGAGAGGTTTCTGTATGAGAGAGGTTTCTGTGAGAGAGGTTTCTGTGTGAGAGGTTTCTGTGAGAGATAGGATTCTGTGTGAAAGAGGTTTCTGTGTGAGAGGTTTCTGTGAGAGAGGTTTCTGTCTGAAATACCGGTAGGTTTGTGTGAGAGAGGTTTCGTTTCTGTGTGAGAGAGGTTTCTGTGTGAGAGGGTTTCTGTGTGAGAGGTTTCTGTGAGAGAGGTTTCTGTCTGAGATACCAGTAGGTTTCTGTGTGAGAGGTTTCGTTTCTGTGTGAGAGGTTTCTGTGTGAGAGAGGTTTCTGTGAGAGGTAGGTTTCTGTGAGAGAGGTTTCTTTGTGAGAGAGGTTTCTGTGATAGAGGCAAATACAGTAAACCATTACCAGCTGGTAAATTGTATTGAAAATATATTTAGAAATAATTTCTACAAAAGTCATGGCAGGTTTTGAGAATTTTCATTTATTTCTTCTGTAAATGTATGTAATTTATACTAGTACATCCCATCATTGAAGTACTGTGCATAAAAGCAGAATGTAACTAATACTTCTTGTAATTAATTATACACAAACTGGGGCAAAAATCACTATTTTATGTCAATTTAACCTTTGGATATTGATTAAGCCTCATCTTTTTCGCAAATTTACAGATGATGCCTATTCTTCGCTTACAAATAAAATTACACTTGAACTAAAAAACATTTTCTTTATGATATTCAACATTCATTTGTTGCACAAATTGTGATAAAATACCTGTGTTTAGGAAAGAGAAAGTGGTGATTGTGTCTTATTTGAAATTGAAGCTTCCTTAAAAAAAGTAAAACATTGAGTTTTTAAGGTGATTAGCCAATTTCTGGTTTCTGAACTTGGCATTTTTTAGGTCATCTGACCCGAAGGGTCAGGATGACCTATAGCCATCGTGCTTCGTCCGTCGTCGTCCGCCGTCCGCCGTGCGCCGTCCGTAAACTTTTCACATTTTAATCTTCTTCTCAAGTTCCACCAGTAGGATTCACATGAAACTTGCCAGAAATGATCCTGAGATGGTCCTGACCAAGTGTTGTTATTTTTCGGGTTGGTCCGAAATCCAAGATGGCCGCCATAGCCGCCATTTTGAAAACACATTTTAAACTTCTTCTCAAGTTCCACCACTGCTGTTGGGCTGAAACTTGCCAGAAATGATCCTGAGATGATCCCGACCAAGTGTTGTTATTTTTTAGATCAGTCTGAAATCCAAGATGGCCGCCATAGCCGCCATCTTGAAAAACACATTTTAAACTTCTTCTCAACTTCCACCAGTGCTATTGAGCTGAAACTTGCCTGAAATGATCCTGATATGATCCCGACCAAGTGTTGTTATTTTTCGGATCGGTCCGAAATCCAAGATGGCCGCCATAGCCGCCATATTGAAAAACACATTTTAAACTTCTTCTCAAGTTCCACCAGTGCTATTGAGTTGAAACTTGCCTGAGATGATCCTGATATGATCCCGACCAAGTGTTGTTATTTTTCGGGTCGGTCCGAAATCCAAGATGGCCGCCATAGCCGCCATCTTGAAAAACACATTTTAAACTTCTTCTCAAGTTTCACCAGTGCTATTGAGCTGAAACTTGCCTGAAATGATCCTGATATGATCTCGACCAAGTGTTGTTATTTTTTAGATCAGTCCGAAATCCAAGATGGCCGCCATAGCCGCCATCTTGAAAAACACATTTTAAACTTCTTCTCAACTTCCACCAGTGCTATTGAGCTGAAACTTGCCTGAAATGATCCTGATATGATCCCGACCAAGTGTTGTTATTTTTCGTTATTTTTCGGGTCGGTCCGAAATCCAAGATGGCCACCATAACCACCATCTTGAAAAACACATTTTAAACTTCTTCTCCAGGTTCATTGGTGCCTTTGAGCTGGAAATGGATGAGGATGTCAAGGAAGGCGAGCCAACATAGTGTTATTTTTTTGGCCTCGTAAAAACTTTGACATGGCAGCAATGGCGGCCATTTTGTAACATGATTGCGCAATCATGGTTTTCCTGAACAACACCTATTTCAAACTTTTTCTCGAATTCCACCGGTGGGATTCAGCTCTAACTTACCAGAAATGATCCTGAGATGGTCCACACCAAGTGTTGTTATTTATTGGGTTGTTCAGAAATCCAAGATGGCCACTATGGCCAACAGTGCCACTATATACTTGCTACAGAGAATGCATACTACAATAATATAAGGGTTTTAATTTAGAGTCAGATGACCGTTAAGGCCCCTGGGCCTCTTGTTTTGTATAAGTTTTAATTTGTTTGGATTTACTTTGTGATCTATCATCAGCCTATTAGATGTTATATTGATTTGGTATTTTAACGAATAATTTAATTAAGCTGTAAGTGGTGTACAAAAATGTACTTACCTTTATGTTGAAGACAACTCGTAAATACAATTGTCAGACTTGATTGTGTTTTTGTATGATTGTGTCCTCCCAAGATGTTTTCTGCATCAAACCAATGTTGTATGTTTGTGTTAAAAGAAATGACTCATGGATCGGGGATACCTGCCTTTGGAGCGGTAGCCACTCCTGTCATTAAAGAAACTGCATATATTTATAAATAAACTTTTTAACTGTCTCAGTTTAATTTGTACTATTTATATAGAAGCATTACATGATGGCCATATTACTACGCAATGTGGGGATACTGTGTTAATTCAACTCAAGTGCATAACCTTTTGATTAGCTTGCTTTGTCAAAAGTACAAGGTGAGCTTATGCCATGCCATATTTTTGGGCGTCCATCATATACTGTATGTCTGTTGTCCGACTGTGCATCAATAATTTCTTCAAACAACTTCTGAACCAATGATTAAAATTTAACTTAATTTGGCTGGAAGCATCCTCAGGATGAGGGGATTCAAAAATGTACAAATGTTGTGACTGTCCACCTAGGCTGCTGAGGGGCGGGGCCAAAAGATGCAATTTGACTATATTGTTATAAAATACTTCTTCTCTAAAGAGATGCTCTGAAAGCATCCCTATTTGGTGGTAAATCAAAATTGTACAAATGGTGGGACTGATCCACATGGGGATTGAGGGGTGGGTAAATTTAACTATACTACTATAAACTACTCTAGAACTATGCACTGGAAATTGTTCATATTTAACTAAGCATCCCCAGGTAGTGGGGATTCAAATTTGTACAAATGGAGGGGCTGAGGGGTGGGGTATAAATGGGAAGTTTTGCTATATTGTAATAAACAAATTCTTCTCTTGAGCTATGTGCTGTTTATTACTCATATTTTATTGAAAGTATTTCTAAGTAGTGGGGATTTAAAATTGTACAAGTGGTGGGGCTGACCCTCCAAGAGTTTGAAAGATTTGACCATGGGCTAATAGCAAGCTGGGTTGAGAGCTGTCAGTTGTGTCAAAATATATTAACCTACACTTCACGTCACAGGAGTCAAATGTTTTCAAATCTTTAACCCCTTCTCAGTAAATGAGAACACCAGGGTCCTACTATTGGTCCAGTAGCATGCTGAGATGAATGGCTACAAGTATGTTTAGTGGCACAGAACCGACTTAATGTAAAGGTCACAAGGGCCAAATGTACTGAAATTTTAAAACACATTCATCAATGAGAGACCAAGGTTCATGATATAACTGAGAGACACTGGGTTATGTTATCAATGAGAGACTCGGGGTCATGATATAACTAAGAGATTCGGGGTCATGATATAACTGAGAGGTCTAGGGTCATGATATAACTGAGAGATTCGGGGTCATGATATAACTGAGAGATTCGGGGTCATGATATAACTAAGAGACTCCTGGTCATGATATAACTAAGAGACACAGGGTCATGATATAACTGAGAGACACAGGGTCATGATATAACTGAGAGACACAGGGTCATGCTATAATTAAGAGACACAGGGTCATGATATAACTGAAAGACACAGGGTCATGATATAACTGAGAGACACAGGGTCATGATATAACTGAGAGACACAGGATCATGATATAACTGAGAGACCCAAGGTCATGATATAACTGAGAGACACAGGGTCATGATATAACTGAGAGGCACAGGGTCATGATATAACTGAAAGACTTGGGGTTGTGCTATCAATGAGAGACTCGGGGTCATGATATAACTGAGAGACACAGGGTCATGTTATAACAGAGAGACACAGGGTCGTGACATCACTGAGAGACCCAAGGTCATGATATAACTCAGAGACTCAGGGTCATGATATAACTGAGAGACACAGGGTTATACTATAACTGAGAGGCACAGGGTCATGATATAACTGAGAGACACAGGGTCATGGTATAACTGAGAGACACAGGGTCATGATATAACTGAAAGACTCTGGGTCATGATATAACTGAGAGACTCTGGGTCATGATATAACTGAGAGACTCTGGGTCATGATATAACTGAGAGACCTAGGGTCATGATATAACTGAGAGACACTTGGTCATGATATCACTGAGAGACACAGGGTCATGGTATAACTGAAAGACACAGGGTCATGATATAACTGAGAGGTACAGGGTCATGATATCACTGAGAGACACAGGGTCATGGTATAACTGAAAGACACAGGGTTATGATATAACTGAGAGGCACAGGGTCATGATATAACTGAGAGACACGGGGTCATGATATAACTGAGAGACTCGGGGGTCATGATATAACTGAGAGACTTGGGGTCATGATATAACTGAGAGACAAAGGGTCATGATATAACTGAGAGACACAGGGTCATGCTATAATTAAGAGACACAGGGTCATGATATAACTGAAAGACTAGGGGTCATGATATAACTGAGAGGTCTAGGGTCATGATATAACTGAGAGACACAGGGTCATGATATAACTGAGAGACACAGGGTCATGCTATAATTAAGAGACACAGGGTCATGATATAACTGAGAGACCTAGGGTCATGATATAACTGAGAGACTCGAGGTCATGATATAACTGAGAGACACAGGGTCATGATATAACTGAGAGACCCAAGGTTAAGATATAACTGAGAGACTCAGGGTCATGATATAACTGAAAGACACAGGGTCATGATATAACTGAGAGGCACAGGGTCATAATATAACTGAAAGACTCGGGGTCATGTTTTAACTGAAAGACACAGGGTCGTGATATAACAGAGACCAAAGGTCATGATATAACTGAGAGACTCAGGATCATGATATAACTGAGAGACACAGGGTTGTGATATAACTGAGAGACCTAGGGTCATGATATAACTGAGAGATTAGGGGTCATGATATAACTGAGGGAGTCGGGGTCATGAAATAACTGAGAAACACAGGGTCATGATATAACTGAGAGGCCGGGGTCAGATTAACGAAGAACCCAATAGTATAACTGGAGACTCGGGTTATAAAAACTGAAAGACCGGGTCTGATATATTTAACACGGCATAATTCGAAAACTGGGGCTGTTTAAAACTGAGACCAGGGTCTGTAAAACAGAGACAAAAATATAAACGAGAAAGGATTATATAAGGGAAAACCGGGTTTATTAACTGAAGACCGGGGTCATGAATAACGAGAGATTGGGTCTTATAATGGGGGAGGGGGGGTCATGAAAACTGAGAAACCCCAGGTCTTAAAAACGAGAGACAGGCTGATAAACTAGAGACTCGGTTAAAACCGGGAAGACCCGGGTCGTTTAAAACTGAGAACCGGGTCAAAAACTAACTGGAGACAAGGGGTCATGTTAACTAAAAGGGACCCCGGGTCTGAAAAAAAAGAGGCCCCAAAGGTTTTAATAACGGGGAAAATGGAGGGATTATAAACCCCGGGATGAAAAAGAGCGGCAGTTTTAACTGAAAAAACCGGGGTCGTAAATAGAGATGGGGGTCGATTATGAGAGGCCAGGGCATTTGGAAAAATATAATTGAAGACCGGGTCTGTTTAAAATGGGGGATGGGTCATAATAACTAAAAACCCCGGGGTATTAAAAATGGGACAGGGTCAGTTAACGAAACACGGGGGTTGTATAAAAAAGAGACCCGGGGTATAATACTAAAGGACCAAGGGTCAGTTAAAATTTTTAGAGTTCGGGGTCATGATATAATGAGGGGGACTTCTCCCAAGGGGTTATCGATATAACGAGAGGTAAAAAAGGCCCGGGTCATGATATACTGAAGCAAGGGTTGTTAATTAGGAACGGGTCTGATAAAATGAGGGGAAACCAAAAAGGTCCATGTATAACTGAGAGAACGGGTATTTTAATGAGAGAAGGGTATGATAAAACGAGAGAAAAAAGGGGGTGTTTAGGGGGGTTTTATTTAAAATGGAGATGGGTCATGATATACTGAGAGGGGTCATATATAATGGATCGGGTCTTTAAATAATGAGGAAAGGGGTCATGAATAACTGGAGCCCGGGTCAGTAAAAAAGGGGAAAAACCGGGGGTTCATGAATAACTGGACCCGGGTCATGATAAAAATGGGAAAGGGTATGATATAAAGGAACCCGGGTCATGAAATAACTAAAGCACGGGTCATAAATTAAGGCACAGGGTCATGTTTAAAAAAAGGCACGGGGTCTGTAAACTAGGAACCCGGGTCATGATATAATGGGGACACAGGTCATTAAACTGAAAAAGGGTCATGATAAAAATGAGGGACAGGGGATTATAACTGAAGCCCCAGGCATGATATAACTGAAGACGGGGTTGGGTATAATGAGGAGGGTCAGAAAAAGGGGGTTGATAAAATGGAAAAAACCGGGCATGATAACTGGAGACAAGGGTCTTTTTAAAAAATTTGGGCATAAACTAGAGCCCCGGGTCATGATAACTGGGACTTGGGTCATGTAAATGAGAGCCCGGGGGATATAAATGGACCGGGCTAAAATAAAGGGAAAGGGTCTTTTAAAAAGGAGGAACGGGTCATAAATTAACTGAAGCTGGGTCAATATAATAGAGACTGGGGGTCATGATATAATGAAAAAAGACCTTGGGTTATGAAACTGAGAGCCGGGGTCTGAAATAAAAGCCCGGTCAGATAAACGGGAGGACGGGGTCATTATCACTGAGAGACGGGATGGTAAAACTGAAAGAAAGGGTTTTGTAAAAACTGAGGGCGGGTCTTATAACGGAGACACGGGTTGAATAACTGGAGACCAGGGTCTGTTTAAAGGGGGAAGGGGGGTAGGAATAATAGAGACACGGTCTGATATAACTGAAGCAAGGGGCATGATATAAGAGGAAAAAAGGGATATAAAAAACTGAGAACACAGGGGGTTTGATAAATGGGGGCCCAGGGTCATGATAAAACTGAGAGCCGGGTCATGATAAACTGAAAATCGGGGTCATTATATAACTGGGAGACACAGGGTCATGTTTTAACTGAAAGACTCAGGGTCGTGATATAACTGAGAGACCAAAGGTCATGATATAACTGAGAGACTTAGGATCATGATATAACTGAGAGACACAGGGTTATGATATAACTGAGAGGCACAGGGTCATGATATAACTGAGAGACACAGGGTCATGCTATAATTAAGAGACTCGGGGTCATGATATAACTGAGAGGCACAGGGTCATGATATAACTGAGAGACACGGGGTCATGATATAACTGAGAGACTTGGGGTCATGATATAACTGAGAGGCACAGGGTCATAATATAACTGAAAGACTCGGGGTCATTATATAACTGGGAGACACAGGGTCATGTTTTAACTGAAAAACACAGGGTCGTGATATAACTGAGAGACTCAGGATCATGATATCACTGAGAGACCTAGGGTCATGATATAACTGAGAGATTCGGGGTCATGATATAACTGAGGGAGTCGTGGTCATGAAATAACTGAGAAACACAGGGTCATGATATAACTGAGAGGCACAGGGTCATGATATAACTGAGAGACACAGGGTCATGATATAACTGAGAGACACAGGGTCATGATATAACTGAAAGGCAAAGGGTCATGCTATAATTAGGAGACACAGGGTCATGATATGACTGAGAGGCACAGGGTCATGATATAACCGAGAGGTCCAGGGTCATGATATAACTGAGAGACACTGGGTCGTGATATAACTGAGAGACACAGGGTCATGATATAACTGAGAGACTAAAGGTCATGATATAACTGAGAGACACAGGGTTATGATATAACTGAGAGATTAAGGGTCATGATATAACTGAGAGACACAGGGTCATGATATAACTGAGAGACTCGGGGTCATGATATAACTGAGAGTTTAAGGGTCATGATATAACTGGGAGGTCCAGGGTCATGATATAACTGAGGGACACAGGGTCATGATATAACTGAGAGGTCTAGGGTCATGATATAACTGAGAGATTCGGGGTCATGATATAACTAAGAGACTCCTGGGTCATGATATAACTAAGAGACACAGGGTCATGATATAACTGAGAGACACAGGGTCATGATATAACTGAGAGACACAGGGTCATGCTATAATTAAGAGACACGGGGTCATGATATAACTGAAAGACACAGGGTCATGATATAACTGAGAGACACAGGGTCATGATATAACTGAGAGACACAGGATCATGATATAACTGAGAGACCCAAGGTCATGATATAACTGAGAGACACAGGGTCATGATATAACTGAGAGGCACAGGGTCATGATATAACTGAAAG
This sequence comes from Pecten maximus, assembly GCF_902652985.1. Classification (NCBI taxonomy): domain Eukaryota; kingdom Metazoa; phylum Mollusca; class Bivalvia; order Pectinida; family Pectinidae; genus Pecten; species Pecten maximus. The sequence goes on along the minus strand of NC_047016.1, from coordinate 34,316,840 downwards.
ACTTGGGGTTGTGCTATAAATGAGAGACTCGGGGTCATGATATAACTGAGAGACACAGGGTCATGTTATAACTGAGAGACACAGGGTCGTGACATAACTGAGAGACCCAAGGTCATGATATAACTCAGAGACTCAGGGTCATGATATAACTGAGAGACACAGGGTTATACTATAACTGAGAAGCACAGGGTCATGATATAACTGAGAGACACAGGGTCATGGTATAACTGAGAGACACAGGGTCATGATATAACTGAGAGACTCTGGGTCATGATATAACTGAGAGACCTAGGGTCATGATATAACTGAGAGACACTTGGTCATGATATCACTGAGAGACACAGGGTCATGGTATAACTGAAAGACACAGGGTCATGATATAACTGAGAGGTACAGGGTCATGATATCACTGAGAGACACAGGGTCATGGTATAACTGAAAGACACAGGGTCATGATATAACTGAGAGGCACAGGGTCATGATATAACTGAGACTCATAATCATGCTATAACTGAGAGAATCTGGGTCATGATATAACTGAGAGACTTGGGGTCATGATATAACTGAGAGACATAGGGTCATGATATAACTGAGAGACACAGGGGTCATGCTATAATTTAGAGACACAGGGTCATGATATAACTGAAAGACTAGGGGTCATGATATAACTGAGAGGTCTAGGGTCATGATATAACTGAGAGACACAGGGTCATGATATAACTGAGAGACATAGGGTCATGCTATAATTAAGAGACACAGGGTCATGATATAACTGAGAGACCTAGGGTCATGATATAACTGAGAGACTCAGGGTCATGATATAACTGAAAGACACAGGGTCATGATATAACTGAGAGGCACAGGGTCATAATATAACTGAAAGACTCGGGGTCATTATATAACTGGGAGACACAGGGTCATGATATAACTGAGAGGTCTAGGGTCATGATATAACTGAGAGATTCGGGGTCATGATATAACTGGGAGTCGGGGTCATGATATAACTGAGAAACACAGGGTCATGATATAACTGAGAGGCACAGGGTCATGATATAACTGAGAGATTCGGGGTCATGATATAACTGAGGGAGTCGGGGTCATGAAATAACTGAGAAACACAGGGTCATGATATAACTGAGAGGCACAGGGTCATGATATAACTGAGAGACACAGGGTCATGCTATAATTAAGAGACTCGGGGTCATGATATAACTGAGAGGCACAGGGTCATGATATAACTGAGAGACACGGGTCATGATATAACTGAGAGACTTGGGGTCATGATATAACTGAGAGACTCGGAATCATGATATAACTGAGAGACTCGGAGTCATAATATAAATTGAGAGACACAGGGTCATGATATAATGAGAGACACAGGGTCATGATATAACTGAAAGACTAGGGGTCATGATATAACTGAGAGGTCTAGGGTCATGATATAACTGAGAGACACAGGGTCATGATATAACTGAGAGACACAGGGTCATGCTATAACTAAGAGACACGGGGTCATGATATAACTGAGAGACCTAGGGTCATGATATAACTGAGAGACACAGGGTCATGATATAACTGAGAGACTCGAGGTCATGATATAACTGAGAGACACAGGGTCATGATATAACTGAGAGACCCAAGGTTAAGATATATCTGAGAGACTCAGGGTCATAATATAACTGAAAGACTCGGGGTCATTATATAACTGGGAGACACAGGGTCATGTTTTAACTGAAAGACACAGGGTCGTGATATAACTGAGAGACTCAGGATCATGATATCACTGAGAGACCTAGGGTCATGATATAACTGAGAGATTCGGGTCATGATATAACTGAGGGAGTCGGGGTCATGAAATAACTGAGAAACACAGGGTCATGATATAACTGAGAGGCACAGGGTCATGATATAACTGAGAGACACAGGGTCATGATATAACTGAGAGACACAGGGTCATGATATAACTGAGAGACACAGGGTCATGATATAACTGAAAGGCAAAGGGTCATGCTATAACTAGGAGGCACAGGGTCATGATATAACTGAGAGACTCGGGGTCATGATATAACTGAGAGATTAAGGGTCATGATATAACTGGGAGGTCCAGGGTCATGATATAACTGAGGGACACAGGGTCATGATATCACTGAGAGACTTGGGGTCATGATTTAACCGATAGAGATTGGTTCATGATATAAATGAGATGCACAGGGTTGTGATATAACTGAGAGACCCAGGGTCATGATATAACTGAGAGGTACAGGGTCATGATATCACTGAGAGACACAGGGTCATGGTATAACTGAAAGACACAGGGTTATGATATAACTGAGAGGCACAGGGTCATGATATAACTGAGAGACACGGGGTCATGATATAACTGAGAGACTCGGGGTCATGATATAACTGAGAGACTTGGGGTCATGATATAACTGAGAGACAAAGGGTCATGATATAACTGAGAGACACAGGGTCATGCTATAATTAAGAGACACAGGGTCATGATATAACTGAAAGACTAGGGGTCATGATATAACTGAGAGGTCTAGGGTCATGATATAACTGAGAGACACAGGGTCATGATATAACTGAGAGACACAGGGTCATGCTATAATTAAGAGACACAGGGTCATGATATAACTGAGAGACCTAGGGTCATGATATAACTGAGAGACACAGGGTCATGATATAACTGAGAGACCCAAGGTTAAGATATAACTGAGAGACTCAGGGTCATGATATAACTGAAAGACACAGGGTCATGATATAACTGAGAGGCACAGGGTCATAATATAACTGAAAGACTCGGGGTCATTATATAACTGGGAGACACAGGGTCATGTTTTAACTGAAAGACACAGGGTCGTGATATAACTGAGAGACCAAAGGTCATGATATAACTGAGAGACTCAGGATCATGATATAACTGAGAGACACAGGGTTATGATATAACTGAGAGGCACAGGGTCATGATATAACTGAGAGGCACTGGGTCATGATATAACTGAGAGACACAGGGTCATGCTATAATTAAGAGACTCGGGGTCATGATATAACTGAGAGGCACAGGGTCATGATATAACTGAGTGACTTGGGGTCATGATACAACTGAGAGGCACAGGGTCATGATATAACTGAGAGACGCGGGGTCATGATATAACTGAGAGACGCGGGGTCATGATATAACTGAGAGACTCGGGGTCATGATATAACTGAGAGACAAAGGGTCATGATATAACTGAGAGACACAGGGTCATGCTATAATTAAGAGACACAGGGTCATGATATAACTGAAAGACTAGGGGTCATGATATAACTGAGAGGTCTAGGGTCATGATATAACTGAGAGACACAGGGTCATGATATAACTGAGAGACACAGGGTCATGCTATAATTAAGAGACACGGGATCATGATATAACTGAGAGACCTAGGGTCATGATATAACTGAGAGACACAGGGTCATGATATAACTGAGAGACTCGAGGTCATGATATAACTGAGAGACACGGATCATGATATAACTGAGAGACCCAAGGTTAAGATATAACTGAGAGACTCAGGGTCATGATATAACTGAAAGACACAGGGTCATGATATAACTGAGAGGCACAGGGTCATAATATAACTGAAAGACTCGGGGTCATTATATAACTGGGAGACACAGGGTCATGTTTTAACTGAAAGACACAGGGTCGTGATATAACTGAGAGACTCAGGATCATGATATCACTGAGAGACCTAGGGTCATGATATAACTGAGAGATTCGGGGTCATGATATAACTGAGGGAGTCGTGGTCATGAAATAACTGAGAAACACAGGGTCATGATATAACTGAGAGGCACAGGGTCATGATATAACTGAGAGACACAGGGTCATGATATAACTGAGAGACACAGGGTCATGATATAACTGAGAGACACAGGGTCATGATATAACTGAAAGGCAAAGGGTCATGCTATAACTAGGAGGCACAGGGTCATGATATAACTGAGAGACTCGGGGTCATGATATAACTGAGAGATTAAGGGTCATGATATAACTGGGAGGTCCAGGGTCATGATATAACTGAGGGACACAGGGTCATGATATCACTGAGAGACTTGGGGTCATGATTTAACCGATAGAGTTTGGGTCATGATATAAATGAGATGCACAGGGTTGTGATATAACTGAGAGACCCAGGGTCATGATATAACTGAGAGGTACAGGGTCATGATATCACTGAGAGACACAGGGTCATGGTATAACTGAAAGACACAGGGTTATGATATAACTGAGAGGCACAGGGTCATGATATAACTGAGAGACACGGGGTCATGATATAACTGAGAGACTCGGGGTCATGATATAACTGAGAGACTTGGGGTCATGATATAACTGAGAGACAAAGGGTCATGATATAACTGAGAGACACAGGGTCGTGCTATAATTAAGAGACACAGGGTCATGATATAACTGAAAGACTAGGGGTCATGATATAACTGAGAGGTCTAGGGTCATGATATAACTGAGAGACACAGGGTCATGATATAACTGAGAGACACAGGGTCATGCTATAATTAAAGACACAGGGTCATGATATAACTGAGAGACCTAGGGTCATGATATAACTGAGAGACACAGGGTCATGATATAACTGAGACTCATAATCAAGCTATAACTGAGAGAATCTGGGTCATGATATAACTGAGAGACACAGGGTCATGATATAACTGAGAGGCACAGGGTCATAATATAACTGAAAGACTCGGGGTCATTATATAACTGAGACACAGGGTCATGATATAACTGAGAGACACAGGGTCGTGATTATAACTGAGAGACAAAGGTCATGATATAACTGAGAGACTCAGGATCATGATATAACTGAGAGACACAGGGTTATGATATAACTGAGAGGCACAGGGTCATGATATAACTGAGAGACACAGGGTCATGCTATAATTAAGAGACTCGGGGTCATGATATAACTGAGATGCACAGGGTCATGATATAACTGAGAGACACGGGGTCATGATATAACTGAGAGACTTGGGGTCATGATATCTGAGAGACTTGGGGTCATGATATAACTGAGAGACAAAGGGTCATGATATAACTGAGAGACACAGGGTCATGCTATAATTAAGAGACACAGGGTCATGATATAACTGAAAGACTAGGGGTCATGATATAACTGAGAGGTCTAGGGTCATGATATAACTGAGAGACACAGGGTCATGATATAACTGAGAGACACAGGGTCATGCTTTAATTAAGAGACACAGGGTCATGATATAACTGAGAGACCTAGGGTCATGATATAACTGAGAGACTCGAGGTCATGATATAACTGAGAGACACAGGGTCATGATATAACTGAGAGACCCAAGGTTAAGATATAACTGAGAGACTCAGGGTCATGATATAACTGAAAGACACAGGGTCATGATATAACTGAGAGGCACATGGTCATAATATAACTGAAAGACTCGGGGTCATTATATAACTGGGAGACACAGGGTCATGTTTTAACTGAAAGACACAGGGTCGTGATATAACTGAGAGACTCAGGATCATGATATTACTGAGAGACCTAGGGTCATGATATAACTGAGAGATTCGGGGTCATGATATAACTGAGGGAGTCGTGGTCATGAAATAACTGAGAAACACAGGGTCATGATATAACTGAGAGGCACAGGGTAATGATATAACTGAGAGACACAGGGTCATGATATAACTGAGAGACACAGGGTCATGATATAACTGAAAGGCAAAGGGTCATGCTATAATTAGGAGACACAGGGTCATGATATGACTGAGAGGCACAAGGTCATGATATAACCGAGAGGTCCAGGGTCATGATATAACTGAGAGACACTGGGTCGTGATATAACTGAGAGGCACAGGGTCATGATATAACTGAGAGACTAAAAGGTCATGATATAACTGAGAGACACAGGGTCATGATATAACTGAGAGATTAAGGGTCATGATATAACTGAGAGACACAGGGTCATGATATAACTGAGAGACTCGGGGTCATGATATAACTGAGAGATTAAGGGTCATGATATAACTGGGAGGTCCAGGGTCATGATATAACTGAGGGACACAGGGTCATGATATCACTGAGAGACTTGGGGTCATGATTTAACCGATAGAGTTTGGGTCATGATATAAATGAGATGCACAGGGTTGTGATATAACTGAGAGACCTAGGGTCATGATATAACTGAGAGAGTTTGGGGTCATGATATAACTGAGAGGTCCAGAGTCATAATATAACTGAGAGGTCCATGGTCATGATATAACTCAGAGACCCAGGGTCATGATATAACTGAGAGGTCTAGGGTCATGATATAACTGAAAGACTGAGGGTCATGATATAACTGAGAGACAAAGATATTGGACATGTACGATACTGGGATGAAGGTTCTTCACATACTTTCAGGGTCACGCGGTTTAACTGTGCCTTTATCTAAAATGATGAAAATTCAGTTGTTGCGATATTTGACAACAATAGTTGTAACTGAAGAGAGATCTTTTGATTGGTGTTAAAATAGTCTTCACTTGACAAGCTACGGATCAAAAAGAGCGATATAGGCCCGTTGGGCCTTTTGTCTTATTTGTTAGATTTTGTACACGTTAACGCATGCTCACGTAAGTACAATACTTTCATCAATGATTTGCCGTAAATTAAGACCTATATCAAAGTGCTGAAGTGTAGTGTTTAAGTTCTCACCACGATCAATACGACTGATATGCTCATTTTTTATCAGTTGACATGTTCTTCATACTTTAGCGTACATGTTCAAAAGCACAGATGGCGTTACATGTTCAGAAACACCAACAAAATTCCACGTTTTTCAAGTTCGAAAAAACCTGTAAAAAGAACGACCAACAGCTTAAATATGCAGACAAGCCTTTGAAATGTTAACATCTCTTTGTATACAAACTTCAAGTCGATACATGAATACTTTGAAGAATATGAATTATCACCAGATTCTCTCCAATCGATCTCCTAATTCCTGTGAGGGTGACCCCAGTGCCCAGACATTGACCGGTGAAGTCTGTAAGTGAAGAGAGTCACAGTTTGAATGTTTCTGTCACACATCTATAAATCAACTCACCATAACATGTGGATTCGCCATAATAGGTAATATCAAAATACATTGTATGTAAGTCATAAAAAATAAACATTAGAAATATAAGTTATAAAAGATAAACATTACAAATGTAAGAAATGAAAAATAAACATTAAAAATATAAGTTTTAAGAAAGTAAACATTAGAAATGTAAGCAATAAAAGATAAACCCCTAATTAATCATAACTCGAATTGTCGAATTAAATTTAAACCATAGGGTAAGTGTAAAGTATGTATCTTTACGTTTGTTTAAGACGATTTAGTTTTAATTGCCCCCCTATTTCGTGGTCTGGACATACAACATTGCTTTCCCCAGTCCACCAGATGCTTCATATAAAAACGACGGTTAAAAACAAGTACTAGACACTTGCATACACGATATAAATAAAACCTGTAAAATGTATATGGCAGGTGTCTGGGCCCTGGTTACCCCTCAGTACCAAGAACCCTGCCATATTTCTATTTTATTTTAAATTAACATTTTATTGGTAAGTGCCTGTACTGTATAGCGCAATACAACTGATTTAACCAGTTAGGACTCGTTTGTTACAAAGATCATAGGTCAGTAGCAGTTTCATTATTGTTATGATGTCACCGGTACTTCTACCGTATAACTGTTTATTATATTATCTTACGTTTACGATTACGTATTCGTTAATAAGCGGGATATTTCTAGCTGAAAGAAGTCTTCTCTAGGACTTTAAGCAGGGAGAACACCCTCTGTCGTGTTTCACACATCTTCTTATCGATTCAAGTAACCACCGTACTCGTATCACCTAAGATACAGAATACAAATATATAATATAAAAGCAGAGTTGCAGTTATTGTGCATTAATAAAACCCTGAACGGAGCATAATAGGGACATGTGAATTGAGAGAGATAATATTAAAAGTGCACAAAAGGAATGATGCAAAAAGAAATGTAGCTGGGAATATAATATTGAGGAACATCAAGTTTTAATGTACGAATAACACAACATACATGTCTACCTTGTACACTAGGCAGCTGTTGTCGAGCCGCGAGTACGCAAAGTTTAATAAATACAAATGTAGATCTCTACTTCATAAAAAAAAACACAAAAAAAATCAGTTTTATGTCTACATATCTAGAATTATTATCTTCGTTAAGCATAATTACATACGATGCTACATACGATTTGAGCTTTATCAATGTATAAAAACAAATTGAATATTTTTTATTGCAATGTTCTTAACGGGCGCTTTGTTTCAGTCCTCGGCTTTGGTCAAATTATTATACAATCGTATAGAAAATAAAAGCTAATGGTTTTCACATATCTATAACAATTCTACACGTCATGTTAGATGATTAGATAATCGTAAAGAAAAAAAAAATGGTTTTCACATAACTATAACAACTCTACACGTCATTTTAGTTACTACGACAGATTAGAAATATATGGAATGATTGTACAAAACTCACTGGCTATGTAGTGCATTTCGTGATGGCGACGAACATGATCATCGAGGCAGAGAAAAGAGAGACGAGGGGTCCGCTATCCAGAACAAACATCAGGCAGCCACCGAGCAGGGGCTTTATGGATGACCTAATGATCACAGCAACAAAACATGCCCAAGCAAGGTGGATACTGGCAGCATTGGAGGATGCCTGAATCTGAATGAAGTTCAAAACAGCAAAGTCCAGATGTCTCGTCCGGAAAAAGAATAGTACAACAGGACAATGTCGATTTCTGTTTAAGGAAGAGGAGATTCCATCTATTGTAGGCAACACAAACAAGTGCATAAAGACATTGTTTGGTGACAGTTTGATTGGCACTGAAACAGTAAAAAGTTAGACTGTAGATTTGCGAAAGATTGAATAATATCGACAATACAGGTCTGCTAGTAAAGTTTAAGACAAGGGTATTCCAACATGGTGTACTGCCACGAATATCCTGGCCGCTGATGCTGTACGATATAACCCTGACAACTGTAGAGGTAATAGAAAGGATGATCAACAGACATCTGAGAAGATGGCTCGGATTTCCTCAGTGTTTCTAGTCAGGAAGGAAGTAGTCGTTCAGCAAGGCATGGCTATAATCTAAACATTGCGTTGACATTGTGCATTGTAAAGCAATGCTAAGGAAGAGATGAGTCGCCGAGATGGAAAGGTGCTAATGTAGAAAGCAATTACAGGGTGGGATTAGGGAACATGAAGAGGAAGCAAGAAAGGTGGAAACAGGGAAAATGGGAGTCGAAGGGAGACGGAAGAAAGGAAGAAAGACAGATGGCACGGACAGAAATTTGAAGATACAAAAATGATGACAACTGCAGAAATTCTCAGAGCAATGTTTTAACACAGGTAAATCTCACAGATGGGAGCGGTAGAATTGCTTGCTTGTTTGTTTTTGTTTAACGTCCTATTAACAGCCAGGGTCATTTAAGGACGTGCCAGATTTCGGAGGTGGAGGAAAGCCGGAATACCCGGAGAAAAACCACCGCCCAACGGTCAGTAACTGACAACTGCCTCACGTAGGTTTCGAACTCGCAACCCAGAGGTAGAGGAGCGATAGAAGATCATATATGTCACCAATGTGTAAAGCCTTGATGTCTGAAACACTGGTTATCACTGGCGCAGGGCCGATACACATGTGGTCATGACCGGGTGTTGGGGGAAGAAATCACCTGGACTACAAAGGGAACTAACTTTTATCCGGTCCGACAGAGAATGGCGATATTTGGGACAACATTGCGACAAGATATATAGTATTACCACCAAAAAAGGAGAAATTGGTGATGGTGAAACTGACTGTGCCATGGGGTACGAGGTTTGAATGAGCGCACTAACAGATAAACAGACTGATATGCATTGAATTGTCCTTTGGAATAGGCTACAGAGGGTTTTCGCCCAAATAGAACTGGAGGATGCTCAGAGTCCTCACGGGAAACATCATGGGGTGAAGCAGAACGGGCTTCATGATGGCAGTTGCTGCCGCGAAGAGAAAATACCCGGATGCCAATCGTTAAATAGTAGGGACTGGTAAACCCTGCTGACCCACCAGGTTAGGGGTATATGAAGTTGACTGATGACGAAAACAGTTGAGTAGTAACAACAGACGTATTCAGGTACTGAGAATAATGTTTTATTATAAAACTGACATGTATTTCGGCAAACGTTAAACTTATCAGACTTTTCTGCTGATATATTTTATAAGGAAATATGCAGTTTCTTCACACTTAATGTGACTTTTGTTTGATATTATGTCTCCGGGGCACTTCTTGCTCATCATGTTGATTGACGCGAAAACATAATACATGTATGCATTAACTAAACGTAAATCTTTAATTAAACAAGTAGTGTTGCTATTGCTTTTCTTTCGAAGTGGAATATGTTCCTTGTAAGAAAATCTTTAAATCTTAAATTACAAAGCGACACACCCTACGTCATCGATGTCTTAATTTATTCAGGAAAGAACGTTATAAATTTACACGTTTGATTAATAGACCAGTTATCAATTTACAAAAAAAAGTGTATAGAATTTTCTTCATTGTTCTTTCAATATTGACGATGTAAGTAAGCAAATTACGTGTCGTTAACGATTTCGACGTGTAATGTTCGACCAGCTGAGTAAATAGAGAGAGATTATTGATGAAACACCACATGACACCTGCAGCATGTTTCCCGCTGTTAGGCGGGATTCAGGTACAGCTTAACAGCGTCCAGCCTAGATATTTTGTGTTTTTCCTCTGTCTTACAAGTTTATTTTACTTTGAAAAGATTTTCTTATTCTCAGTAATATATTAGGCTGTGACCCAAACTTGTCAACCCCCATGTATTAAAGGTTGAGATAAGTTGTTGTAGAATTGATCGGTATATATATGATCTGTTTAGTGTCTGGAGACAGCGAGCGAATATTTTTATACCAAAATGTCAACGACACAGACCTACGTGTACCTCGACTACACTTACATTCCAGGAAATGATATTAATACTATGTAATCAGAAATTTGACGCTAACACAATCATTGACTCAGACAGAGATTTTTCCACAGATTTATTTTTTAATTGTAAGGTCACCCGAGGCAAAGTCTCAAGTGCTCTATTCTAATCGCCTTTTGTCCGTCGTCATGTGTCGTGAGTCCGTAAACAATTTACATTTCGACTTCTCCTGAAAAACACCTGAACCAGTTTTAATGAAATTTTCCAGAATCCTAGGGGACTGAGGGGCGGGGCCAAAAGGGGTCAAATTGACTGAAATTTCGAAAATCTTCTCGAAACTAAGTTAGATTGAAGCAAATACTCTACTAGATGGAAAAGCCTTAAGGTGCTTTAAAAAATGCGAACTTCTTGACCATAGATCTCACGTTTGCTCCTGGGGAGTGGGTAAACTTTATTATAGTGTATTTAGGAAAATCACATTTTGGACTTGGTTAACATTATCAGCATGGTATGACATTTTGATGGTATGCACATGTTCGCCCTGACTAACCACAAGAGGCTGATGGGCTGGACAAAAAAGGGTCAAATCAACTGAACTATTTCAAAACTCAGGAGATACCGTTAATGCCCATGAGCCTTTTGTTAGGAATATAAATTCTACCATGTTTGCTATGTAACGCCAGTTTTGATTGGTTTAAAACCATGTATCATTTTCCAATAACCCACGCTCGTGCCAATAATACACGGTCTTGAGTCACGGCTGTTACAATTTTAAATAGCTAGTATTCACCCGTTTCATAAAAGGTTACTATAGCCGAGTGGGCTAAAGGGTTTCTTTGCTATTTTTCTATTAGAAAGAGGTCGATCTCAGAACTAAACAGTACATGGTAGAATAGAAATAATCAACTTTGACTCGTGTATTGTTGCAGGATATACAACTCGGACTCGGATATTTTGCAATTTTAATTAATAACTCAGGTCTGCGGCCTTCGTTATTAATTCAATTGCAAAATATCCACGTCCTCGTTGTATATCCTGCAATAATACACGAATCATCGTTAATTATTTCTTAAATAATCACTGTTGTGAATATATATTTAAAAGGATGTCTGATGACCGATCTTGCCCTTGAAATCAACTGTTTTTATTTGAATGCTATAACCACTTTCATTCACGGACAACAGTAAATGACTAATTGTTTTCTGATCAAATGATAACGACGTGTAAACGGTAATTTTTCTCTATTAGTGTTTAATTGTATAACTCTTTAGGGCTCAATATAGTACTTTGGCTTCTGAAGAAGGAATAAATAATGACAGATTATCATAAAATTCACGAAGATATGTTTGAGGATTGTAAATATAACGAAAGCATAAATAGATAAAACGAATCAATATAAAATAAACAAATAAATGCATAAATAAAATCAAATATGAAAAGATAAAACGAAATACAAATTGAAAAGATTTAAAAATGTGAACAAACCAATTTTAAATTCATTGAAATTTTTTTTAACAATATTGGGAAAGAACTGAAATCGAATCCATCTGTTTAAGGATTGATCCTGTAATGTCCTTGCTAGCCGATGTAACATTCTCCCGGTCCAGTTACATTGTGTCTGCCTAGCCTGCTATATACGTAATCACTCTCTATATATAACATATATAAATACATAAGTACTATAAGGCATATCACTTCATCACGTAACAGCTGATTATGTATGTAAGACACTGTATCAAACATCAAACGTTCATGTTTGAAATGAACTCTAATATAAATATATATCAATAACCATTAATCTTTTCACGGCAACATTTCCAGGTTATTATGACGTTAAGTGTATTTGTATACACTAAGAAGTAAGATATTTAAGATAAAGTATTCTATTACCAAATTATCAATAAGCATGTTAAATAATTCTTCACAATTCTTCCAAATATACAAAAATGACAAGGAGAAGATTCGGCCGTGCAAAAACATTATGACCGGTTGTACACATATGTAAATAAGATATTTAAACATAGATTCAGATTCAGTATTATATATATTGAAAGCCGAATAATGAATATAAAACAACATGATACAGATGTTTTGTCCAAAGACTCGCCAGTTATGGAAGGAGCCAAAAGTGTGGGAATCCAGAAAAATGAGCCTAAACTTATGATACAATATGCAAGGAGAGGTAAATTAACCCAATAACTTTTTCAATTTGGTACAATATGGAAGCTGGATAATTTGAACAGAAGGAGAGTTTCGTGTGTATAGTCTGAAGAGAGGCCACTATTATTACGAGTTTCGACATGGCTTACAGGATAGCGGCGAAGGTTTGGACAAAAGTCGAGCAACATAGCTAGCAATTCAGCAATGTCAGAGGTTACATTGCGTATTCGTGTTGATATACTCGTCTTCAATGAAAGCAAATAATGCGAGAATATTATTTCCAAGATTTCCAAGGAGATCCACGAAGAGTGCTAGGACAATAGGACCAGGTGGTCCGGAGGGGTAAGCGTCTTCTACATCATCGAGGACAACTGTCATAGTGTTCTTGGTCAAATCCGGGTTTGGTCATATTTTCAAAATCAGAACTAAGGTGGTGAGACTTTTTTTATCAATAGTACAACTCTATCCGGGATATACCGATAAGATAAACTACTTAGTCAGGGGTTTATACTAAAGAACTACATGTACTAATCTACATTAAAAGATACAGTCAATAAAGCTTATTTCTAGCAATATATCAACCCCTCCGCACTCTATTGTAATGTTATGTCGAAAACCTAAGTGAATTAGCCCCTCTCAATATGGATTTATTATCAGTTATAATTCATACTGAATCATGACCATAAAACTGCATCATGCAGTGAATCATGACCATAAAACTGCATCATGCAGCTGTTTCATCCTTTAGGGAGTCGTCAATTATGCTAGAGGGAAAAGGTGTGGATTTCTAGAGGGGAAGATTGGGAAAATAGAAAGGATTATACATGTACAGTATTGGAGGTGCATTTAATCCAATACTTTAATATATTTTATGGATTTTGTGTAATTTTAGAAGAACGCTAAATAGATTTTATATTCTGAAGCCGAGACATGCCGGGTATCACTCTACTGATGACACTGTTTGAAAAACATCGAACCAACTTTGCCAAATCGATAGATTCTGTAAGAAGTGTCCAATATAATTATAGAAATGCAATACAAATATCTTATCTTCAAAGGAGATCCGATAATACCAATAACGTCAGACGATTTCAGGAGTAACACTAGATATCAAATACATGACTCCGTATTTGCTTTATTCTCTCAGTATCACGAACATTAACTTACTGGAGATTCAAAATAACGTATTCCTTTCGAAATTGGGGATCTCATGCAATCACTATTGCCACCAATTCGTTTCACGTTTGGCGTAAACTTCCAATAACTGGAAATTTCGTGAAATTCTTAGCCTTCATAGGTGTTTAGATGCCATTGACCTCAGCGACAGCCTACAACATCTCCAGTCAGTATATTGCACTCTTCATAGGAAAGTGCCCTCATCATTTCTCACATTTATTTTACAATCATTGCTTCGAAGCTTTTCGATTGCGTTAAGACTTTACTATACTTGAGATTAGATGATTTTTCATGAACGTCGATTTGATGTAAAATGTAACAAAAAACTGAAATAGAGAATGAAAGCAAAACTGAAGTGGATTAACATGCAGAGCTCGAAAAACTCATCAATTATTCGTCAAAGAGTAAAATTCAATTTAATTTCGTAATTTTGAAAACTAGGTTTGAAAGGAATATCGAGTACATGTGTATATTCTGAACGATACCACTACTCAAATGAATTAAAACATGATACACAGGCTACAGCTATCATCAAAAGCGAATGGTAAACAAAAGTCTGTATTTCTTGTCCTAGGCATTTTAAAATAACCACAACGTCCTCTTTCGAATATTTATCTCGACTTCCACATACAACATGGTCAGCAGGGACGGTTTCTCACTAGGTTATATGATTCGTGTTAAAAATGCTATATCTATAATGTTCCCTTTTCTGTTTCGATATTCAGTCAACTGATTGGTATGGTTTTTGAAACAGACTTAAACTAGTATTTTATATTACATTTATTAATTATGAACATTTGATGAGGTTCACATGTTTTTATCTGGACCTGAGATACCAATATATTAACCTCAACGAAATTAAGTTGATTTTAATTCATGGAATATTATTATTAGATAAGATTTCCTGAAATGCAGTCATGAAGAGGAAAGTTATGCGCTTTACCGAATGTCAGAACAAATAGCTGTTTATATGCAAAATGGGTAACATCTTTGCCTGGTTGTTAAAACTATATTTTAATGCATTGTAAGGCAATTTCAACAGTAGGAAATGGAATGTTCTACCGAAGAATATAAATACATTACACTAACATAAGCACCATATGGTATTCGAACAAAAGTTATCACATTTGAAAGTGTACGTAGATGATGTGTAAGATGCAATTTGAGTGACAATGGTATCATCTGTAACATAACGTTTTATGCTGGTTTTATTTCCTCTACCTTATGATGTAATAAAGGAATTACGTAAAGCAGAGAAACATTCCAATTAAACTTAACGAACAAGTTTACTTGGTCAAGAAGCTTATATGATCCAATATGAAAATAATCATGCTGATCTTTAGTAAATTGATTTCGGAAATGTCGAACCTACTTCTTCTAAGTTTAATATTTTTTATGTTCTTAAGGCACGTTCCGCTGATTATTATTTAAACATAGCATTATCTGGGAAAAGAAAGGATACACCATGTGTTATGTAAGTATGTAAGTGCAGTCCCGTAATCGCCATATTGTCATGCAGCAGAAGGGATTTCATCTCCCTTTTGTGTTCATGTTTATTTACTTTTTATTAGAGATATGCCGCCGTCCCCATTAAGTGAATGTTCGGACAAACTGTTATAGACATTGGTTCTATCTAAAGCACAGTGCAGGAATTCATGAAACATCCCATCTGTGATTCAAGTCTTGTTAAGAAGAATAGGAAAAGATTTTGTGTGACGCAGTGCCTTTGTGCGTCTCTTTTCGGCGCCAGCTGTTCTTTACTTATGCTTCAATAAATTGATTAAAATATGCCCGCAGATTTTTTTCTATGAAGAAAATTGTCAATTTGTCACTACTTGAGTAGGGGTTTATCAGTAAATACTGTCATACCAGAAAATACTGACCACGAAGAAAGTCCGAAGCCTGAAGATTATACAGGTAAGTATAGCATTCACGTTAATCTAGCATACACTTTGTAAAGAGGTAATTACTTAGTGTAATGAATGGGATTGTGTAGGTCGTTATAGCTATCTCATTTAATCTTCACTAATCTTCCTAGTGTTATACTGAACATTTCACAATCCTTGTAGTGGGTTAAAATCTATATAAATATATATCCTGTCATCAGTCGCATTATAAATTAGGTTGTTTCGACGTCAGAGTAGATAATTATTGTAATACGTTACGCTGTTATTGATAATGAAGTATATTGATTAATGTTAATATGTGGGGTTTGTGCTGCATATAGCAATTAACGTTGAATAAATAATCATGGTTACGTAAAATGGAAATTGTAATATTTCGCTAAGATATCAACGTAAAAGAATGTATATGATTATGGGAGCCGATGTTTAAAATACAAATTGTGAAATTACTGATGGGGGAAAAAAACTATGAATTTATGACTAACTATGAAACCAAATAGAGAAGACTTTTAGAATAGCTTATTATTCATTTGAGGAGCGTACTTTGATTACAGAAGCAGATTAATAAATCGTATTTACTGTCTAGTTGTTAAATTACGTGGGGCTAATATTTCGCCGTGGTCTCGGTAGGAAGTAGTTCGTGGGTTTTATATTTCGCGCTACACTAATTTGCATTAATTAGGTATACACGTTAAGACGCTTGTTTGTAAATTTACATATTATCCTCGAGTATATTACCATCTATACAGTATTCAAACAATGGAATTGGCGCTTTGTCAACAATTATATATACATATGTACTGAAAAAACATATATATATTCATGATTTTAAGATATATCTTTTTAATAGGATTTAAAAATAAATAAAATAATGTTAGTTTAATGAAAACACATACTATAAGTCAAACTAACACAGCATTTATATATTTGTTATATTACATCTGAACTGCTTTTTTTTTGCGAAACGATGTACATATGATTCAAAGGTACACATTGTACATTTAAAAAGACAAATGTTGATTAAGGTATATATTCAATGAAGCCGAGCTACATGTGAAATTAAAAGACCATGATCAGATTTATCAAGTTAAAATTGCCCCTTCACGTTCTTGTTAAATGGCAGATTCCGATATCAGGAAAAGAAAATAAAATATTCCGAATAGCTGTTTAACCAAGTTAATATTGTTGCTGAAACAAACACTATTATCTATAAGCATCACAATGCGGTATATGATAGATACATGTTTAATAATTATATCTCGACCCCTGATATATCGAGGATCCTGTTTACACGAAAAAGGCAGTTCCGACAGTAGAAACTACGAATAGCTTTCTTACCTAGCTAATATTGGTGTTAAACTAACCATATTATCTCTGAGCGTCGCATATTGATATATAACGGATATTTTTCCCCATGAACCGTGTGAGTTCGAGATGCCCTAATGTATAACATTTTATGATTTTGAAATAATGTAGGAATCATTAAAACTTAGAATGTTTCATGAAATAGTTACGAGATCCATTATTAGATTGGATATCAACATTACCTCCGTGATGACGAGATATACATCCGCATGACAGATGCAGCTTTTCATGCAAAATCAATGCATACAATATATCTTACCTCAGGAATGCTGCACTACTTCTCCCATCCTTATATATCCCCAGGCTGAACACCCTCTACTTCATATCAATCACTGTCGCTCTAATGTCTTGAAATAGAAAAATGTGCCCAGCAGGTACGTTAAAAACGGGATTGAACGATTGAACATTTGCATATACATGTATTGTCATTCATACCTGCAATGCAACGTGTGTTTTAATAGTTTTTGTAACTAAAGAAGACAAATAGGAGAAGTGTTTACAGACATATATATTTTAAGATCATTTATCAAATGTAAAGAGGAAAACAATACAAAGATGTCATGACATTTAAATGGCTAAGACACATATTATGGTATTTTTTCTTAAATTTTTTATTGCAGCCCTAAACATATGAATACCTTTAGTTTAATTTCCCCTCCGATTGCTCAATGGGACATAAATATGCACAGTATTATCAATATACATGTACGGGACAAAAACAGCTACAATCGCCACAGGTAGGTAGCAACAGAAACTTATATACAATGTATATATTATGATTTTTTTTTTTATGAATTTTCATTTCCTTTTAGAGTTCTCTAACGAGTCTAAGAATATTGTGTTAAATATCTTGAGTTGTATAATCTCATTATAAATGGTAATGACTTTAAGTATAATGATCATATGACATTACGGAATGTCCGTTTCCATATCTTCTTTAAATCATCTTAGATTTACATACATAATAATAAAATAAATCTCATGCTATAAATGATACAATGTCTCTGCTGAACATTTCGTTTAGACACTAGAGAAACACGATCTTCTAATTAACAAAACACATCTACACACATGTATATAGATGCCCATGTATAAGTCCATGTAATAAACGGTCTATCGTACAATTCATTAATACAATAGTATGTAATCTGTGTGTAGTTTTGTAAACTATGAGACAAATAAAAAGGACATGAAACTGGCTTAAGTTACAAAAGCTGCAAAAACCACCCGGCATATAATTCCCTTTAAATATATTATTAAAATGTAGCATCATAAATGATTATATAAAATGCTTTATTAGCGTGCAATTTTAACTGAAATTTAAGATGTTTCACAAGCAAGATGATGTGGACCATTACCATCAATTATACACATTAACACATATGGTCTTCTAAGCAAAATTCAGTTTTTATTTGAGTATAAGAGTAGGACCAAATTCTGAACTTATCTAGCAGACTTAAATGTTTCTAAAGATGAAAATAGCGCTGATTAATACTTAATCATACTGTTGCATAAGATGATAATTAACATAGACATTAACTAAAACGGGAACGTTACATACTGTAAAGTTACATATCACTTTCATGCTTTTCTTGCTGAAAGTATTGCTGATATATAACAGTTGATATGTATTGTACCTGTAGCAACAGATGTGCCAATTCGTCATTGCTCTTATCGGGGAAAATCTGATAATGCGCAATAACTTTTGACATCAACGATATCACAGTATAATTTGGTTTTATTTATTTTAGAATATAAAATTATATTCAGGTCTGATAAAAAAACTGGTAAAAGCGATAATTTGCATTGGAATAATACGCAGAAAAGTCTAATACGATTGCACATATTGTAAAATGGCGATAACTAGTGAAATAAAACACAAAAACAAAACAAATACGATTAAAATTTGCTTAAAATATGAAATTTTCTATTTACCTGAATTCTGTTGCTGGATTTGGACTCTTACTTTTTTTTTTCTATCTGATTAGTAATTAATGGCGAGAATTGCGTTTTATGTCAGCTATGATGAAACTATCTTGATAATAATGAAGTTTAACAATATAATGAAGTGAGGATAAAACCGATAATAAACGGCGAAGGGTCGCATATTTCAGAGAACTCTAATCAATTCATGTAGACATCGTTTGCTAGCGTGAATTGGGTGATCAATGGTTTTAATTAAATACACTAAAAATCCTAATATCCACATAAACTCACATGCGTATCTTTATTTCACACCGCAATACTTTGTTTTTATCTTATGTATGTATCAGGAACAAGCTGTTGGTATTAGAGCATTACACTAGAGGCATGTACGTTAATAGTCACGTAATCTCTTATCATGGCGAAATTATCAATAACGTACTATTTTGTTTTGTATGATTTCATCAGTAACAGGCCGCTCTCTTAAAACTGTTTTAATGTTAAACAACGGTAAATATCTGAATATTCACACGTTCTCCCTTATTTTACTAGGCGCTTGCTTTAGCTTCTCTTCTTTTCATAGAACAAAGAATGTAAAAATGTTTGTAATGTGGATTTTATAATGAATGTACAATGTATATGTATTTACTCATCATTTGTTATTACTGCTTGCATGCTAAATGTCATTGAATATTGTCAAAATTCTCTGTTCTTCTTATTTGATTTTTGGATCCTGGTGTTGAAGCAATTGAGACCGTTTACCGCCTAACTTGAGGCTTACGTAAGAAAATACCGCCGCAACAACATTGGCGACCGTAAAATGTCGTCTTCAGTCACCAGATATTTCCGTCAAAGACAACATGTGTGCGATGTATTTTTTTGCTCTGACCAGATGTTAATGTCACGAAAACCGTTCCATTTACCGATTGTGGACTCAAGTGACCGGATATGCACGTTAAACAGATTGCGTGACGTCATGATTCGATACCTGATAGTTGCACCATAGAGACCATGTGTTGAACCTCCATATCAGATACCTGGTATCTGGCAACGCTGTTTCTTAGAAATCCCTAGTAACATCCTTTCAGTTGACCGAGTTTAGAGCCAAAGATTTTGTTATATTTTTAATTCTTCTTTTTCTCTGCCTTGAGTTTAGAACCAAAGATTTTATTATATTTTTCATCCTTCTTTCTCTCTGCTCTGAGTTTAGAACCAAAAATTTTGTTATATTTTTCATCCTTCTTTCTCTTTTCCTTGATTTTCTAAAATGCCTTTATGGGAATTTATATAAAAGTACACTTAAAACGATATTAAGATATTTTGGAGCACATTGTCTTATCGCTCTTATAATTTCTAATGGTATCTGCATTTCTATTCTTTTGTTTATATTTAGCAATGTTTTATCGCTTTAGAGTTTATATGGACACTATATTAAAATGTATTGTTAGGGAATGCAATAGTAAATAATAACAGTATTAGTATAGTAATAACACGTATTGCTGCAGCTTAAAAAACTAACTGGATAGCAATTGCAACACATGTCATTTTTCGTTAAGAATAGCTCTGTCGGATATATCATGTACTTTTATTAATTGCACCTACTGGTCAATACATTTTTTGGATAAATTATGATCTACGACTGAAGATATATATAGTACTGCATGATATTAATTATTTCACAGCGATTCTCGGGCTGATCAGCTTAACGAGTAATAATAAACACAAAATATCTTTTTTAAGGAGTATGGTAAAATGCCTGTCTACCATTCCTTTTTCTTAAAGACATAAACAGTACACGTGCGTTGTGATTTGAATTGCAATGTTGGAATATTATTCAAGAAGAACATTTCACATTAACATGTCATAATGCTGACCATGCTTTTGATAATCATGGTTTGCTGTACATGATATGCACCACAGATGCATTTTAATCGACGGAAAGAAGTCATGCTGATGGCAATTGTCTTTTTGGTCGATATTATGCATGTGTTTTCTGCTCCTTTTCTATAGTCTCCATGAAATAGATCCGAAAATTGGTTATTTTTTTGTGGTTGGACTTTTTTTTGCTAGATCAATTGCGATTACGACATTCTGAATTTTTAGGAGGGATCATTAAATTAATTATAAGAGTATCATGCTCAGCATACATGCATATGTTTAACAGAATATGCACGTGCCTATCACGTTCTTTTGAAATCCGATATTAAAAAAGTATACAAAATATATAGATTGGAAATGTTATTACCCAATCCAGATTTTCACATCCATTTCGATCAATTTTGAGTTTCCTCTGTCAATTCCTATATCTAACAACACTTAAAGTCCTTAACATCACTGACGAGTCCTATAAGGACGAAACAGTTACACAATGTAGTGTGATTGCTTTGTCTAACTTTACTGTATCCTACTCTCAGTTTGTACTAAAATAATTAAGATCTTGTATGTGTACGTCTTTCATACATTAATCCTTCAACATAACTGTTAGATTCATTCCAATCTGCTACGCGATGTATTGCGATATTCTTCATGCATCTCCTTAAGAAGCGTACGACCTTCATGTTATCTATATCAGGATTATACCATCGTGATGTGTAGTAAAGTATACACTGACAAATATATCGTAAAAGGATATTTGTTTGGTGTCTTTTTTACAATCATTTTATATTTTTGGGTCAAAATCTCTGCTGATAGTGTCTCAGTCTCTGATATGTATCGTTATCCTGTGTGTTAACTCTTAATCCTTACCAAATATGGTACCGGCTCTTGACCACTAGCACCACTTACGCATCCTAAAAGGACGAACCAGCCGTATGATGTTACATATCTGTTACAAAATTCATAATTTATTCATGTTACTCAATGTATATTCTTGTTGTGAATGACTGAACAAGTATATATTCAATTTTAGAAAGGTGAATGACTAGCTATAGTCAATCAGTTTACATCAGTAAACCTATCATTTCAGTGTTATTTTGGTGCTTTTCGTTATCCCGAACAACAAATACACTTTGATACATGTAACTGACATGTCATCGCCATCTTTAATCCATTAACAGCACGACACGCAGGAACAAAAGCGAGGATATACGTGACCATTGTTTCATAAAAAGTAATTCCAAAAAACTCTTAGCGTTATCTTTTGATGGAAATACAGTAAATTGTTTAATGAAATATTGTGGAACTAAAGGTAAGAAGATTGTTAGATTACATCTGAATGTTGAATACGTTTTTTTTTTTTTATTAGTGACAGATAAACAGTACTGGTAATAATAAGTTTAATAAAGATGCAGATATATGGAAATTATGATATTTTTTTAGTTGACATCATGATGTCATATCAATTTTGCAAAGTTTGATGTTTGCTAAATAATCGGTGAAATAACTTATAGTTCCATCACATGTGTGACTTCGAGTACACAACTTAGATTTACATGGCGTGTTGACGACGAAACAGGATGTCGACCATTTGGACCCAGAATGTTTTCCAACCAAATCTGTCTTTTGTTAATAATTTACTTGTGTTTTAACGATTTTGAAATGCGGTTTCATTTACATATACGCATTGTATTGTTTTTAAAACTTGCTTATAACGATTTGTTAAGAGGACATTAATGTGCTTTGTAAGATATTATATAACATTCCAAGACATTAATGAAAAGGAATAAGATACCCAACCGGTAATTGGCGATTGTGATACGATATGCAAATTGCATGACATGTGTCATCCAAATGCACTTTGTTTGAAACGTCTAATACATTTGGTATGCAGCACACATAAACCATTATATTCACAATATGCAAATAGAGTATCATGAGAAAAATTATACTATGATACATGTTTTGTCACTCAAGATGCGAAATTCATTTATATATATATATATATATATATATGAATGTAATAGATGCTAGATATACATTTGTAACATGTGTCATCCCAAATTACTTTGTGAGAAACGTGTAAAACACACAATGTACGGTATGCAACATACAGTATCTACAACGTTATATTCATAACATGAAATAATGGTTATCATGCGCAAAAATTACCCTCTCAATTTTTCAATGAAGAAAACATTCTATAAGTAAATTTTAAATACACTATACTTCTTGTATTCGTTAAGGGATTTATTATGTTAGTGCGTTTGTATCATTATTTTATTCTTAAGTATTTCAAAAGCCGTTTAATGTGTTGCGTGCGTTGCCTTTTCCATCTTAATTCACTTTCCAAATCACTTCTCTGTCATCAACATTAAGTTAGTAAATGTCAGATCAAACACATTGACTCTGTTGTTCAATCTTGCTGTAATACGTTATTAGAATCTCGAATATAATGACTTATGCAAACAAAAGAAATATCATATTACTATTATAGGATATAAAGATAGTCTATGAAAAAGAAGATGCTGATAAAATATCGCGACATCTGTACAAATGTCTCAAATTCGATATCAAGGATAAAATTTCACTGGTATAGTAACATGTACACATATAAAATGTACATTGTAATGCAATACTCCTAAGTAACTATCAGATTATTTTAACTACTTCAAAATGTATGTAAATTTATCTATTGACATATTTTAATGATTGCGGTTCTTGGTTGTTTAAACTTAACTATGCGTGGGTTGAAATGTACGTCAGCACGATATGTTGATCGATATATTCACTAGGTATGAAATAAATTAAAATGTCACTGATTTTAACACACTGTGAGCAACCTTTGCCTTTCATGGTCATCCGTCATTAATAAATAGCCACATCATTTGAAAGATTAAAGATAAAAATACAAATGTACATAGATTTAAACTTTATCTAGCCATCTCTTGGCCAGGTTAAATTTCATATTAAGATAATGAAATATAGGTCAGATGACTTTTGCTTGATATAGCCGTTAGACGTTGTCAAAATTAGCAAAATCAAAATCAATTGAAATTTTAACCTTTTGTAATTTTGCGTAATACTGATAAATAAAGAAGCGATTTCTGCATGGACTCTTTCTGAATTTTGCGAATTATTTCGGACATTAAAAGGTTCGGGGGCCACCAGGTGATGTCCTCGCTATGTAAGACCCCCTCGCACGCTTAAATAACTTATTTCGATAGGCATAATTATCGTCATCCCTGTGAAATATTCGTCTTTCTTCTTTTCTCGTGATTATTATGCTCAACACAATAGAGATATTATGAATAGCAAGCACTACACTTTTTTTTGCCCCGTGGTTGAATCAATAATTCTCATTATGAAGACATGAGACGTGGCAAACTTTCCACAACGAAACTGTATTGATGATATATTGATAAAAATGCCACATGCGCATGCTGTGTTAAGGTTACGCGTACACGTGCACGTAATTGTTGTCGTATATCATATACTGTTGAATACTTTTATCTAGATTTATTTCATGATTTTAGCCTTGACACGACATCAATCGCGTTTTTGTAGGTACACATTAAGTTAGTAAATGTCAGATGAAACACATTGACTCTGTTGTTCAATCTTGCTGTAATACGTTATTAGAATCTCGAATATAATGACTTATGCAAACAAAAGAAATATCATATTCCTATTACAGGATATAAAGATAGTCTATGAAAAAGAAAATGCTGATAAAATATCGCGACATCTGTATGATAGATGTAGATACTTTTCATCAATATCATCACATATACTCTCATTGTATTGATGATATATTGATAAAAATGCCATGTGCGCATGCTGTGTTAAGGTTACGCGTACACGTGCACGTAATTGTTGTCGTATATCATATACTGTTGAATACTTTGATCTAGATTTATTTCATGATTTTAGCCTTGACACGACATCAATCGCGTTTTTGTAGATACACAAACAGATCAATACAGTATATATCCTTATAGAAAGGTATGAATGGGTATAATTTAGTCATTGAATAGTTGTTGATAGATATGAACCAATGCAATTTATTCCTTTCGCGTTTGTGATAAAAACATGTTGGTCATTATCATGACAAAAGAGTTTGACACAAATGGCAAAATTAAAACAGTTAATTTAGTTTTATGCCACAAGCGTATTTAAGGGTTTATGCTTCATTATGAGTTTGTGATAAAGATTAATTAATAGATTCGTTAGAGATAAATTATACTATCAACTAGTAATATATATATATATATATAAATGAACTACATGCCAATCCTTAACTACATATGTAAATACTAAATCAAGAACGCCTTTTAATTAAGTTCAATTAAATTTTGATAATAAATATTAAAGCATAGTTTTGATGAAAAATGAGCTAATAATGTTATATAATCAGATTATTTAGCGTATGTATTTGATTAAAGATTAATCAAAAGTATGTTTTTTTCAATATTAATAGCTTGACAGATATTAATCTGATTTCTGCCATAAAACGAAAAAAAAAAAAAAAAAAAAAATTATAGAACCAAGCGAATATTTGACACTTAATAAACCCGTGGCGGTGTTTTTTGTAGGGAGGGTGAATGTGAAAAAGGTAGTTGATGTGTATGGATATGTCAATTGCTCAAAGCATGTTGTAATTAGACGAAAATGATAATGGACGGATGGGACAAGTAAATCAATAGTAGAATGCATGATGATTACTCCATCAATGCAAAATACTTACACATCCGGAGTTTAATATTTTTTCATCAAATGGATAACGTTTTGTTAAGGTAATTGTAGGTCGACAACGTGTGGGTATGGTAATTGTAGGTCGATAACGTGTGGGTATGGTAACTGTAGGTCGATAACGTGTGGGTATGGTAACTGTAGGTCGATAACGTGTGGGTATGGTAACTGTAGGTCGATAACGTGTGGGTATGGTAATTGTAGGTCGATAACGTGTGGGTATGGTAATTGTAGGTCGATAACGTGTGGGTATGGTAACTGTGATCGATAACGTGTGGGTATGGTAACTGTAGGTTGATAACGTGTGGGTATGGTAACTGTAGGTTGATAACGTGTGGGTATGGTAACTGTAGGTCGATAACGTGTGGGTATGGTAACTGTGGTCGATAACGTGTGGGTATGGTAATTATAGGTTGATAACGTGTGGGTATGGTAACTGTAGGTTGATAACGTGTGGGTATGGTAACTGTAGGTTGATAACGTGTGGGTATGGTAACTGTGGTCGATAACGTGTGGGTATGGTAACTGTAGGTCGATAACGTGTGGGTATGGTAACTGTAGGTCGATAACGTGCGGGTATGGTAACTGTAGGTCGATAACGTGCGGGTATGGTAACTGTAGGTTGATAACGTGTGGGTATGGTAACTGTGGTCGATAACGTGCGGGTATGGTAATTGTAGGTCGATAACGTGTGGGTATGGTAACTGTGGTCGATAACGTGTGGGTATGGTAACTGTAGGTTGATAACGTGTGGGTATGGTAACTGTAGATCGATAACGTGTGGGTATGGTAACTGTAGGTCGATAACGTGTTGGTATGGTAACTGTAGGTTGATAACGTGTGGGTATGGTAACTGTAGGTCGATAACGTGTGGGTATGGTAAATGCAGGTTGATAACGTGTGGGTATGGTAACTGTAGGTCGATAACGTGTGGGTATGGTAACTGTGGTCGATAACGTGTGGGTATGGTAACTGTAGGTTGATAACGTGTGGGTATGGTAACTGTAGGTCGATAACGTGTGGGTATGATAACGGTAGCTCGATAACGTGTGGGTATGGTAACTGTAGGTCGATAACGTGTGGGTATGGTAATTGTAGGTCGATAACGTGTGGGTATGGTAACTGTAGGTCGATAACGTGTGGGTATGGTAATTGTAGGACCATAACGTGTGGGTATGGTAATTGTAGGTTGATAACGTGTGGGTATGGTAACTGTGGTCGATAACGTGTGGGTATGGTAACTGTAGGTCGATAACGTGTGGGTATGGTAACTGTAGGTTGATAACGTGTGGGTATGGTAACTGTAGGTTGATAACGTGTGGGTATGGTAATTGTAGGTTGATAAAGTGTGGGTATGGTAACTGTAGGTCGATAAAGTGTGGGTATGGTAACTGTAGGTCGATAACGTGTGGGTATGGTAACTGTAGGTTGAAAACGTGTGGTATGGTAATTGTAGGTCGATAAGTTAATGTTTTAAGTTCACGACCTGTTTTTTCAAGTGTGTTATTCTTGGCTTGATTATCTTTTTAAACTTTTACATATTTTTTCGGAGAGTGATTCATTTATGTGAATATACTATATGGTTGCATGGTAAATTAAAAAAAATAATATGATTCACGATTCATTTTTACTCTAGAATAGCGATGTGAATATTAACATCTTGCTTTTATATTGGACTATGAAAGTCGATTGATCTTGGTTATTTGTTCATTAAAACATAAATGACTCTTCAACCGAAACAACACGAACCTGTCAAACGAAAGAATACATCGAAACATGTGTAATTGATAATACGTCTAACGTGTGCAGATAAGAATACGTAATGTCTTATGTTTCATTTATATTCTATTCCCCCGTGAACTTTGTTAACACATTATATAGATCTTCATACACATCCGTTTACTTGACGTACATTTCCTACCCGAGATCGATGAGTATGATTGTTGGTTTTAATTGGAGAGCAGATGTGACATCTCCACCCTCTGGGCCAAATGCCGCGATATATCATGTGATTGAAACAGGCAGGTATATCTCCACAACAGGCAGTTTACGAAAAATTATGTTTCTTATTGACACGATGTTGTGATGCATTCAGCTGATGTTTGTAGCCATTACAGTTGAATTGTGAATGCACCGCCTGTGTCATCCTGCAAATTGGTATCATGCCATCATTGATATTCATACACAGAGGGGGTAGTCTATCAAGGAAAAAAAGAAAATATAACGACTTGCAAACAACAAAATAATGTTAACGAAAAGAAAAGATAACAGCGAAGCCTCTGGAAAATTACATGGTGGTCCGGAGGGTTAAGCGTCTCTGCTTTACCGTCGACACATGTCATGTAAATCTAAGTTAAATAGAAGAAATTTCTTGGTTTGTTTTTAAAGCAATGAACATATTCCCCACTGTTATAATCGCAATGCTTTAAAAACGAAGAAAACAATAGAATTTTCCCATTACCATGCCAAGAACCTTCTAAGAAGCTTTATCATTATTCGTATTTAGGTAGATTATTTCAAAGTATAATACGTAAGAGTTTCTTAGGTATGTTTTCAACTAATATGAATAGTAATACAATATCATATAAGTGCATGGTACGTTTCGGGGCAAAGTAAAGTTAGACAGTTATTCATTATTCTTAATCACGAGAATAACTGTCCAACTTTGTTTAAAATCGCACACGGTTACAACAACGTAAAATTTAAAGCGACCGAGGTAAGTGGCTTGGTAAATGTCTGACACGGTTCGATACATGTAGATAAATAACCATAAAATATATTATGCTTATCCTTGATTAAATCAGACAATAGAATAATAATGATTTCCCTTAAAAATGTTTTTATTGACTTAAGATAACGGCTCATACACAGCGATGTGTTTTCTTAACGACATCACTGTAAAGTGAGGAAGGCAACGCGATACCATAAACATACAGACTGACACTCCTAACGCCCATTAAAGTATGGGTAAAGAAGTAGGACGCCTGTCATTGTATATGGCATTTCTAGGAAAGGGGTCTACCAGCTGTTGTTGGACAAACGTATTTACGTTTTACAGGGAACAAATTGTGGTGAGGGGTTAATTTTTCTACTGATAATCCATACAAAATATAATTGTTATCAGCTGAACCGAATCTATTCGACACAATAGTTTATCTACTGGAGAGTATAATGAAACATGCTGGATGTTCCGTTGCTTCTTTACGATTGAACGTTTAAAGAACGCCAGAGAAATCAACAATTATCTATCTTCATAATTCAAAAGAAAAATATACGATATCAATCTCTGTCTTGGTGTGTTTTTGTAATAACGATTCTATGTAGGTAGGCAATTCAATATGCACAAGTAGAGCGTATTAACAAAGATTTATTGATCTCTACCATCACATCAATGTGGACGACGTATACAGATGAGTCAATGGATATAAAAAAACTACCTATATCATGTTATCTACACCGTGTTATCGTGAGAGGAATCAGAAAACCGTATATAAACTAAATTTTTTAAATAGTTTGTTTTGTGATACAAAAGCTGAACGTTATTTCAGATAAAATAAAGTCTTTAATTAATTTTTTCACGCTGAAATAAACCTTAAGATTAGGAGATGAGCTACTGTCCATCTCTGGTCATTTTGACAGAAAAATGTTTTCAACTGATCGTACAGTCCGCGATTAAAGCAGGACAATTTTCATTTGATATATTTTTCAAAATTGTCGAATAAAAGCCAAAATAAAACAGATATTTATCTGTCTTTATAGATTTAAAATTTAATCTAAAACTGATTTACTGTGCATAAGTGCCATCGAAATGTATAAAAATGTATACTTTTAACATTGGTCATAATACGCTCATGAAATTTTGTGTTCTTAAAAGAATTGCTCCCATAGAAAGTTGTGTTTTCTTTTTCTTCTTTGTTTTTAATGAGCCAATACATCTCAGTATGTTTTACCTTGGTGTACGTTGGTTTTCCGACTACTATCTCGAACAATCTTAAAGGTAACGTAAGTATTATTACTGTATAGAAATGCGTTATCTAATAAATCATAGCTTACAATCGATATAATTCTTATGGTGGCAGAGAAAACAATCACACCGATATAAACTTTATTGGTTTCATCAGTTTCGGGGAATTGCAACTTCATAGAAGTATTTTCAAGTCGTTATAAAGTATCTTACGAAGCTTTCTATAATCAGCATGGAGGAGGAGGAGAAGGAGGTCCATTGGGCGTGTTAATTAGGTAAAGTTATTTTCGTGTAAACATTTAATAATAAAGGCAGTTAAAAGGAAGAACAATTAGGTAATAGCGATAAAATAAATTTTTGTCATTTTTATCAATCCTTAAACTACTCAATTGACATGATTATTATATATATTGGATAGGAAACATACTGACACGTGTTTAAGTCCTCATGTTATGATTACAGATCCTGTTTAATGAGTACATACTAGCACACTTATTAGAAAATTCAATATTTAAATACAAATAAAGTAACACATGCAATGTGTAATAACACTGATTCTCTTAACAAACCGTCGGTATATGTCTTTCACAAGCTCGGTATCGAATACTATATCTGATATGTAAACCGCTACTATAGACTTGTTTTATACGGTCCATAGCAGATATTTTGGTGTTTTCATAATGTGAAATTGCAGCATTTTCCGTGATTTTATGCAGTTTTGTAATGACATTCTTATAATCGTTTGAAAATATCTCATTTAAATGAGACATAATCTGTAACAAATTTCACCTTTATCAGGATACATCATTTGTCATTTTCTTCATTGTTTTGTCTGACAAAACGATTTAAAATTGTACTAGTATATTTGACATACAAATTTCGTATTGGGCAGAATCATTGATATGCTTATGAGACCATATCTGTGTCTTATGAATCGTGCAATGGGAACAGCAAGGCAGCATTATAAGGTTTTTTCGGGGTTAAAAATTTCGGGTCTTTATCGAACATTTGAAGGCAAATATATTTTCTTATGGAACTTTTTTTTTGTTCTTTTCTTATACCCTCGAAAAACGAACCCGGAAAATAACAACATTACAGTACAAATATATATTTTTTCTCACTAAACAACCGACAGAGATTCGCACTCATCTATGTAATCCCTTGTCATTGGATAATGGCAACATATGGTAGTACTGCTGTTACCTCAATCTGTATACTCATGTTACACACGGTTGTATACCTATGTTCATTTCAACCCGATAACATGTGTGATTTATTTAACAATTATTCATCCGATAAATGGATATTTTGTTAACATTAAGGTGGATATATAACACGACATCCTAGTTATTGCGCCTCGTTTTGGAGGTATAAATGTGACGTCACTCACTTATATCAATTAGCTGAATAACTGTTTAAATATATGTATAAAGAATATTGAGAATAATAAGTAGTTTTCATCTGTTAAATAATCAAATTAACTAACTAATGAAAAGCAGTAACACAAAGAAAGATGTCACGTGACTGTTGAATAATATATAGAGGATATCTAACAATGTCTGCAGTAATAGCAAATCTTATGTCACTCGTTTAGCTAATATTTTGATATTTTTCACGAGTGCGTGAAAAATATCGAAATATTATTCACACGAGTGAACTATGAATGGTATAACTGAAAATACTGTTTTTATCACATTTTATAGCAAAATATACCGATGCAGCTAAATCTTTACCAGAATTCGTTGCGACCCCCTGCCAACGGCTCACAAATGTACGCCAAATTGACGTTGTATATTCTATCATGCATTATTATGTCATATAACATGACGGAGAGCTATATGCAAATCTTAATTTCCCTCATAATCGTTAGTAAGCAGTGTTCTGATTGGTCAAATCAGAAAATGTGATATTTGCAATAATGTAAAATATCACTTTTATAGAATGAATGATTTTAAAATGGTCTAAATATTCTCGGTAGATATATCCATATCAGCGTAGGAATTTTATTGTTGTTACTGAATTCGTGTTTCTGTAAAATGATTTTCTTTACAAATCAAATAAGAAATGTTTATTTATCATGAACAACGCAAAATTTAATATTTGAATGTTTTTTGTCTTGTACTTAATTACATGATAAAACCACATTCCTATGATTTCGAATATTCAATAAGGAAATAATGCAGCAGACTATTACCTTTCAAAGTATAAAACATTGTTCAAAATATCCTAAATGGTTACTTTGCAAACTGATATGTCACAAATAACCACGAGGTTAACAATAAGTATATCTTAATTTCTATTTTATATAATTAATGTACCAATCTTCTGATTACAACATGCTGTCTATACCTTACTGCTAGCGTGTTTGCGATATTCCAAATCGAAACAAATATCTATGTTTGTCTCATTTCTGTGTTAATTTTGTGTTAATCATATTTTAGATTGATTTTTGAAAAAATTGCAAAAGCAGTTCTATTTGATATCTGGCCCTTCTATTATTCCAAAACTAATAAACAAACACTTTATTTATGCTTTGCTATCTTCTTATATTTCATTTAGACATATCATTTCGATTAAAAGAATATTTATTATTTAGATAATATTTACAGTATCATACATAGAATGAATGAATATAAGAAACCTAGTTGTTGGACAACACGGCTAAATCGATAATAAACAATGTCACGTATATAGTTTTGTCTATATCACCTTTGTGTGACGTGACGTCATAATAAAAGAGATTAACGTCACAACTATTCAGGTCAATGGCGGCTAGTACTACCTTCATTGTTGGGTATTTTAATAAAACCCCTGGTATGTCTGTTATACTAAATAACATACATATTTTGAAGGCCATTTTGTCCCAGCTGCAGATTTAGAGCAAGATCGTTTGATAGATATCGTAACATTTGGCATTGATAATTTCACGCCCTAAGAGGTTTATTGTTATGTCACTAGAACACAGGGACATTCAGTCTAAAGAAACAATGGGCATATATACTAATGGCAAGAAATAAAAAAAAAAAGGATCGTCACTAGCGATGAAAGTTCAAAATAAGCTGAAGCAATAAAGAATGATGTGATATATAATTGATTTAAATACAAATCTAACCAAACATATCAATTTTTATATACACATTATTTTAATTCTTAAGTGCATAGCAATTTCAGAGTAATGAAATCACAAATTTATTTCAGATCGTCTCTTCTTCCCTGAATAGGTTTAAATAATCAGATTATACAGATTAAAACTTATGAAAGCTGCTGTCCTTTATTCCATTATCCAAATTTATTGTTGATAGTACAAACCTACATTTAATTGGCTAATTACAAGCAGCCATGTCCCAGTCGACTCTCTGTATGGCGATATGTACATAATTATAGTCATGTGTATATTCATCACGTTGTCGGCCTGTTATCTGGTGTATAGCACCAGTTCAATATACTCTGGAACGTCGTTTTTCATTGGCTGTGCCAGTCAGAAATCGGTTGTTACGTCATTATATATGTTATGGACAATAACGTAACTTCATGAAAATTGCGAATTATAAAACACGTAAACTTATCGTCAAGGCTCGCAAAAATAAAATTTTGAAGACTCCTAAAATCTCATTTGAAATGACAACAAATATTCCAAGATCCTGTATACATAGCTATATACACTTAATATTGCCATGATAACGCTAAACAGCATTTGGGCTTCATGAGTCAAGACACTCTTGATGACGGCACGGTCAGTCTTCATCTTAAGGTCAGACACAGAAAATTAAGTTGGCCATTAATTACAATATACCTTGATTTTTTTCATCTTAGCAGTTCAGTTGCATATGCTAAAGCTGTACAAGAGAAGACTCCCTAAGGGACTTCTCAGTATGTTGACACTTTCAACACCGACACAAAAGGGACAGTTTTGATTGACCGATACTCCACGGACTCCTTGCCGATCACAAATGTTGTCCAAAGTTATGTATGTATTGATAACTGAATTCCTCTTTTTTATCTAGACTGTTGACCGGACACCCATACGATGGAGACCCGGACCATCAGCGTCACCTATATCTCCGCCTTGCTACTGCTGTTAGTGGCAAGTGTAACTAGTAAGTAAAATCTTTTACACTGACTGCCTGTAAGACAGATCATAATGATGTCACAATAAATATGTAAGAATCCTAAACCATCAAATTTACCTGTCGTATATAGAAATGTATTAATCTTTTCTTTAATTTGTCATCCATAGTATCAAAAATATTAATTATTTGATAAACAGAATCATACATTCGTGACTATGTCATATTGAGTTTATCATTACAATATAACAAAATCACCATTATAAGATCCTTTCGCACTTTGTTCTGTATGGTCATGTTACTATCAGGTTACCTTTAATGTTGGAAAAATACCATAGACGCTGTTAGATTGCTAAGGTACCATGGAACGTGAAATACTTGTTGCGGCTAGACAATATCAATATACTAAGCCTAATGTTATACATTTGTTAACAGCTTTTGATGGAGTTATTTGTATTACCTTTTATTTTGGGTAAAATCACAGACGCTCTTTAATTGCCAAGGTAACATTGAATTTGAATTGCTCTTTGTTTCTTGACGCCATGAATACATTACGCCTGATGTTAGACATTTGCGAACAGCTGGTGAATGTGTTATTTAACGCTGTCATTAGTGTTGATGCTGGCAAGGGATATCTAAACGGAATTCATCTATATGTACATATATATGTGTAGTAGATTCGGATAGCATATATCGTGGCAGTTGATAATGCTATTTATCTTGAAGTACTTGGCTCAGTGACACAATATGAAAAAATACATGTTTGCGTTGTTGATTCCTCCGAATTGAATTGCTCGCCACAAGTACGATTAGTCTAATGTCTCATATATATTTACAGACGCAGTCGAACTGAACGACACTTGCTCTTTTCACGGATACCATACTTGCGACCCTAACGCTGATTGTATCGAAACGCTGGATGTGTTTGACAGCTGTCAATGCAAAGATGGATACGAGGGGGACGGTTACCGAGGGACAAACCACACAGGCTGCTCAAGTAAATATACTATATACCTATAGAATAGTAACATAAAACAAATAGAATATAGAAAAATGCAAATTGCATGCAAATTGCATGCAAATTGCACGTGCTATTCATGGAAATTTCATAGAAAACAAAAACAAAGCAAAAATAAATCAATCAAAATCACAAAAATGCATTTTGAGAATGGATCTTAACCAGGATGTAAGGCGGACGTCGTCGTCGATGCAGTAAAAGACGCTTACTCTACTGGAACAAGCGGTCGTACACTCCGGGTACTTCTAGGGTCTCCATGTAAATCAATATTGATATTCTTAAAATGCATACCGTCGTTTCACATATAACTTTGCCCTGGTTTCTTAAAAAAGGATTTGCCTATTGCATTCAGGAACGTAATTAAAGAATGATAAAGGACGAGGCTATTTCAGTATATTGAAATTAACAATCACAACATGTTTTGGATTCATAAGAAGAAATGGTATTTTGGGCTCGCTGGGAAGAAGTGCAGTGAGTTATTGTTATTCCTCCGGCGTCGACGCCGTCAGCAGACTGCTTAGTTTAAGTCTTAATAAAACACTATTGCGTCAATACTATGCTTAGCTTAGGTATTCGACGTAAGTTCCATATGGCCAGATCTTTCCATTGGTACTATTGCCAGGTTGAACCCATGGAAGCTTCGGGACAAAGCTTGTCGGCGAAGGTAGTAATGGGTTGGATCATGGATATGGGCATTTCAGCTGCATAGTCCAATAGCTAGTTTTTGTGGCTGTGCGGTTGATTGTCGTGTCTGTGTACCGAAGTTAAGCAACGTCGAGCGTGGTCAGCACCGCCCCGTTGTTCCCCCTGTGCACGTGACATTTGGACCTGCTGAACCTGAAAGTGACCTTTAATCTACTTTAAAAAAAACTAATTCCGAATTTCAACTCGTTTGTCTTCAGACAACTCTTGTTAATATTGCAGCTACAAATGTCACATGTAATGGAAACAAAGACTGCCTGGAGTACAACGCCGATTGTATTGACAATATATGTCAATGTAGACCTGGATTTGAGATGAACGTCACAACAAAGATTTGTACAGGTAAATAGGAAAACTCCAATTTGCTTCGAAAGTGGTTAAGTTACTCAAAACATAATTTTAATTGATACAGTCTATAAAACTATGTTTTTTTTGTTTTTTTTTGTTTTTGTTTTTTAAATTATCTGTGATAATCTTAAACATACATCTAGGAATTTTGACAGCTTCAGACTCTCAATGAATCTGAAGACGCCTTCTCTATAGAGTCATCTGGTCTTTTTCTCCTTTTCAAGTATCTCTTTCCAAATCCTAATTTTGTTCATATTTTGCCATTGTGTTATTGACTTTGAGTTTGAAATATGATTCGCGTTATTATGTCGTCATTCTACTTGTCATTGGATGCAATTTACATATTACAGTTTTTGCTATACTTCTCATGTTAAATGATTATCCAATAGATCTAGTGTTATTAATTAAACAGACATTTCTTGTTTTAAATAATATACGAATCTTAACCTATAATATATATACATTATGTCCTCTTTATCGTAATTCTGTTATACAAAATCATTCGCGACAAATACTGTCATACGTAATGGTAATGACAAGGGACGTCAAAGGTGTTGTATTGCATTACAATTGTTGATGTGATCATAAATGTATTATGTAGATATTGATGAGTGTAAGCTGAATCGCTGTGATCCACACGCAAACTGTGACAACACACCCGGCTCCTTTGTATGTACGTGTCAAGCTTTATATGAGGGGGACGGATTTTCGTGCAAAAGTAAGTATATTTGTACAACTGAAGCATTCCATAACATGCCAATTTCAATTTGTTCTGTTGTCGATAGGCTTCCTGACATTGTTTCATTAAGATCGTTATTGTTCCAAAACTAATACCAAAGTTATGAACTACATGATCATCGGATATGAACACTTAACTATTTCGAAATCCAAACATTCTTCTCATGATAGCATCCTTTTTATTATCATTAACGTTTTTACGCACGAAACACATAAGTACGTGTGACTTCCTATTTAAAGATAAAATATATCACTCACTTTTGCTATTTCACGGCTGCTAAGATTTTTTGTTTTGATTGGGGGGGGGGGGGGGGGGGATTCTGACATAATTTTGTTAAACGGATATAATATCTCGAAATCCTATGGAATATATTTAATGAAAAACTGATTACAAAACATATATCATCATGCAATTTTTCTCCAACACAAATATTTAAGGAAACATCTCTTGACATGGTCTAATTATTACAGAAATATGTCGAGTGGACAACCACTGTCACAAAAACGGTCACTGTATCCTGAAAGAGTGTGTTTGTGATGACGGCTACAGCGGCGACGGTACCAACTGTACAGGTAAACAGTTACTTATATATATATAAATGTAAGGGAGTATAAGGTCACTAGCTGAGACCTTTTTGCCTAGTGGTGATGTTTGCCTTTAGAACGGAAAGACGCTAGTTTGAAGCCCGGCACAGGCAGGGTATTTTTCATTGCTACTTCCTTTTATGGATTTGGTGCAATTCCAAGTAAAAACCACAACACTCCATTATTCTATAAGATTTGTTGAACTAGAAACTCTAAAATATTTGCTTACAACAAATGGTATTTTTATTAATAGACTTATCTATCGAGATTTTTTTTCAGTATATTAAACCTATGACAAGGTGAATTGAGGTGGAAAGATCAGTTACAATTATCACAAAATAACTGTGTAATGAAGTTTATTTATATTCATTTTCATTAAGCTAGATGCTTAATTCACAATCTGTGCCAATCAGTTATATGTCTTTCTTACATTCCCTCCAGATGTTAATGAATGTGAAACCGGGGATGAAAACTGTCATTTGAATGCTGATTGTACAAACACTGACGGCTCCTTCGAATGTTCCTGTAAATCGGGTTACGAGGGCAACGGGTTGTCTTGTAAAGGTATGTTTGTCAATAAGAGTATGAATTGATCATTCTAAAATTACTCTAATAAGACTTTTGAGTTAAACGCATAGAATCTAAGATATATCCTCACTGAAAGATCAACTGCTTTAATGGATAGAATTATGAATTATATGTTGGAAATTGGTAAGTACATAAATGTACTTGTTAAGTACGATAAGAATGAGTTGTTGGAAAACGGAAACCAATCATCGTCACAGATATCATTAATAACGTTTATGAGAATGAAAGCAGGTTATAAGAGATATTCTTTAAGATCATTTATTTAACATGAGAGTCGTTCCCCAGAGCACTGGATAAATATTGTTTACATTTATATCAAAGACCCAATGATTTTAACTAACACAGGAGGAACAAAAGTTGTTCATATTTTCTTAATGTAGAATATAAATGAATACATTGGAATTAAAATATTATCATCTACCATATTCATGGATTTTAAAAAATTACTTTTGACCAATTATTTGCCATATTCAATTAAGAAATATCATGCTGATGCTGGTCTTATTTGTGTTAAGATCATTTCTATCCTATTCCAGAGGCAAATTAAGAGATTTGATAAATTCGCAAGTATAATACTGGCTGTATAATCTATTTTTATCAAAATGTTTTTCATCCTCTCCAGTGGTCCCACTTACATGTGATGAGATTCTGCAGAAAAATCCAACTGCCCAAACAGGGATGTTCCTTATAGACCCAGATGGCACAGGACTCTTGCCTGCCATCGAAGTCAAGTGTGACATGCGCTCAGACAACATCGGTGTCACAATTATAAATGTCAAGGTTGCCTCCAAGCTTGTAACGGCTAGCAGTCCTGACTTTAACATTGAATACACAGCTCCCATTGAACAAATTAAAAAACTGACTAACATATCTGGATATTGTTACCAAGAAATGACGTAAGTACGATTATAGACTAGCGGTTTGTTACATTGTTTGTAGAAGTACGAGTAATGTGATGAGAAAGAGTACAAAAAATACCCTGCCATCGCTGGGGCTCGCATTTGCGACCTCTCACTCTTAAGGTAGACATAAAAAAGCTATAGAATATTTCAAGCTTGTCTAAGCTAGTAAGGAGACCTCTACTCCACTTTTACAATAGAAAGTAACACATATAATGCATGGAACCTACATATTATTGTCTATGTTTGGTTTTAATGCATTTTGTATGCATTATATAATGATATCAATTTAAGCTTCTGCTAAACACATGTTAAAGGGTTACACATGAGGCTAACAAATAAATACATATAGCACATTTCAATATGAATTAAAAAAAATATATATATATAGAGCAGCAGTTTTATATAGATGTTTCAGTGATGGTCAAATGTTTGTTTGTATATATATAGAAGAGAAGCCATGGTAATTTCAGAATAATTCTGAACAAGAGTTAAATTGTAACAAAGAAGATGCCTTTTAGCTTCAAACACTTCGTATCTTAGATGTTGTATAATCAAAAATCTATAAACATCAATACGAGTGTGTCAACCAAAGTGTCCGCGCAAACAGTGTATAAAAGAGCTAATGATATCCTTTATTGACTAATTCACTAAGCGTCGGATGAGAATTGGAGAAATATATTTTCAAGTTCGTTTTCAATGATTCTGTAATATGTACGTGTATGTTAGACAGGTACGATAGTGGAGAAATAGCTGTAGATTGCATAATTTACGAGAAACTCCTGGTTCATAATTAAACCCATGTCGATGTGTAGTAAATATGCTAACAGCTGTTATTTGATTGGTCTGCAATAAGCCCATCTCTGATTAAAATTGAGGTATTCCCCAGGGGTTATTACTGAAACGGGGTTACAAAATAAATCATTATGTAAAATAGATTTCATATTTACTGATAAATTTTGTAATTAGGGTTTCTTCCACAAGTGTTTTTAGTGTTTGTTAAGAGCAAAGAAAGGTGAGAATACGGGCTCGTTTGACTATATGAGTTCATGAACCTGATTTTACCTTGCAGTGCCAAATGTCGTTGGAAGGCAAAGATGCTGGGAAATAATACTTACTGGGTTGACGGCAATGGCGATACACAGAGAACGTGGGCTGGATCAACTATAGACGGGATGGTAACGAAACTTCGATATTAGTCAATGTTCTCAAAATAACAAAATATTGCTATGGCTACACGTACCTGCAGATGAAACGACACCAACCTTATTTGGATTGAATGTAAAATACGAAATAATGTAGTAGACGAAGTGTCTTTCGTTGGTTAAAAACACGATAGGAACATAAGAACATAAAACTAACACAGGGATATGCATGTATAAAGATTTTTTTTTTGGAAAACATAGTTGCGGAATTTATATCTCAATTCACGGAGAGTAATACATAGACTTTACCAACATATGAAAAAACATCGCACAACATTTGAAGGAAGTTGACCTAGATATGTATGGCGGTGTCGTTGATGAAGTAGAAAACGTTTGCTCTCCTGAACACCAGGTCCTACTGCCCTTGTAGGTTTTCAATGGTCTACATGCAAATCCAAATTGATGTTCATATTTGACACCTTTTGTGACGAAATTAAGGTTTCGTAGTTATATTCGTATTCTTTGTTGTTTTTCTTTTGCTACATACAATGAAAATCAAGGTATCGAGACCTTCACGGAACATGAATTTCATCCTTAACATATATTATTGCATTCAAAATATCTGCCATCGAGACTAAAACATTCAAGAATGCAATTCCACCTCGATGAGGTACTGCTTTCTTATATATACATTTATATAATGGAAGGTTATTATCATACCTTACTTATTAAGTCAGCTGACGTCAGTGATATTTCAGGATTTCGTTCATTTATTTAAACAATTTGATTATCAAGAAATTAGGCATAGGGAGAAGGCTTGTATTGACATGGCCTGCTGCCCAATTTCAGTTAAATCATATGATTTATTAGCATATTTCAAGAACCATATTGATGTAACAAATATATGGAAATTGAAATTGCGCAATTGCTTCGGCAAGACCTCTAACGATATGTAAATGAAAGACTGTTCCACTTTATAATATTAAAATGCCAAGTCTTTGTACTTTGTGTGTATAATGGAAACATTATCACATGATAGTTGTAAAGCCATGAATACTTTTTCCATACAATGTTTATCACTGTACTTGTCAGACATGGATATTAAGGCATTAAGCTCTAAGTCCATAAATTTACCATTTTATATGTGTGCAGTGTCCATGTGGACAATTGGAAGGCTACTGTACCAACCGTGGATCCCACTGTAACTGCGACGGTACTGTCAGTATGGTAGAGGATACTGGTAAAATGCTCGATCGTTCCTTGATGCCGATACGCTCGGTCCATATTGAATTACGAGACTCGAAGAAGTTCACAACAAAAATAGGTGCAGTTGTGTGTGGCCCGAAGCCTTTCGGTTAGTACTTTGTAGCATTATGTTTTCGTTTTTCTGCTTTTGCTTTGTAAAGAGTGGAGCTTTGACAAATTGAAATTCAGATTTCTTTTTTGATTCCTGAAAAGTGAAATGATAATGGCATACACACTGATGTCAATATGCAGATATTCTCCGATACTTGCGGAATATAATTCAAGTGTTTGACTTAACTTCATCATATGGAAAACAGCATAATCATATCATTAATCCGTCCATATTGGTAAAAAGCAGTTTGTATAACATGTTTTAAACACATTTTTGATTAAGGGTATAGCTCATGTGCATAAAACATAACCATTACTAAACTGTGTTTATTTCTCGTCTACCTTTTTAATATTATTATATCAGAAGTAATTTTCAGGACTCGAAGGACAATATACAAACTGTAAAATGCATTATCTGACTTCACACTGTTTTATAAAGATATAATGAAGGATTGCGATGAAGGAAAGATGAAATTGGGATTGGAAAAGAGCGGTCCATACCATATAGATATTGACGGTCCGGACGGTGATGGCGCTCCTGTCCTAGTCCACTGTGATATGGAGACCTATCCACATGTCGGTGTTACTGTCGTACCAACGTAAGTATCCCAATAATGTTGTACCAACGTAAGTGAACCAATTATGTTGTACCAACGTAAGTATCCCAATAATGTTGTACCAACGTAAGTGAACCAATCATGTTGTACCAACGTAAGTATCCCAATAATGTTGTACCAACGTAAGTAAACCAATAATGTCGTATCAACGTAAGTATCACAATAATGTTGTACCAACGTAAGTAAACCAATAATGTCGTACCAACGTAAATTTCTCAATAATGTTGTACCAACGAAAATAACGCAATAATACCGTACTAACGTAACTGACCAAATAATGATGTACTAAGTTACCAAATATTGTTTCTTCTGTATAAATAACAAAATATTGTATTACCA
This sequence comes from Pecten maximus, assembly GCF_902652985.1. Taxonomy (NCBI): domain Eukaryota; kingdom Metazoa; phylum Mollusca; class Bivalvia; order Pectinida; family Pectinidae; genus Pecten; species Pecten maximus. The sequence goes on along the minus strand of NC_047016.1, from coordinate 34,274,287 downwards.
TCATAAGTAACCAAATATTGCCATACCATCATAAGTAACCGAATATTGTCTTACCACAAAAAGAAACATTCGTAACCAATTAATATTGCACCAACATAAGTATCCCTTTATTGCCTTACAAACATAAGAAATCAAATATTATTTTACCAACGTTAGTAACCGAAAAATAATGTATCAACTCAGCTATAGGAACGCTCAATATGACTAATTATTATATATACAACGCGATATAATCAAAATGCACAGTAACGACACTCAAAATTTCGTTAAAACCAACAATAGAAATATAAAAACTATGTAATGAATGATGTCATCAATACACCAAGTACCATGGAAGAGAAATTATTACAGTAACATTGTTGGATAATACAACGGTTACACTCAATATATGCCCATCAGGATTTATTAAAATTTTAACGAATATGATACGTGCGATATAGTCACGACATGATACGTATCTTTATTATATATTTGATGCTGACTGTGTGACCTGATGTTTTCACTATAGAATCGTACTCCCTCAACCAACTGGTCCAGGATTCAACCCTGTAACATACACAGTGGAGGATAAAGTTGTTCAGAAGATCGTTGATTTCTCAAACTTCTGTGTACAAGAGGCGACATACAACTGTATGGTATGTGCTGTAATTGGTATATCACTTATTATACTGTTTATTGTGGTATTTATCATTCCTTACATCCTTGAAAACAAGGCGTTTTATTCGTTTGTTAAAGACGTATGCATTTAAACCAAAGAGAAAAGAATGTTTATTCACATTGTGTTGATCGCTTGACTAGTTGATCTTCATAAACAATGATGCGTAATGTAATAATTTAGGAAAGATTCGATATTTTACTTATCGAATTATCTCTTACCTAACCACAAAGATGTTATCACATATTGCAACAATGAAAGATGATACATGAATTTTTATGTATTTTTTTTCAGAATTCTGATTTAAAAGGCTTTTATTTCACAAATATGAAAGATGAGAGAAGGGATTTTTTCCCTGGTGGTTTAGGAGAGACTGGAATGTGTCCATGTGGTTTGTTGTCAAGGTGTGCCGACCCAAATCAGTCATGTAACTGTAACGTAAAAGATGGAGAAGCCAGGATGGATTTTGGTGCTGAATTCGATAAAAACAATTTGCCAATTACAGGAATGCATTTTGGAGACATAGGAACATCAAGTAACCAGAACGCCTCGTACACTCTGTCTTCACTAAAATGCAGTCAACAGGAATTTTGTGAGTTTCTGCATACGTTATTGACACATTTATAAAATAACCACTTCTTGAAAATCCCTTAAATTTCAACAAATAATGAAAATCAACAAAGAACCATCTCAAATTATAACGTCGGCTTCAGTTGAAGCCAATAGAGAGTACTTTAAGACTAACACTGTAATGTGCCTTAACCAGAATTCGACCAAGATTTGCATGGCGGGTATCGTTAATGAAGCGAAAGTCGTAAATCGTCCAGGAAAACCTAATCATACTCTCCTCGTACTTGTTGAAGTGTCTCCACATCAGTCTTTTTCGATTTTGAGTTAAAATCACGGTTTCGTTATTTTTCGGTATTTTCTGCCTTTTTTGGATTTATTTGCATTGTAATATATTGCCCAAGTAACTAACACATCATTGTTATTATGTCTCAGCATTTGAGTTGAGCTGCGAGGCGTATCTAAGGGACCGAGGAATGGACTACAGTTACGTTTACATGGTGGACGCTGATGGACCAGAAAATAGGAACGGAGATCCAGGTAATATATAAATCAATATTATGATATTTACTGAGGCATAAAATTGTCATACTCTTTTTCATTTATCGAGGGCTATTTGCCTTCTTGTGTTGATTATATTATAGTTCTCTGCATATTTGCATGATTGTCACCTTGATATTTTAAGATTCCAAAGGTGTGAAAAATCTGATGCGACGTTTAGGTAAACGACATTGGCCTAAACAAAAGTGTCAATATTAATGGGCAAATTCCATAACCTCGTTTTGCAATCATTTGTGTAAGTTTGGTGCCTTGGATGATGTTGTAAGAGCTTATAATCTTTTATAGATTATGTAACATTGTATCAGCTCATAACGTAAAAGTATGACGTCGCTAGTTTGTAACATCGATTTTGATTGACTGAGACAGCGGGTGATAATCTCTAAGAGAAAATAGCAATTACAGGGATTGCGTATAGAAATCATAGATTATAATTGAGAATTGACGTGAGTATAATTATTGTGTTATCGGGAAAAACTGGAGTGTACTCTCATAACAATCCGCTTCGCATGTTCAAATTCCGAACCACCGCCAATATTTATGAGAATTGAGACATACACTAAACCTCGAGGAACTACTTAATTGAATAAAGAAATAAACACAAGCAGATGTTAGAAATAGCTTTTATTGTCCTGTTAGATTCAGTCAACGCCATCTATTAAACATTTCTTTTATGTAAACTTCACAGATGATGTTCCGCCATTCCCCGTGGAGTGTCTTATGTACACCAATCCGCCACACTCTGTGACCGTAGTACATCACGAATCGGAAGGCTCGGTACGTAAAAAGGCTGAAAAGGGAATGATTAATAATGACGTACAATGAACAGGCTTGGAGAAGGAACTCCGGATATAGTTAATGTCAATTCGCGTTACTAGGATGCTGGTGCAGAACATACTTTATGGCAATTCGAATTTCTCTTATCAAAAGCGTTAATTTCTTCTATTATATAATATAATTCTCCAATAAGGAATCAATTTGGAAAGGACCAGTATTGGTTTAGCCTGTTATCTAATCCATGTATTTATATATGTTAATGTAATTGTACATACATGTATTACTTGATAATAAAATATTTTGTAATGAAATAACATCAATGCATCAACCATCTCAACAGCAGCCCGTCATTAATATAATCATCACAAGTATGAAATATTCTAAGATCGATGTATCCCAATATTACATATTTGTAGTCAAAATAAGACATTTTTTCACGTGCTAGATATATCATCTAAGCCTGTTCTGAGGCGTGAGACAATAACTATCATAAATAAATATATATATAAATAAGCAGTGAAGTATGTACTGTTCTTGACCGTATATGACGCCTTATGAAAATAAACAAATATCGATTAAATATGCTTACTATCAAGCATAAAGTAGGCTTGAAGTGAATGTATGATTCATGCCAATGGCATTTTATAGCCTTTTTTGGATAATTTTATCCGTGGTTTAATAAAACTAGACTGACCCTATGTCTTAAGACTATCGAAATAATATATAAAAGTTCATCATTTTGGTCTCCACAATATGTCTTGATTCTCACTTTCAAAATAAGCAAAGATAGTACAGTATTCAACTGAAGGATTCTTTACAAATAACTGGAGGGCGGTAGGACAGTGTAAAATAAAACTGACGTTTAGTATAGCATGTCCAATAATGATGTCGACTTCAACAGTGATGAGTGAGAATAATCAGAATTACATACTTAGATGAAGAAGTTGGCTATCGAATAGCGACTAGTCCATCTGACCCATATTCTACAAGATTGGGTTGAACTTACCCTGCACATGAAAATATCTAAATATGTTTTCAAAACAATGAATTTTTTTCGTTAACCATTTTTTTTGTTAAACATGTATTTATGTATTTCATATTGTTTTTTTGTGTGTGTACAGATTCAGGTAAATGGTGCCCTGTCATTCGTGTATCGCATGGTTAGCAACGCACAGTTACATAAGCTGATTGCTCGTGCAGTTTATTGTACTCAAGCTGTAACATACACGTGTAAGGCTGTTGGGCCTATCCACGACGCAGGTAAATATACATGTTTATAACACACAGTTTTTATTTTCTTGTTTTTCAATACTACATTTTATCAATTAAAAATCAATATCATAAAATGTTACAAAAAAGTCAGATAATGTAAATATCTCTTATAACGCTTTTCATTGGTTTTCATTGGCATGTGTTTTGGTGCATTGCATTGCGTAGATTATTTCAAGGAAACACTCAAATGCATTATTTACTCAAAACAAAAATATTTATCGTCCTGTGGAATGCAAGCAATTTTTACAGATTTTGCAACATGATTTGTTTAAGTATTGAAGATTTGGTAACAGGCTTTTCGAATTAATATTCTAAACTTCTAAATTGTACAGCTGGTGACTCCATTATTTCCTGGATTGGACTTGACGGCGAGAGACATGAATACTTACACGGTCAAGATGGCAGCAGTTGCCATTGCAGCATGACGAACACTTGTGAGGGACCAGGAGTGTGTAATTGTGACGGCAGCTCATCCACGTACGTATACACTACCATTAATGAAGGCATTAGTTTGAGTTATACAAATTAGTTGAGTTATAGTAAAATAGTTAAGTACGAACGAAGTAATACATAAGGACAAATAAAAACTCGACAACACGTCTTTAGCGTTTTCGTCGCATCTCTGCGATTCCTCAGCCTGAAAGCGCTAAAGACTTGTTGTCAAGTTTTTCCCGTCATATAATGATATCAGATTATATATCTAATATGATATGATTCATGCATTCATTTAAATGTTGCTTTCTTTGTAGGTCAGATTCTGGCAGCTTATTCAACAAAAAACATTTACCTGCGATTAACTTCACCTTTGCCGATCCCCAAAGCAGCAATGATCTGAGCCTCGGACCACTTAAGTGTTTCGGTATGTGTACGTTATAAGTGTTAATATGTTTCTTGTTAACATGTCTGCAGGTTCCGTAGTCTTAACCTCGGTTTTCTGACATTGAGTTGCGCGTTACGTCTTTAGTGCTCATTATTGTTGCATTTGTGCAAAAGTCTCTGTAAATTATCTTATACTTGTTGTTATCATTAGTTATTCGGTACATGTACAAAAAATCGATGATGGTGTTAAGAAAAAAATGAAGCTTTACCCGCGTATATTTTACTGATGTATTTGTGTTGCAGAGTTACGTCCTACATGCAGTGATCTACTCCTTGCCAGACAAAATCGTGAACCTAGTGAGGTCTTCATCCCAACAGACACCCCATACACGGTTGACCCAGATGGCGCCGATGGAGAAGAACCTTTTGTCGTTTTTTGCAAATTTCCACAGACAATCATATCTATATCCCCAGGTTAGATTTTTGTCTTAATAAAGTGTAATATAGAGTTTCATATGTAAAGGGCGTTCGAGTGCCCTTATCAAACAGTAAAACACTAGTGATTCGTCGTCCTATTGCATCTACCATTCCTTAATTGAAGAAAAGTATCAATGACCAAAAATCAATTCAATTTTCTCTCTAGGGATGATTTCATTTCACTTCTTGTTAAAACAGAAAGCGATTGGCTTTTGAAAATATTGAATAGATTTTGAAAATAATGATATTATGTAAGTTATATTGTTTTCCCATTTGACACAAGAATTTAATGAAAACAGCTCACAAACAAAACCCAATATTGTAATTATGTTTACTGTATAGCATTGCTACCGTAATTATAGATTAGCGTATTTTGATGTGTTGATAGCGGTTATGAAACATAATTCATAAGGATTTTAATTTTACTTAATGTGTTGGGAAACTAATCTTCCAAAATCAATGACCAGGACGACTCTAGCGAATTCTACAGGGAGTACAATTTAAGTATATGTTTTAAGCATTCATCCATATAAAAAAAAGTATTATGGGTTTGGTATTCTCATAATAGTGTTCACATAATATAACAAAATTTATACCAAAATATAGTTAAGAGAATCTACAAATTCAACATCAAACATAATACTTTCAGAGAATAAAGAAATTAGATGAGAACCAGTGTATGGTATTTGTAATCCCATAGTATTATAGATTTCGATGAGATAGGTTATGATGTTTATAACATGTTTAAAGTATTCTTACAATGGTATAGCATATGTTTTTAACACTTCCTATGATCCTTTTTGTCAGTGACATGTAGTAGGGAACGTTGTTTATTACTTTCAAACAGTATGTGTTTTTTTTAATATAATAGACTCCAGTGTTAAATGTATTTTCATTGAGCTTACTATATGTTTTTGATTAGTTTGTTTTTAAATCTAACATTAACCATACTTTCACAACGATATCATTTCCCTATTTGCTATAACACATGACTAATTATCGTACACTATTTCCCTACAGATGGTTCGAATTCCACAGGAACATCTGGAGGTGAAGGGGTAGATAAATGTTTCCCAATCACGTATAATAACGGTGTAACACCTGAACAGATACAGGTGAGTGAATCATTCATAAAGTCCCTCTTCATTTAAAAAAATATGGCAAGATGTTATCTGGCTTCGCATTGTTTACATCCCGTCCAAATGATACATATACTTGGTTGTGTTGGCGAGTGGCGCTGTGGTACGAACTCGTCTTTCACCTAGACGACCGAGGTTCGCTTTCCCGATCGGACGTGATAAAGTTTTGCCGCCACCTGCCCAACTACGCGGGGTTTTTCCGGGTACTCCAGTTTCTTTCCACAGTACGAGCCCTCACATGCTTCCAACTGGGTTTACAGGAGTGATCAGTTTAAGTTACTATAGCTTATATGGCAATTGTTGTAAAAAATATAGTGTTTATAGTTTTATTTACGAGACTTTATGTATATGTATAATAAATCCGTTAGTTCAAGTACCTCCAATAAATATTAGTATTTCCTAGTTGTGTCGATATTTAATATTTGAGAATGGTTAATCATAATTTCATATCCTTCACACAGGCACTGATAGACAGTTCAGCGTACTGTACACAACATTTAAGTTATAACTGTCGAAACGCACCCAAGACTGACCGTGTGCATTACAAAACCTGCGATGGGGAAATACAACCAGGTAAATATTTTGACCGAATATCTATATTTATCCTTTACAAAAAATTATTATATGATTTTGATCTCGGTCGATACATGGTTTTATTAATCTGCAAAAAATATTGATCTCGAACTTCAATAAGACCATAAATCGACCGAATTAAAAAGGTTTTAATATATCTATTTAAAAATGGTAATTAAAAATATTCGTGAATGCAAGCAAATGTTCACTAAAAGAGATTATAACGTGAAACATATTCATTGAAGGAGACTACAGATGAAAATTGTTAACGTTATATACTCCAAATAGTTTACCTTTTCATCAGAAGTAATTTAATGTTTTAATGTTCAGATAATATCATCGTTCCAAAAGTTTCAAAGACATTGCTTGTTTGAAACTTGTTGTAATAGACATTGTCGGACAATGCCAAGGGGCGTAATTTATGCCCTGTAACATTTTTTTGGAAACGCCCATTCAATAAGCTGTTTTGCTTTACTTTTCTATCACGAGAGGTCGATATTGTTTTAAAAGGGAGTCATTTGACCTTATTTCAGCTTGTTCAAAATTACCATAGCTGCCGATAGGCAGTTGAACGTAATTAATGATCATTTCAGCGAATGAGATTTTGTGAAATTTATTATTTCATAATAATATATATTATTGATCGACTCATTCAAACAAATATTATCTTTATTTTAATTAAAAAATATATCTTTATTCTTGATGTTGTGATTTAGGCTGGGGTGGCTCTAACGGGGACGAAAAGTGCGCGTGTGGTGTAACAGGTGTGTGCGGTGCAGGTCCTGAGTCTCCATGTAACTGTGACATCGAAGATGGCAATCTTTACACTGATGAGGGTTGGATACACAACAAAACGAGACTTCCTGTCTGTGAAGTATGCTTTTCCCTTGACCCATCCACTGATACTTCGCCGTCTCGTTCAGCTTCATATACAGTGACAGACCTCATCTGCAACTCCGGTCCAGTTGGTTTGTATTCACAACTTGTGTTCCTTAATTGGAAATGCATCTGCTCAAAGAATTTTCAAGCTATTTTTTCAAATGTGAGATTGATGTTTTATAAAAAAAAAAACCGAGTAAAGAGAAATGTGTCTTGCACTGCCGAATGGAGGAATAATTGTTAAAGTTCAAAAGTGTCGCTGGCTGGTTTATTCTATGAAACTTTTGTTACAAATGAGTATCAGGGGTACATGAAGGGTCTAGGATTATAATACCAATTGATGGCTGTTAAATTCGTACTGTTGGTAAAATCCTACTCCATAAACCTGTGGTTTAGTGTGGTTAGTTTATCAAAGTACCTTTATTATCATTACTATTCTTATTGTATTTGTTTTTATATGGTTCTTGTAAAGTAAAAATTCGTAGTGACGTATTTTTTGGAGAAATAAATATCACTTAGCATACAATCTATCGTTTTGATTATCAATAATTCTGTGGTTTTCATTTTATTTTAAAAGACTACATGCGTGCCTTATCAATTTCATTTCGGTATTTGTGTATTCGTGAGTTCTACTTCAGATTTAAAACCCTTTACTATCTTTTCATTCCCATTTGATACACAAGAACAAAACATAAGGAGATCAAACAACCTTCTTTAAACGCCATGCATTTTCTATATGGAGTCCATACCTATACAAACACATTTTAGGATTGAAGGAATGAACAAACAAGTATTGATATTACAAAAACAACTTGGTGAAAAGATATTTTTAGCAGTTTTGAAACGATCTTTAACGCCATAGTTCGGCTAATGTGTTTTTAAACCTGTATTGATGTTTATTTCCGTTTATTAACATACAAAATACAAATAATCTGTGCAATATAAATAAAAGGTGTTGTAAAGAATATTTCCTCATCAGAAACGAAAACTGATACCAGATAACTTTCATCAGGTATGGTTGGGTCGTGCCAGGAAGAAAGGAATAAAGGTATGGAGGAGTCGGACACCATATACATCGATCCAGATGGTGTAGGCGGCAACCCTCCATTCCCTGTCTTCTGTCGTCTTGAACCATTTCCACCAACTGGAGCAGCGGTATGAAAGAACAATTCCTTATGGAATCCTTAAAATTCTATTAAGAACAACTTTCATCAAAATAATAATGACAAAATTAGCATAATGAGTTTTTTGTGTTAGTTCAAACGGTCTTTATTACAAGATAAGTCAGCTTAAAGCAGTAATGACTGGAAACATTTCATTTAAGAGATGTGTTCTTAAGAATAAGGCTTTTGATACAAGAATTACACTCAGATACATAGGTCATGTCTGGTCCCCCAGCAGATAATTATTCGCTAGGCAGCCAATAAAATAACTTAAATCTATTCATATCCGAAGAATATTCAAAGAATAATATTTATATTTTATTCGTCATTTTAGTAGGAAAATATATATTATACTAATATAACAGGTCAGCGATTTATTTACGATTAATATATGTCATCTTAAGTTTAGTTTGACTCGACCTAATTATACCACGTGTGGGTAAATACACTGTTACATGTACTTAAATCACATCTCAATTTAGTAGATTAGCTGAAAAATCATGAATTCTGTGTAAGCACCAAGTGATGGAACAGATGATGTGCTTCAAGATATCAATCATACTAGATGGACATATCGGTTTATGTATTTTGGTCGTGTTGTTTGCATATCCATTTTCATTATATCTAAGGGAATAGAAAAGTCAAACTATCAAATAATTGCTACAAGTCTGAATGCGTAAACGTTTGATACTAGTAAGCTTTTAAACAATATTAGCTCCAGCCTCTAATGTCTTATATCAGATATGTTTTATATAATTAGAATGGTTATATGTCTATAGGAAGTCCGTCCACGGGAGGAAGATTACCCTACGACCACCAACGGCACTGTTGTTATACACTATTTCGTGTTTGAGATATCCTACGTGAAGACACTGGTTCAGAAATCCGTTTACTGTGAGCAGGCCATTTACTTGTTATGTGGGAATGCACAGGTACCAGTAAATGGCAGGGATTTGGATGACTGGGTACAAGGCCCTGACGGTAAGACATTCCTGTGTACAGGTATCCCCTCAATTCGTGTTGCTGTGTTTCGTTCTTTGTTTACTAACATTTTACCTGTTCTAACGGATTAATTCAACATATCAATCTTGTGTCATCAAGGACATCCCCGATGGTGCAAGGAGGTCAATTATAGTCACCAAATACAATATTCATACAATGATATAATGGACATTCATATTTTGTATTTTCCCAAATATATTTGATATTATAGGCGACTTCGGTTGGGACTCAAGTTGAAAGTCGACTTACTCTAATAACAATTGATCATCCAAAGTTCCGAATATAGTGACGTCATATGACCCGACGCCATCAACTCATGGCCGACCCTGGGTTAGAAGAGTTCACACTACAGCAACTATTTTTCGTTTGCACATGCGGAACCATTTGGAAGAACGGCATTGATTGGTTGTTGTGAATACACATATGTAATAACATTAGAAGGAACAGTCTGACTATAGTAAATAGTTGACTCTCGAGTCCCTGTCGCCCTAGGTGTTACAGGGACCACTTCCTGTAAGGCTGGAAGTGTGAATGTAATTTACATTGTTATTATATTTTGGGCAGTTATTAACGCCCCTATGATTGATGTGTGGGCAGTTATTGACGCCATTTGGTTGATGTGTGGGCAGTTATTGACGCCATTTGATTGATGTGTGGGCAGTTATTGACGCCATTTGATTGATGTGTGGGCAGTTATTGACGCCATTTGATTGATGTGTGGGCATTTATTGACGCCATTTGGTTGATGTGTGGGCAGTTATTGACGCAATTTGGTTGATGTGTGGGCAGTTATTGACGCCATTTGATTGATGTGTGGGCAGTTATTGACGCCATTTGATTGCTGTGTGGGCTCTTGGCTGAATAGACACAGTGACCATTGCTATCAATTTTGTGTTTCTTGATGTATTCTGTAATAGACATTCATTTTTTATGTTTCCCCAAATATATTTGATATTATATGTTGCAGGGTCCATTTCCTGTAAGGAAGGGAAGTGCGAATGTAACGGTGACGAATATTACGGCGGATACGTCATTGTGAAAGACCTCCTTCCTGTTCAGATAGTTAACCAGCTACCAACAAGCGGGAAGGGCACCATCCATGTCAAGCCTATGGAGTGTTATGGTAAGTTACTTACATAAAAAAATGTAAAGAAAAAATTGCGCTTGTAACCGTTTTGATTGAAGAATTATTTAGATAATAACGTTGACCACATGCAATAAAACGGAAGACTTTTTTTCTCGTATAGAAGGAGTTTCATAATATACATTTTATTTGAATAATTGAATACTGATGACATAACAGTTCCCATAACCTCTAAATAGTCTTGGTTGTATTAATACCAACTATTATATACAACATACTGATATGATAATCTATTATCCTTGTAGACGTGTATAAGGATTGTCACGAGATAAAGACAATGGGCGCCATACTTCCTAAGAGGATCAACCCGAACAGTATATATGCCATAGACCCGGATGGAGCTGGCGGAGTACCCATATTCCAAGTCTTTTGTGATTTTACCACAGACAAAACTATTGGAATTACCCAGGTTAGTACAAGGATATAGGCATCGATTGACAATATATATGACATTAAACAGTAAAGCAGTGATTATATAACTTTTAATGTCTGACAGCTGTTTCTCAATATTCATTATATAGGGTATTATCTGTTATAACTAAACTATGTAACAGAATGGACATGCTCTAGAAGAAGACGAATAAAGGGGAAAAATAAGCTTAAACAAATTGTATCTATCATAGATATGAAATCCGATAAGTATGTTTTATCGTGTAGTCTGAAAGCATCATGGGAGATCGTTGTCAAAATGACAACCGATCAAGTCAGCTAATCAAATAATAATTAACAAATAAATCACACTTCAAATTATTATTCCAAGTTTAGAAATATATCAAAAATAATAAACGACTCTTATAAACTCCAGTTCGTAGTCATTAGTTCTTAGACACATTATTTTACCCACTATTTATGTAAAGAGTGTAGTTGGATATATATATTTAATGATAATAAAAAGTCTGTAATTACTGCGCCCATGCAACAGGAAAGTAGTTCCGGCAAAACACTATGTTTCCACTGTAAAATTTTATTATGTTCAGTGAAAACATATAATTTATCAGTTTGACAATTTTGTATATTTATCAGACAAAAATGTAATTAAAGTATGTTTTATGTTGTAGATTGATAATTCAATCGAAGGCCAGATTGTTGTGAATGGATACCGAACACCATCGGACTACACGATTCCAATTGAATACCCAAATGCAACCCCGAAACAGATACACGCACTTGCAAATATTTCAAGTTTTTGCTACCAGGTTCGTAAATCATGTTAAATAACTGATTTCTTGCTTCCAAAAAGCAATCAACAAACCAAATATTTTTTACTTAATAGTGAGATAAATTCGTTCACATAAACCTATCGGTAAGCTGCATATATTTCATTTATCTGTAGCAGGTATTTATTAAAACTAATTTTACTACATGTACCTATGAGAGATGTACGTTGGTGGTAATGTTATGTTTAATCATATCACCTTCAGAACATGATATAAACTATTGATCAATGTATCAAATTGTATGGGGGATTATTATTATCATTTGCCAATGCATTATGAATATTTGTTTGAATGCGATAGATATTTCCATATATTCATACATTTGTTGTCGCGGGGTTATTGATAATATACAATTATGGCACTCTGTTTTGATCTATAAGATGATTCATAGAGCCCAGATAACTAATATTAACATCGGCCCCAGATAAAAATAATAGTTATTAACCGAGGTTGGAGGCCGAGGTTTATATTGGTTATCTGAGCTCTATAAATCATCATATCGATAGAAACCAAGGGCCTTTACTGTTTTATTACATTTCGGTATCAAAACCAGAGCACAGTATGCGTGAGGTATGATCCATGTCATTTAAATTGCATCTTATTCCATAATATTGACCAAAACGTCATAAATGGCACATCTTTGATAAACATTGCATTGAACCCGACAAATATGAAATTACACGACGTCGCAGAACAATCGCACGAGCATGCAATATGATCGATGTTTTATCATTGTCGCAGAGTACAATTCGATGTTGAATGAAATAACACGTAATAAGATGTAGACCAACTAATACAAAACGGAAAAAATGTAAAATAAAAGCAGTCATCTTTGTTTGATCAGTACGGATGTAACTAGGTTATATGATGTGTTAAACAGGACATTCGGTACGAGTGTAGGGATATTCCCAGTTTGCGCTTGACCATGTATGAGGGCGAGGAGAGTCAGAGCGTCGGAACAGGCATCAACAGCACAGATGGATGTCCTTGTACATTAACTGGAGATTGCCCGGACGACCATATCTGTCGATGTGACGCTAAAGGTTAAATTGCAATGTCCGATTAAAAGTCTCATGCCAATATACGTTTGACTCAAATGTTAAATGTCAATATAATTTGCAATGTTTTATCGGATATAAATACGTAAATGCTGTCAAAATTTTAAAGGTAGAAAATCGGTAATAACGAGGTATACGTAGATGATATATTTTAAGTCATTTTGATTTTGGTACTAGGGCCAATGGTCTCATATGACTACGGCTGGGTTCTTCAAAAGGATACATTGCCCATAGAAGAGGTAAGGTTTGGCCCTCCACAGTCCAATGACGAACAGGGTTCCGCCTCGATCGGCAGCGTCAGATGTGGTCCCAAATATTTCGGTAAGTTATCATACTCTACCCTTACCCCTAATTAGACAACACAAATGAAGATACATTCATACATCTATGAACACATTAAAGTCAGGTTATTTGAAGTTATCAAACAAACTTTAAGAAGACATGCTGTTTTAAGGATGACGCTTACACTAAGATTAATACCAGGCGAGTATATCGTCACATCAGTATGAACGTGGAATCCATGGCAGCGGTCCTCCCATTCATTAACGCATTCATCTAAAGTTCCATGTCAGTATGAACGCATTAATCTAAAGATTCATGTCGGTATAAACGCATTAATCAGAAGATCCATGTCGGTAAAAACGCATTAATCTAAAGACTCGTGTCGGTAGGAACGCAATTTTGTTGCATTTAAGGCGAAAAACATTTTGCAATACGGGTGTAGCCAATATGCATTCATACCCACAGAAATGTTCGTTCAAGCGGTCCTTGATAAACTACGAAGTAATAAAGGGTGAAAATCTCATTATAAATAATTCGCTTTTTTATAATTCAATATAAATTCATGCAGCAGTAAAAGTAACTTTCAAACCTCATACATAATTGATAGGTTGTGTTTTAGCGTATTCCTTTTTTTAAGTTTCAATGATAAAATTGATTTACAGTGAATATAAGTAATGTGATACACTATAAAGAAACAACGATTCGCATAGTCAAAGTTTAGCACATGAACACAATGCCTACTGGTACCTATAGCACTTTGGTGAAACCAAGTGTCCATAACTTTTGCTTTTACGTTTGCAATCGCTTTCTAAATTACATATTGTCGATATGACCAAGAGGCAATTGGAAGGAATTCATAATAGACTAGAAGTTTTAAGTGTGTATTGAGATGTAAAGACCGTCACATCACAGGTATTTCTTATTATTTATCTTTTTCAATGACAATTTCGGCAGACATTCCGAAGGACTGTGAAGACGCTTATTCTAAAGGGTTCAAGTCTGGTGATATCCTGATAATGCCTTCAGAGGGTGTGACACCTTTCTTTGTTGTCTGTGACATGGAACTGGTACCTGGTCATGGTAAGTATAACGACCTTGTTATCGACACTGTTGTTATTTTCCCTAGATGGAAATACATTTTATGCGTGAAATATCTAATGTTAATGTCAATGTTATAACGCATTATTGACTTTCAGATTGTAGGGTATGAATATTGTAATTTCTAAATATAAACCTGTGGTTTTCGAATGATAGAGTAATAAAAATGTGCGACGACCGCTTTAAGAAATAAGGAATGTTGTTACTGAATCGTCATTATATTGATAATATGTTAAAAGATAAAATGCAACAATGACGAAAGAATTTAAATGTCCATTGAGTTTTTGTTAAGACGACAGATATGTGATAGTAAATTGCACAAGAAAGGACTCTTTTAGAAACATCGAAATTTAGGACATTTTAATGTATCCTTTAATCACATAAAATGTTTTATTTACCAAAAATTCTATAAAGTAACATGGTATGTGCAAATTGTTTAAACGGAATTAAATGTTGGGTGATTACCTCCAACAACTTAACAATTTAACAAAGTTGTAGGAATAATTGGTATGAGAGAGGGATGCGGTGCAAAATCTCGTTCTTATCTACAAAAATTAAAAAAATGTCGTTATATGTATTTGATGTTGTATAATCGCGTATTGTTAAATAGAAAAATTGTGTAACATTTGATTAATAAACATAAACGATTTAAGTTCAAATTTGATGTTATACTATTTTGACCGTTATGACCTTTGGAAAGGGAAATATGAAATGTCAGAATTTGTCAACAAAGCGCCATTGGTTACGGGTATACCAGTACGTAGGATGACGTCCTAATTGGTACTGGAATAATTCCAAGAAAACCACACGAGTGCAATGTTTGAGTTACTTTACGTTTCCGTTGAAGGTGTTACTGTAGTTGGGAACAACAAGGACGATGAACCTATCGATCTTGACCTCACCGTCGACACAACGATAACTGTCACTTACAACAATGCTACTATTCTCCAAGTCGAAGCTTTGACAGAGATTTCCCAATTTTGTGTTCAACCAGTCAAATACGACTGCTACGGGACACAGGTATTCATCACCATCGTAAACCGTGTGTTGATGTGTTTATTTTGAATCTGAATTAGGAATGTATAAAAGTGTCATGTCGAAATTGCCTAAAATTCAACTTTTTGTTTGTTTGGAGTCACAAAACGTATCCTCACACACTTTTTTTGCTTCGCTATGGGTGCGTGAATTTCTTAACATTTTTTCATTCATCGCTCTTCGTTTTCTCGTGAATAACCGCATTTAAAAGATTCTTTCCTTTTTTATTGATGTAACATAATCGTATTTGGATGGAAGAGAAAATGAAATACTGAGAACGATAAGTTTTCAAATGGTTAAAGAGTTTTTAGGGTATACGTGATAGAAAACTTTAACATCAAACCGTCATAGCTATAAGGATGAATTGTTTTACTTTGTGGTAGTTCCTGGGTTATAACAAATTTTACTGGAATGGAAAAGAAAACAAGGAGTTTCGTTACCTGGGAAATAGTGACAACTCACAACAGGAGTGCTCGTGCGGCACAGAAAACAAATGTGGAGGCAACCGCACTGAACTAGAACTGTTACCTAGGTAAGAATGACTTATTTGCGAATATTAAGTGTATAACAAGGAACTTTATAATATATTTTCAATATTTAGAGAAATTTAAAAGTTGATATTGATGATGACATTATAACACTTATGCATCTTTGAAAAGTGTTAAATTTATCTGAATTTAAACACAAATCAAAATTATGGACTTATATCAATCAATGAAATGTTATACTCGAAAATTTATAAATTTTGAAAATAAATTTGAAGAAAAACATACTGGTTTGTATAGAAACCAAGGGTGAGACTTTTTACAAAATGGTAGTACGAAAATGATGAAATATAAGAAAATACTATTTTCTGAATTAAATTAAGAATCAAATTGTGGAAATTCAATTAAAAAATTAGTTATCTGAATTTAATAATTAATAGAAGTAATTACAAATGTGGGAATACATTCAACGAAAAGGAAGGTATGGAGTAAGAATTTACATAATATGTTATAAAAAATGTATTATCTGAATTAAAGCAAGGATTTCAAAGATGAAATTAGTGAGATTTTTATATCTATTTTATGTTGCACAGGAAATGTAGTTGTGATGCAATGGAAGCTGAATGGAGAAAAGATGGCGGAGTATTCTCGAATACTGATGATCTTCCGGTCAGATCTATGACATTCCTTAAAAATGACAATGATGGTGCTAAGGGAAAATTTACATTTGGCAAACTGTATTGCTCGCAAGTAGAGTATAGTAAGTAGTTTTACTTTTGTATTCACTTAAACGCTATACCTATATGATAACAAAGAGGTAATCATGCTAACGACTATAAATAAATGTAGCAGATCAACAGTACCTAGTTGCCGTTTGATAATTACTTTATCTTCACAGATCCGAATGAATGTGAACTGGATATCCATGATTGTCATGAATTTGCCCAATGCCAAGATACATCAAAAGGATTTGAATGTCACTGTAAAGAGGGCATGCAAGGCATTAAACGAGACCCACTTGTGGCAAACGGCCGAAATTGCTATGGTAAGACGAACAGTCGGTTGTTTTCATAAATATGTAAGAATTGATTATCAAGTTCACGAAGATATATACTAAGCGATAAGAGATTAATGTCTGTTTAATTATCCAATTATTATTTAAAAAAAAAAAAAAAATCACAGCATTACATCCTATAATACTAAGATAGTAAAGGTAGCATTTTTGATCCTATTCATCTTCATAAAAAACGAGAAAAACAAATTGCACCTTCAAAAATTTATGTCGACCTTTTTCATTTTTGTAAGGCCAGTGATAGACATGTAATCAAAGTGTACATTTCCGGCAATGCAATGACCATAGTTTGATACATGTTTTAAGAGCATTCAAAGTTTACAGAGATATTCAGATTAAGCATTGGTAGTGTTATTTTATGTAAATGACATTTTGATGTCCATGTCTACGACAGTTATGACTTATTTGTCGACACTTCTGTATTATTTTGTTCCATTTCAGACGACAACGAATGTGGTACTGCAGTTTGCCAGCCTGACCGTGCAGACTGTACAAACACATTTGGGTCATTCTACTGTACTTGTCACGATGGTTACGTAATGGCTGAAGGATCAAAAACCATCTGCAATGGTACGCTTATGCACATATCTGTTACGCTAAATATATGTTATTTGTCAATTTTGTATAGTATGTACATATATTAGCTTTCATTTATCAATATAATGTTTTATGAAAATAACAAATATTTAGTTCGTATATTATATCTTACTTTTTCTCCGCAGTCGAGGTATCCTTATCTTCATATCACCTATTTCAAGGTTATTTAATAATCATAACATTCGGCAGATGTGATGATTTTGAATTAATTTTGAAAAATGAAAAAAAATCATCGTCTTTTTTTCAGATATCAATGAATGTGAAATTCCAAATATTTGTTCACCTCACGCCGAATGCTTCAACAGGCCCGGACATTTTGTCTGCAGGTGCAAGCGTGGTTTCCGAGGTGATGGATTTAACTGCACCTGTAAGTAAACTGTTCTACGTAGTCGACCTTGTGTAAGGGCTATGTGATATTATTTTCTTCTTACCCTATGTCCTGTGAATTTTAATAAAGACATACAGTCAAACCTGCTCTAACGGTCTCCTTGAATAAGCGGCCACCTCCGTTAAGCGGTCAGTCTGTGGTCCGCCCGATGGAAAACACTACATAATAAACCTTAAATAAGCGGTCACCTGTCTAACGCGGCCAACGGCCACAAAAATTTGCCCGGAGTCAATATCGGTCGGTCCCTTGGGTGGCCGCTTAATACAGGTTTAACTGTATCTATTAACACTAAATGCATGCAAATGCAAACAGGCATATCCAGCTACAAGTATGATCAGTGATGGCGATATATATCTAATTAGTTTTAAACATCACATCAAAAGCTCTCGATATATACAGGTGACCAATAGGTAAGAATAATACAAGCGTGCGTATTACACAGTACGCATATTAAATAGCTGATTTACCTTTTTACAGTCTAAAAAACTGGTTACAGAAGTTTTATAAAATATCAAATTATTGAGCATAATTGATAATGAGGAAAATTATATTCCTTACTATCCCCATTTGTATGTTGTTACTGTGAAGTATCGCGCATAATTATGTTTTGTGGATGATTTTCACAGCTGTCGGCATCTGTGCCTGTTTTGGAGATCCCCACTGTACATCTTTTGACGGAAAAGTGCTTCATTTCCAAGGAGACTGCCAATATACTATGGCAACTGATGGATGTGATGGAAAACCGCCAACATTCGAAGTAAGATCAAAACACTGGAATCAAAATATCCCTGGATTAAAAGGAGCCACCTGGATTGAAGAAATAGAACTCATCCTCTTCATTGGAGGTTCAAGCACGGTAATATAGACAAAGATTTAAAAATCAAATTTTGTTTTGACTCACTTGATTCTACAAAAGTACTAGTTTACTTATGTACATTGACAATTAATGAAGAAGATATCGAATACATTTCATAGATACTTATCTTTCTTTGGAATTAATTAAGTACTTAAGTGTTTAATTAATTAAGTACTTAAGTGTTTTTTTTTTGTATTTTCAGAGTGATAATGCTTTTCCTAGGTGTATAAAAATTCCGTCTCGAAATTTAAACATAAGGTTTTTCTTCAAAACCGATTCCTTCTGTGATATAACACTGCATGAAATTATTATTTGTTAGGACAACATATTATATACTTAAAGGTTAATTTAGGTACACATTTGATTGGAATATAAGTGCATGAACCCATGAACAGATTCAGCTCTTAAGCAAATTATTGTAGCATGTTAAGTTCTAGGCCCATTCAGGGTAAGGGGTGAAAATAGCTTTTTAAACTGATCTAACATACTTTTTTATTTGGATTTTTGTACGATATAAAGTTGGACGTGTTCGATGCTAGTTGATATGCCAGATTGTTCTGTTGTCACCACCCTTCTTCCCATTTTGAAAATGTGACAATCTAGATTGGACCTAGATTTGTATGGCGGGTGTCCCCGATTACTATATATTTCAATGGTTTCCGTGCAAATGAATACATCTGTCCGCATGTTGCCGTTGTTTTATCGGTGTTAAGTTAAGATTACGGCTTCTGAGCAATTTGAAGTCAAATATTTGTTTTCAAAATATCGCATGAATTATTCAGCAGAATCAATTGATATTTATACAATAGACCAATAATATTTAGTTCCATTCCTGATCAGATACGGGTGACCTGGGTCTCGTGTTTGTTTATATTAAGATGGATCCCTTTTAATCTTTCATTTCTGTTTTCAGACGTTGAATCTTAAGCAGGGTGGCAAGGTTTGGTACAACAAACAGTGGTATCCCGTACCAAGCAGGCCAGATGAGCATATTGACTTCCGTAGATTTGGCAACTGGATCGTAAGTCAGGAATTCTGCTATACTGTGACGTCATTCTATCTTTGACATAACGTTTTTCCAATATTGCTGAAAAAAAATTTGTTGAGACGACGTTCAGTGTTGTTCATAATGCACGCCACAATGACGGCTTTTTGTCATAATAAATTGTTACTGCTACACAATAATATTTTATCCATATTTTATTCGCGGTAACGATTTTGCTTATATAAAACTACCTAATTAATTAATGAGAAGTGAATTCCATAAAACTTGAAACAATACGCTTACAGTAAACTTATCTAAACAAATCTAGTACATACATTTTTGAACATCTAAAGCAAATATATTTCATTAGCACTCACGGCAGTTTTGTAAAGAGTACATATGCATATAAAATCACTCATAAAGAGACAACATTTAAAAGTTAAAAATGTGCAGACAGAGTAAATATTGTATACAGTCAAACGTAAATATGATGGTGATGCAAAAGTCTATTTTTTAATCACATATAGCAAGTCTATACCAGTATCGGTGTTCGTGTAAATTGGGACGGAGACCAGGTCGTTGAAGTTATGCTCCCTGACAGTTACCTAGATAGCACATGTGGTCTCTGTGGAAATTACAACATGAACCCGCATGATGACTGGGAGATTGGAGACCATTGTCCAACAGCAGGAAGTATTGTAAGTATTTCAAATTTGATGTTGTACACAAACTTACATTTTCCTGCTTATCCCTTCCGTCTACTTGTTCTTCATTTAGGTTTATACAATTGTTTATATTTTTTCCTCTTTTTATCATGTTTTTATTTAGAGTTCAGGTTTCGTTATTCCGTCGGTATTCCCGGTTATATTTGCATGGATTATATGTTTATTGTTGCCAACAACCTACCTTTATCAGCGTAAATTCTACATCAGGTCTTTTTAATGCCCTTTAAAAACATCATTTCTCCTGTATTTAAGTAAAAATGTCAGTATCAGATGAAAGTTCCTCTTTTGATATCTAGTGGACCAAATAGTTCTAGTGCTTCTTCTATAAATGTTTAAAATTCAATGAATTCACCAGAGCTAGATATTGAACTCATGTATGTGATTTATTTTGATTTTCTTTTATTAATTTTAGATTTTTCAATTTAATGTCAATAGTTTGCAACTCACATATGACGGCAGAAATATGACATATACATTCTCTGTTGAAGTATTGAAGTAAGTTAGTAATTGCTTATTTGCAGACAAACAACGCTAATATATTTGGGAATTCGTACGTGGTACCCGAGTACAAGGCAAGTCATCCCCATTGTGATGCTGACTGTAATGCGCCAGAACCGCCCGAGGAATGTACAGACATGGAGAAGAAGGAGGCTACCGACTACTGTAACAAACTATTCCTCAACCCCAGCTTTCAGGTAATATTGAATGCTTGCAAGGCGTATACCGAAGTATGATAGCATGTACATTGTTACAATTGCATGAAAAAATCTTCAGTTTTCAATTTCACGTTCATGGTCATGGCAGAGGCATACCGACCTAGGCTAAGACACACACTTTCTTTGAATTATTTTGAGTTGATAATATAACTTATATATCGATGTCTTACTGCATATCAATATTGGTCTATAATTTTCAAGCAAACCGGCTAGAGGAAACATAATTATGTATCATAATGAGTGGATGTAAGTATTTATCTTATCGTGGTGATTAATCTATTGGTTGTTGTCGATAATGAAGTATTACACTTACCCTTCCGAAACATCTGGTCTAATTATACTCTTTCAGGAACATACTGATACTTTTGCTCGCACTTTGTCCTCGTTTTATTGATCTTTGGGTTGCGATTACGGAGGGAAAGGAAGACAAAACTTTACTCATATACAGCTCATGTTTAGAACTTATGTTCTCCGTCGTAGAATCACCAACAAGAAAATAGTACCATCCCCCAACTACCACCTTTCAAACCATGTGTCTAAAATTGGATACGTTTACATTTTGCAATTCATTCAAAGTATTCATTACTTTACAGGAATGTTTGGCAGTAATACCCAAAACTACACTTGACAGTTTTGTAACATCTTGTGTGACCGACTTGTGTTTGGTAAAAGAAGATTTTGACACGATAGTGTGTAGCCATGCCAGAAGTATGGTCAAGGAATGCTCCGACAATTATAAAACTATCGTTACTGAATGGAGATCCATAGATTTCTGCGGTAAGGACAATAAGATATGTATTCATTACAATGTTGTCACGAATAATGGCACCTGTTGACTCGTGCATTCATCATTCGGGATCTTTATTATTAATCGCTCAATTATATTAGGTCAGATTTTGTTAGTTTATATCAGAAATGTGTTTCAATATGATATTAATTTGATTATTACATCAGTTTACCAAAAATAAAAGAGAAAGTACCAATAATTTGAGTGTGTGTATTGGTCGTATTGTTTCTGACGTATTCTTATCGATCTGATGAATCCAAATTCTTAGTATGTCTTTATATTGAAAAATAGCCAATATTTCCTAAGTAATTTCTAACTCACAACTTCGATGCACTTTTATGGGGTACCTCTTGACTTTTTATTCATTTTATTGATATAACCAAAACAGTTATGAAGGTATTCTACCCATGTCGCTTGTTCAAACTCACTACAGAAGGGATATTTTGATGGTGACAATAGTTTTGAATGTCATTATAAGTGTCCTTATAGGTATAGATCAACAAGAAATTTTGCAACTTATGTGGAATATCCTTTTTATAGATGGCATCACATAGAATCATTTTCAGCTTCTGAATTTATTTTTGTGTAGAAGATTTCGGTAATATCAACAATATCTAATGAATAGATTATATTACCCTCAATGAATTGTTGACATCTACTGGAACCGCTGATCCTCTCTATTAGAAAGCGAATGTTATGCTGTCTCATTTCTTTGAACATAATATTTGATTAAGTGACCTCACTAAATCAATTACGTAATACATATCTTATTTCACCCAATCGTTATTATGATATCAACATTTCATTATGGTCATATCATCTTCTTTGTTTGAATAGATTATATCACCTAATCAAAATTGTTAATACCACTAAATGTTAGATTTTAACATAATAAATTGATCATCAATAAATGACCTACACGGCATTTTTTATACTATCTCTAAAATAGAATGAAATGTTAGATGTAGTTAA
This sequence comes from Pecten maximus, assembly GCF_902652985.1. Lineage (NCBI taxonomy): Eukaryota > Metazoa > Mollusca > Bivalvia > Pectinida > Pectinidae > Pecten > Pecten maximus. The sequence goes on along the minus strand of NC_047016.1, from coordinate 34,250,989 downwards.
ATGAATATACCTTTTCCAAAATAGAAAATGAATTAATAAAAATAACACAAACATTATCCTTTCAGATATTACATGCGGAGTGAACATGGAATATTCATATTGCGGATACTCACCAGAGCAGGGAACCTGCTATGATGTTGAAAGTACTAATCCACTTCCTGTTATAAACGACACATGTCGTGAAGGTTGCTACTGCAAGGACGGTTACGTCATGGATACTTCCGCTACAGAATGCGTTAGTAAAGATGATTGTGGATGTATCTATAAAGGACGGTATTACCAGGTAACTCTAATACAGTACCCAGATATAAAACCGGATCTTTTTACGATGACCATAGATTTTTGAAAGCATTATGTTTTCAGTGTATGTTATTTGAATCATTTTGGCTAGCGCACGTGTATTCAAGGTGTCAATGCGTTTTCTCACAGGGATAGAAACATTTGTTTTTGTTTTTGAAAGAGTGTTGAGAAACAACATGACTGCCTCGATTTCGAGATTGAGATATCTTAATCTTCTCCTTGATAAATAAACTCCTTGTGGAAATTGTTAGTTGAACGAACAAATGTGCAATTTGAAAAAAAGTGATTTTTGTAAGTAAATATTTACACCAATAGTGATTGTTGTTATGTAAATGTTTACACCAATAGCGATTGTTGTTATGTAAATATTTACACAAATAGTGATTGTTGTTTGGTAAATATTTACATCAACAGTGATTGTTGTAACTAAATATTTACCTCAACAGTAATTGTTGTAATTAATTATTTACACAAATAGTTATTGTTCTTAGGAAAATATTTACATCAACCGTAATTGTTGTTATGTAAATATTTGCACCAATAGTGAGCGTTGTTATGTAAATATTTACACCAATAGTGAGCGTAGTTATGTAAATATTTACACCAATAGTGATTGCTGTTTGGTAAATATTTACATCAACAGTGATTGTTGTAATAAAATATTTACATCAATAGTGATTGTTGTTAGGAAAATATTTGCACCAACAGTGGTTGTAGTATTTACACCAATAGTATGTAATTAAGTAAATGTTTTCACCAATAGTGATTGTTGTAAGTTATTACACTAATAGTGACTGTTGTAAGTTATTACTCCAATAGTGACTGTTGTAAGTTATTACTCCAATAGTGATTGTTGTAAGTTATTACACCAATAGTGATTGTTGTAAGTTATTACACCAATAGTGATTGTTGTAAGTTATTACACCAATAGTGACTGTTGTAAGTTATTACACCAATAGTGATTGTTGTAAGTTATTACACCAATAGTGATTGTTGTAAGTTATTACACCAATAGTGACTGTTGTAAGTTATTACACCAATAGTGACTGTTGTAAGTTATTACACCAATAGTGATTGTTGTAAGTTATTACACCAATAGTGACTGTTGTAAGTTATTACACCAATAGTGATTGTTGTAAGTTATTACACCAATAGTGATTGTTGTAAGTTATTACACAAATAGAGGTTCTTGCTTTGTTTCCGTAGGTTGGGGAACAATTTGTTACCGAAGATTGTGAGGAGAGATGGACATGTCTAGATACACACAAGTTTTCAAAAACCAAGCTGAAATGTCATGAACTATCAGAATGCAAACTATCAGGAGGTATATACGGGTGCCACTGCAATCCAGGCTACATCATGGTGAACGATGTATGCATATGTAAGTAGCATCTATTGTTACAGGTGATATAGAAATATTGATGATTAAAGATGCTAATCCGGAGACAGCGTATAAACTTATAAACTGTTTGTCAAACACACACAAAACAACAAACAAACAAAAACAACAACAAAAAACAAACAAAAAACCAAAAAAGTACAAAAATAATTGGCATACGAAGGTTGTTTTTTTCCCCCCTTTTTGTCACACAGTCTTCGTCAGCTGAATGTGTAGCTGGTAAGTGTCAGCCCTGTGTAGTGTCACGTGCAGATGGACAATCAAGTGACACTAGGAGAGAATTGTACACAGGTGGTAGGTCCTGCCCCTCGTCTCTGTTCAATGATGGTCGTCCGTCTCTTGTTCAATAGAAATAGCTTCTTTGATTCACCTTTTTATGTGTTGTTCTTCAGTTATCAGGATTCAAGCATTGGTGGGATTGATGGTATGACCCGTGTAGCTAAAATGTTCATGAATTGCTGAAATTTGTGTTCTTTCATTCTGATGTCTAGTGATATGTCTGTTTCTCCTAATAGTCCTTGTTGCAATGTTCACATTTAATATAGTAGACTACAACACGCTTTTTTTTATTTTTCAGTTTTATCTTTCACATATGTAAGTTGTTGTCTGATGGAATTGTAAGGTTTTCGGTAGATGTTCACTCGATGCTTTCTGAAGATTCTGTGCAAGGTCTCAGATGTACAACGTATATAAGGAAGACCAATCTTCACTTTTTCATTATTATTCCTTGTCTGTTGGTTGGGGATTTTCTTCTTTTTTGGGTATCCATTGGTCCGTAAAGCTGCCTTGATGTGTTTACTCTGTATTTTTGTCATCTTTGTTGGTTACCAGTTTCTTGGCTCGATGGAATAATGTTTTTACAACCGATAGCAATAACCTTGGTGGAACCATTATCGCTAATACGGATGCAAGTATCCAGAAAAGGGATCATGCCGTCTTACTCACATTCGGATGTAAATTTGATGTGTTTGTCTATCTTATTCATGTGGTCTGAGAACCCATCTATGTGGTATTTGTGGAGTTTGATCATGGTATCATATACGTACCGGAACAAAATTGATGGTGGGTTCTTAGCTGTTTCAAGCGCATGTTTCTCGAAATGCTAGCAACGATAGGTGAGACAGGTGATCTTATAGCCGCTCCCCGTAAAATGTCACTTACACACAAAATATGTGCTGTTGAGGCATAACTCTAACAGTTTACACACGGTATTGACATCCAGTTCTGTCCAATTACTTGGAATATTTTGACTGAGTCTCACAGCTTTCGTCAGCCGAATGTGTCGTTGAGAAGTGGTCAGCTCTGTGTATAAAATTATCATAATATTAACAATTCAGAGAACATTTATAATTGTAAATAGTGACAGTGCTAAAGTTACATACCAAATATAGTGGCTGAGTACGACAGAATTTCTTCTGACTGCGATTAATTGTGTATTAGGACTCCACTTGGTTTCGTCTCCGCCGTCTTATTGACGAACGTACGTAACGCCAAATTTTAGTAGCGCTCCGGTGGCTTTATTCCTTGAGGGGTTTGGATCAAACTGTACACAATTATAAAGGAACATGATATCAAAGACAAGTTCGAGTTTCAGGGTTTTGGATCAAGGTCACAGTTACTTTTCTTTAACGGGGACCGGTTTGGAACATGTATTGCTTAGGCACTTAAAAGATTTTAAAAATCCAACTATTTAAAGTAAAAAATGTTACTTTTGTTAAAGTATAAAACTATATAAGATCATGTTCTCGTTTCCAATTGATCGTAGTAACTGATTGTGATATTAGCATTTTGAATAATGACCTCTGGTGCTTTTTACCCCTTTTAGTTGACCCGTGTGGATCGGAGCCCTGTAAGGAATTCCCGGATGCCGAGTGCAAGATGGTTGGAGATAGCTACGTATGTCAGTGTAAGATGGGCTTCCAAGGAGATTGCAAGAACTGTGAAGGTACAGTACGTCATGTCAGCTCTAATACACTAAACAATTAATAGAATTGTATCGCAATCGTATCATTTCATCCACAATCAATTATCCTAACACCGGTACAGCTCCTATAGATAACAGAGAGGTTTCAACAAGCATTTTGTGCATATCCTGTCTGAATTTGCACTGGAAAAAATGTTTTGAGTATAAACTATATTTAACGAGAGTAAATTTCTAAAATCACAGCACTTAACCGCATGTTTCCGCACGAAATAAGTGGAAAAGAACTAAAATATAAAGTACAATGCAACGAAAATAAAAATAAACGAAAGTAAAAACACTTCATTTGAAAAATTAAAAGAGAGAGAGAGAGAGAGAGGGTCAAAGCATTTAGCCTCGTCCTATAAAGAATATCCATGTATGTGCATTTGTGCTAATATACCCGTAACAATGTACTTAAACATTTGTTGTTACTATTCACTTTCGTTCAGATATTGATGAGTGTAAAACAAAGACACACAACTGTACAAGATATGCTGCATGTAAGAACACGCCCGGTTCCTTCACATGTACATGTCGTGCAGGCTACAAGAAGAATGGGGAGAGGTGTGACGGTAGGTTCATATACTTCTTAAGTGTATTTCAAATAAGCAAAATTTAATTTGACACTTTAATGCCGGAAATATATTTTTTGTAAACTTGCATACCCGAGACAACGTTATTCAAATATTGTGCTTTTCAATAATTGATAATTATTGTGATAAATATTTAAACAAAATTTAATACAAACGTTTATATATTTAAACACATATATGTCATAAAAGATAAGAAAGGTGAATAATTTTCCTGCATAATTTAATATCAAAATATCACAATAACAGACGAAGCATGTGATTATAAAACTAATGAATGCTTTATTGAAAATGTTTTAGACGTCAATGAATGCAACAATGATGCCCTACATGATTGTCCAGATGGAACGAAATGCTACAACACCATTGGCGGATACGCGTGCATGCCATGCAGTGGTTAGTCAAACCCTAGATAGAATGTCACGAATTGCAAGAAATATACTTTAATTACACGTATGAACCACATTTCTCATAGAAGCAAACAATTAAGTAGAAATGGTTCCATAATATGTTATATCCTTTCACTGATAGAAAATCCTCCGAAAGTGGTATTTAGATGAATTGTATTATGAAATAGGTATGTTTTGTGGAGATGATGTGGGGATAGGTACTGATTCTTACATGCAATATTGCAGATACTACACCGGGGAAAAAATGCTGTTACTGTACAGGTCCTCGTTGTAAGGAGGAGGGTCAGGTAAGTCGGGCATATTGATATATACATGTACATGTATGTGACATTATTTCTCTCAAGTACGTTGATGAACTGAACTTACTAATTAAAGTTCCATAAAATATATCACCGTATGACGTAATTGATGATATATTTTGCAAATAAACTATAAAATAGTTATGCCAGTATATTCGACAAACTCATTTTCTATTATTTATATAGTTTTATCTCTTGTTAGAAATATTTACAAGAACCATTCGTCGAATTTTACGCATGATTTGTGTGAGAGATGTCTCCTTTGACAACGTTTAAAGTTTTAGGTCATTTGAAACGAAGGGACATGATTGTCTATAGCCATCGTGCTCCTTAGACATTTTCACATTTTCGACATATTCTCATAAACTCCTGAACCAATTTCAATGAAATGTTGTAGAAACCCTCCATGGGCAAAGGGCAACCAGTGAATCATATGGTCCTAATGTCCCAGGGCCAGAGGGACGGGATCGAAAAATAAGTTGACTGAAATTTCAAAATTCTTCCCGAAATCCAGATATATTAGAATCCAATTCACTTCAAAGATAGAAGGATGTTTTACTATAATTTTGAAAACTATGACATTTGGGTCTCGCGTTTCCCCACTCGGAAAAGGGTATACTGAAAAATGATGTTTTGGCTATATCTTGTTTATGTTCAATTGGAAATTAGTCAATCTTGTATGAAACTTTCAGCACAGGCTGTCAGTCTCAGGATATGTATACATTGACACATCCCCACCCCCAGGTGCTTATGGGCAGATCCAGATATATCTAGTACTCGTCAGAAATGGAAAAGTCTTCAGGTGTTTGATCATAATTGTGAAATTCATTATTTATTACCCCTTCCTAATTAGGAGGCCTGAATACATACGTTAATATTACTTACAGGTGTGCGGAACTGATGGTATTACTTATCCCTCGGCGAAAGCTCTAATTATAAGTAGATGTGAAAAGAACTTGAAATGGCACGAACTACAAGTCGAGTATCATGGACATTGTAAAGGTAAGTTGTATGTACATTTATTTATACAGTAAATGCACATATTAATGCCTGTCATATTTATTCAAATACATGTGTTACAGTAATAAGTCCAATACAATGGACAGCGCGAGATGACCTATTATCCAACGGAAGAAAACAATATGAAATCAATGGATACGGTCAAATTATCTAACAAAAATCTCTTAGACTTATTGAAGAAAAGTACATATATTCAAAGAGATTAATCAAGTCTGCGTATATCATTAATTATTTCAGTGATGAATTTTTATATCAAGCTATTGAATTGAAATATTATAAAAATGACGCTGAACAATAAAAGTTTTATATCAAGCTATTGAATTGAAATATTATAAAAATGACGCTGAACAATACAAGTACAATGAATTTGAGTCGGGACATACTATTTTGCTCCAGATGGTTGTAATATTACGGAGTGTCCACCAAGACAATCCTGCTTCATAGACCCAGTGACACAGAAACCTGTTTGTGTATGTGATACTTGTGACACAAGTGATCCGGAAAATACAGAACGTAAGTAGTATATCCCATACCATCACAGAGACATGTACCATAGAAAAATTAAATAGTCATATACCATACCAACATTATAGTAAAAATATATAGCATAAAATAGTAGATAGTTATTTTTGCTTTAGAAAAACTCGTTATTACGTATCATACCTCAGCAAATACATATATACCATAGCAATACTAAATAAACATGGATGCAAGAGCAAATAATTATGTACCATATTAAATACTTATGTGTCATAGCAACAGTAAATAGTTACATGTATATACCGTAGCAACAGTAAACATTAAATACTTACATGTATGTGCCATAACAACACAAAATAGTAACATGCATGTACAATAGCAACAGTAAATACTTACATTTATATACCATATCAACACAGTAAATAGTTACATCTATGTATCAGTGCAATATAGCATGTTATATTATAATAGCAATAGTAAATAGGTATTTACCATAGCAACAGTAAGATGATATGGACCATAGCAACAGTAAGATGGTATGTACCTTAGCAACAGTAAGATGGTATGGACCATAGCAACTGTAAGATGTTAAGTGCCATAGCAATTGTAAAATGCCATTTACCATAGAAAAAGTAAGTAGTTATGTATCATTACAAGGTATTATAACGATGGACGTTTATGTATACATAGATACATGTCTTTGAATACTAACACTGCTGTTTTAGAATTAACTTTTAACTTAAATCAGCAATGCCAATGTCAGTTTTACTTAAGAATTGAACTGTATTTGTATGGTATTTATGATCTATTTTAATGCCAAAGCTTAGCAAGCAAGCAACATAATGTAACGCACATTTTGTTGTTTGCTTGCTAAGCTCTGGTATTCAAATAGATCATAAATACCATACAAAAACAGTTCAACGCTTATATTTACATTACTTTTACTTTTTTTATTTTTTAAATGCTATAATTCATATTTAAAATTCATAATTCCCGCCCCTTACCGACAGTCGGCAGATTTTTTTGTCAGTCATTGGAACAGCCGGAACATGGTCGCGTGCTTTTTGGCAAACAAAATAGTACATGGATTTTTTTTTTTTAAACTCAATTTTGTTAATTATTTTATTATATTTACATTCTATTTATCTGTCACCCAAATTGTATTCATATCGACTGTATACTACCATTTGGTAACAGTTCAATGCTTAAATCAACGTAATGCGCAAATGGCATATTTTTATAACAAAAAGTGTAGACAAAAGAATAAGTCGTTAAACTTAATTATCCTGATATTGTAGTTCTAGGTTGTGTTGTATTAATACGCTGATAAGTGTAGCGCGTGATGGATGGCATTTAAACGTACATCAATGCCAGAGCTCTCAAAAAGACTATAGAGTGACAATGCCAGACAAATGTAAATACATCTGTATATCTAAATGTGTGTGTATTTTTGTGTATTTACTACAGGACCCGTGTGTACAGACACGCTACGATTGTACCCCAATATGTGTGCTTTTATTAAGTCTATGTGTAACGGTGATACTGACTCTGTACCAAGTTTTGACACTGGACCATGCGAGGGAATACGATGTGAGCATAAGTAGCTTTGCTATGTCCAAATATGCTTTATTTCATATGCATGAATTATAAACGTCATTTTCCATTCTTCTCTTTTTTTTCTTTTTTTTTTAATTGCGCGTTTTCAAGAACAATTAATTTTAGTGTTAACTCAAGATGAGAATCGTTTATGAGGTCTTCATTCCGCTAGCATTTATTCCAAAAATGTTCCAAACAACTTTTAATAATATTCGTGATAAAGTATTAAAGAATAACCTCTGATTATTCAATTTTGATTTAATTTCAATTTCGCATAATTTCTTTACGTTACATCACAAATAAAAAAACATACCTTGATATATATTTTTATATTACATATACAACAATTTCAGCATTTCCGTGTCTCTGATAGTCATTATTTGGTGGTGTCCTGATTTGTGCTTTTTATGATATAAATTAATGTTGAGAAATTGGTTGTTTCGTGAACACAGCTTATATACCGGTCACGAACTGGAGCCCGTGGAGTCCATGCTCCACCACATGTGGTGTTGGGGAGAAAACACGCTCGAGAGAAAGACTGGATGGTCAATTCTACGGAGCCTACAAATTTCAGTTGGAAGCAGTCGCCAAGTGTTACAATGACCCGTGTATCGACTGTAAGTATTCCAGAACTACATGTAGCTGGTCTGTCAATATTAACAGGAAAAAACGAAAAGAAGTTCGGTTTTTCTAATGTAACTTTTTTTTTTTTTTTTTTTGATAAAAAAACACATTTTATTCATATTACACATAATACATGTATATACAATACAATAGGTGTCCTCTCGCAGGAGGGCTTTCACTCATTCATTCATATTTTTCTACTTTCACTCGTCATCCTTACAATCAGCATATTTTCACTTTTTCTCGTTTTATGGATATTTACATTTTGTTTATTTATTAATTTTTTTTATAACATTAATGAAATAGAAATCTATATAGATAACAATAATAATCAGTAAAGAAAGGAATTGGTAGATTAATCTCACTATCTCGGAACACCTTGGATGTAACTTTTAGATACGTGGTCTTAATGCAATATAATTTCACACTAAACTTCCTCCGTGTACTGTGAAAATGTTCGTCAGTTAAAATTCAGTCGACCCTGGCCCCGCTCAACGCTGCATACTTTTAGCAGATTTTTCAAGAAAACGTGCATCCGGGGTACTCTTGACCAATTGTGCCGGTAAATCAAGCAATATGGTGTACGTCAAGTTCTGAGGCTTAAGTAACGGAAAGCAACAGATTCGGGGAGAGTATGTTATGATATGGGCAGAGATATCTCAAGAAGTGAAAACACCTTTCGTTTTATTCATGGTAATTTTACAGCAGTAAGATATCGGGATCAGGTCTTGAGACCTCACGCTCTTCCTCATATCCATCAACGTAACCCTATGTTGCAGCAGGACAACGCGAGGCCCCATGATGCCAGGGTTTGTCGTGACTTTCTGGCTCAAAACAACGATCCAGTTCTTGATTGGCCACCATACAGTCCAGATATGTCCCCAATCGAGCATTTGTGGGACGAGCTAGACATAAGGGTTAGGAAGCGCTTATTCAGGAGTGGAATAATATCCCTCAAATGGCACTAAACACCTTTGTTGGGTCATTGTTAAGAAGAATAAGAACAGCATCTGCTGTCAGGGGTGGGCAAACACGCGACTGATTTGGATCAGGAAATGGCGAAGGGTACCCTTGTCTTAACCGTCTGTGATAGGACAAATGATCAAATTATACTCACTAATTATGAAATAATGCAAAAACCCACACCATGAACACGTCATCAAAGATTCATGTAAAAAAAACTATCGGAAATGATTTTGCGTTTCTTTCTTCTGCTAGTATATTTGGAGTATGGTTCTTGAAATCATACATTTCAGTAATTGTATGTGATCCGAGTTTTTTCATAAACTTATACAAGGTGTAATAGAGATTGTATACATTGAGTTTTGATAATAGTTGTAACCACCAAATATGATTTATCTATTGTGTTCACACTAAAGTCGTTTCGTTTACAGCCCCGTGTTCTAATTCAACGTGCAACGTTTCTGAAGTGTGCCTCATTGATGCATATGGCGAGGCCAGTTGTGAATGTCCCGACTGTATCTACCATGGTGACGAACCAGTGTGCGCGATGATTGCCGGACGTCATCACAGCTTCCGTAACCCATGTGAAGCCCATAAGGAGGCTTGTGAGAGCGGGGAACCCTTCTCTATTGTCAACGAAGGAAAATGTGGCAGTAAGTGTCTCTAACATGTTATATCCTCAATCATCCATTCCCATTTAGTAGGAGTATCACATTACTTGTCGTTCACGATATTTTTGACAAAGTATCGTCAAGAAATCTAAGAATGGCCGAGATCATTCCGCCTATGACAAACGACACGTCTTTCTTGAAAGCCCCTTCCCAATATGAGGCCTACTGATTGTCGGACAAATCTACCTCTTTACGGCAAATCAAACAAGGATGTTTAGATCACCGCTGATGACTGACACAGACTCATTTGCTATCATTCGTAAACATGTAATTTTACCTTTGTATGACCGCCCCTGTTGCGTGCCGGGCAAGCGATACAAGAATTTGTTTTTTACTGATAAGGCATAAAACAACTGTTTTATTACCCGAATTATCCACTGGATCCAAATATAGTCTATTTTCAAATAATTTAAACGCTTTTATGTCCCGAGCTCTGCGTAAAATGTCTTCAGTAGACTCTTTAATTCCGACTTTGGTGCATGTTCGAACTCCACAGTTGACTTCCCTTTGGCCTCACAGTACGCTGTAAGAATTCTTCATACCTTTTTATGACATTATTTGTGTTAGCCGAATCCCCGTTTTCATTTGTATCCAACAAACCATGGTTCGAGATTTTTTCGAATCTTTCCGTCTTCGAATAACCAGCCATCACTAGGCGTTTCTAGAGATACTGTTTACAAATCACAATCAGAAAGACACTTCATTGTTATCATTTGAATGTGTGGGCACGTGCGAATGTCAATATGTTTGAGCACTGACAGGTTTGTTACGATTTTCTAGCTCCTTAATTTACTTTTAGAAAGAGATTCAGGTAACACTTTAATGTATGACACTATCGATAATCAATACCCTAAAAATATTCTGTTAACGAAATAGTAATTTCATATTTGCATTACAGGTACTCCTTTGAATTGTACTATCATGCCAGATATGAAGGTTCTGAGCAGTCCAGGCTGTACAAGCCTCAGAATAAATAAAGCCAAATGTTCCGGTGGATGTGGGCCCTTCTCAAACTACTGCTGCAATAAGCGCAAGACAGTAATGAAAACGTTCACGCTTGATTGTGGAGAGAACGAGCCAGCTCCCCAAATCGTAAGTGCATTATTTCTCGAATCCTATCTTTGTATTTTCTGATCGTGACGTGTATTTTACCATACTGTTAATGCTATATAACACTGGCTGCTTGAAACATGTTCATTAGTTGATGGAAAAATATCGTTACTTTAAATAAAAGTCTGAAATGCCCGAAGAACGTTTTAAGTTAAGACCTAGATGAAGTTTTAAAATTTACATCAAACTTAAAATGGTTTAACTTATTAACATTTGTTTGTACTGTATAGACTGTTCAGAATTCGTATTCGCGAATTTCGTGGGTCAAAAAAGCAACGCGATATTCCTGTATTACAAAAAAACTAATAAAGATTTACGGAGGAGAGATTAGCGCAAAACTGCTACTGCTACAAAAGCTTACCCAGTGCACATATGTAACATTATATAAGATACAAGTTGTTTCAGATGGAAATGAAATACATTAATGACTTCATTTATAATCACCCTTGAACACAAAGACTGTCAATGGGAACAACTGGATGTCATGTCTATTTGATTGGATAAAGTACTGTGAAATCATTAGCAAATTAAATCTGGATTTAGTGTATTTTAACGAAAATGCATGAAAAACGGTTTGCAGGGTATTTAATAGGAACTTCATTTGTGGTTATAATTAGCTGCCAAAATTTATCAAACATTTTGTTTGATTTTAACATTCCTTCTGTTTTTGCTGTTTCAGGAGGAGATAACGGAATCCTGTGAATGCGATCGGTTGGATCTCGAAGAAGATTAAATTCAAATCTAATGAGATACAGTAGTTACTGTTTATATAATACGTGTCACATCTCAATTCTCTGGTCTTTTTGTTCAGTGTTTCGTGACATTCATTACCATTTTCTTGATTAAAGAATCACACAAAAACCACTTTATTTTGAGTGCATTATTGTTATTTTGAAATACCATGATTATATGTTAATAGATCTCTGTTAACTATGAAATATACCTTACCCGACTGACTTGTTGGAAGATACATTACAAATAGTCCCTCATTCAGAGCTCATTTGGTTGAACTTTCAAACCCGATCTATCTGGTCCCGTCCTACCTAATGAGCCGCACTCATTTTGTCATTGAAAATTGTACAATGTACACACAAGATGTTATCAAAATCCTTTTATCCAGAGATACGTGCTTTCAAATATTAACATACTTTGTATGTATCCTCCACTGGGACCCGTTCCTCTGTCGTTAACTAGCTGGTAGCTCCGGGGATCCTTTATTAGTTATTGTCTAGTCTCCTGACAGATTTTGTAATACCGTTTATCATTGCAGAGAGGGGTCTCGAAATGATAATATATGTTTTATTGACCATTGCTTCTTTACCCACTAGTTTGTGATCTCCACAAGTACTGAGTTTTCGTATGCTAGAATTACTAGTACTCTAGGCCAGATGTGGTCGCACTGGTGAAAGTTAGGGGACAGACATTCCATTGATAAAAAATCCACAAACAGTCGGAATCTGACCGATATTAAATTATTCGTACAGAAGAAGCAGGATTTTTCAAGATTTAACAATGTTAGCCTATTTTGTCTTTCCTGTTGACATATCCCATGGGACCAAACTCTGCGTTCACATAAAATGTACGAACAGATTTAATACCCCCGCAGCGTAGTTAAAGGGGGCGGGGGGTGTATACTGGAATCAGGTTGTCTGTCCGACCGTCTGTCTGTAGACGCATTTTGTCCGGACAACAACTCCTAAACCGATGGGCCAATTCCATGAAACTTCACACAAATATTAATGATCATGTGTAGATGTGCATGCCACTTTATTTTTCTCAAAATTATGGTTGCTATGGCAACTGGTCACTATAAACAGGTTTTCCGATAAGAACCATAACTTTTAAGTTTGTCCGGACAACTTCTCAACTGAAGAGCTGATTTCAATGAAACTTCAAACAAGTATAGAGGACCATGTGTAGATGTGCATGCCCCTTTCTTTTTCTCAAAATTATGGTTGCTATGACAACTGGTCACTATAAACAGGTTTTCCGATAAGAACCATAACTTTTAAGTTTGTCCGGACAACTTCTCAACTGAAGAGCTGATTTCAATGAAACTTCAAACAAATATAGAGGACCATGTGTAGATGTGCATGCCCCTTTCTTTTTCTCAAAATTATGGTTGCCATGGCAATTGGTCACTATAAACAGGTTTTCCGATAAGAACAATAACTTTTAAGATTGTCCAGGCACCTCCTCCTAAACCGAAGGGCCGATTTCAATGAAACTTCACACAAATATAGAGGACCATGTGTAGATGTGCATCTCACTTTTTTTCCTCAAAATTATGGTTGCTATGGCAACTGGTCACTATAAACAGGTTTTCCGATAAGAACCATAACTTTATGCTTGTCCGGACAACTCCTCCTAAACCGAAGGGCCGATTTCAATGAATTTTCACACAAATATAAAGGACCATGGGTAGATGTGCATGCCACTTTCTTTTTCTCAAAATTATGGTTATTATGTTAACTGGTCACTATATTACTGGGTTATCTTAGCCTCTAATTAACAGTTCCAATTCACCATTGACTCGTGCAGATTGCGGGGGTATTAGTCAGCCATCCTGGCGACAGTTCTAGTTGTCACTAGTGTTCTAGGCTCGGTTATAACCGGAACAAGGACGTTTAGCCCCATCAATCAATCAATCAATCAAAATGTCATAACTCACTCTTGGCAAAAGTGTTTTAATTGGAAACTTATCTGTCAGTGGACGCCGTACCACCACCATAGCTCAGCTGTTCTTTGGACTAGATGAGCACGAGCTGACGACTCTCAGGCACTTCAAGATTGCAAATCACAAACAACAAAAACAACAATAATAAGCTACAATTTATTGCATTAAAAGCTTGAGTAGAATTAGAGTCAAACGATCGATCGATAACATCCTCCACAAATATGAAATAACAGTTTAATACTTTTAGTTCAGCAATAGTAATCTTCACATGTTCAAAGATAATTTAACAGCCACTTACTGTCTTCACGACCAGACAGCTGTAGTAAAACAGCAACAGGCTATGAAGCCTCTTATACGCTTAGGTGTTGGGTAAATGTTTAAAAATGGTGTTGTGACCAATGCCTTACAAATGTACACGTATCATGATTTCTTAATATGTGTAATGACGATGTTGATTTAAACAACGAAAATACAAGTACACTACACATCGGATAGACTCGCCCGGTTCAGTTTAATTAAAAAAATCTCAGAATAGGGCTCAAGGATACTATCATTAATCTTTTATCAGAGGTAAGGGCTCGACCATGGCAAATAAGGTGGAAGGAAAACACTCCGTGCAAAAAAATCCGAGAACAGCAATCATATACCTTTTGTGCATTATATATGTACGCAATAAGGTGTCTGATCAGTTACAGAATTCTGTAGAAAGTCTTTAAGGTTGGTACGCGAGAATAAATAAAATGGCACAGTTGAAATTCAAGTGACACCGACAATACGCTAATGAAATGGTGACATAAAATCAGTGTTATTGGTGTGTCTATTGGAAATATTTTGCAGGACAGAAATAAATTCTCGACTGGATTCAATTCCGAGGAACATTACATGTGTTGTCCATATATCAATATTACTCTTGCGTAATATTTGTTTTGATACGTGGTCAAAATCACGAACAGATTTGGAAGAGCAATTGAATGACACAGAAGGAAATGTGGGACTTATGCAACACTATTGTGTTATAATTCAGGTTATATTATATAGGCCTAGTGATTAGGATGAGGTCTGTAATATTGGCCCCGAGGCCGAAGACTTCGAAACTCGTCAAAAATTGGGAACTAGTCGACCACTATGGTATGTATTGGCCGAGCTGTGGTAATTTTATCGATATTGGTCGATGTCGGTCGCAATATTGCAGGGCCAGAAAAAGTCTTACGGACGTAATAAACTAGACAGTTAATTAATACTTATGCTTACAGGTCAATGATCAAGTGTACTTGAGCGTGATTTGTTTCAGTTAATACGGTGGCTGCATCAATTTATTTATGACCTGGAATATGCTTGTGTGGCGTTTCTTACTACTCGTTTGTGACTATAAAGACATTTTATAGGGACATAACAATACAAATTAAGTTAATGTGTTAACAATACAGCAACAACTCTCTACAGCAGACTGGTCAAAAGCAGTGTCCTAACAGCACAAATAGGTAACAACAGCTTAATCTGAAATTACGAGGAAAACCCAACATATTAAAAAACTTTAACATGATCTATTAAATATTACTAAGAATATATCTTGTATATATATATATAGCCAACACACACCTTAGTCACTCAATTCACACAAACATTGTATAAATGTTATCTAAATTCACATAGTGTCTCTCTAAAAATAGAAATATATCAGTTTTGATTAATGAGGTCAATGCAAACGATTATTTAATCGATACTTCAGTACACAATTCATTCCAACATTATCAGACAACAGGTTCAACTGATAATCTGTCACAAAAACTGTTAAACAGGCTGCCTACTGCAGCTCTAACACCTGAATAGAGAGGAAATTTTATAAGTGGGATCAAACAACATTCCAAAATTATTTTAGATATTACATCTTCGGGATACAAGGGTTACATTTTCGATAGGTTTTATAAAGTTTATTTGAGCGAAACCCATGGAGTCTAGAGGATAAATCAATACATACTTGCTAGGAACTCCTGATAAAATTTCATTTTACTAGATTTACCTGTACATGCAATATAAAATATATTTTACTAATGTACTAAATGTTCATGTACATAATGTGCTGTACACCATATAGAAATAAATTTTACTTGAAATACAATATTGATACAATATTTCCCCCCACTTTAACTTATATCAAACACAATATATCATATTTGTATTTAGTCCGATATTCATCAACTTGCATGACTATATAAACCAAAGCTTTTGATCAGTTTTGAGACTGGGCGTTTGTATGGAAATAAGAAACTGCATCCAACAGATTAGGGTGCATGTGGACAATTGAGCAAGAAAAGTACGGCCCGACAATATTAGAGAAAATAACACAGCCAATACAAGTGGAATGCTAGGAGTACAACATTAAATAGAGATAGGATTAGCTGGATATCACACACGACTTACACGAACCTCTAATACAGAGATTCAAGAACAATACAAACACTATCTTTCAGATACCTCGACTCTTTCTGAAGATCTATTGCGGACATATCAATCATTGTCCTTTTAAATCTGATATAAACATTTAATCATCATTTTTTTGAAATTTTTACTTTTTTGTACCTATTTTCGTGAAAGATATATTGTTTGAACGTTCAGAAGAATTGGAAAGAATCCCGGATTTGAAAACTGAAAAGGAAAAGCTATTGAAAAGAAGTTTTGGAATCAAAAGCCTGTATTTTCTTTCTTTAAATTCATAATTCATAAGAATTTGATTGCGTTTAAAACTATGCAATATGAGTGTGTATAATTGTGAGGCCAAGTCCTCAAGTACTGCTTGGATAAATGCAAAGAAAGAATGCTATAATACAACACGTAATACTAACTACCAATAGCTATTTCTTACTACACAATATACTATACTACTACCGGTATTTGATTTAAGCTTGGAGATGAAGCTACATAACAGACAATGATATGGCCCCAATTGTTCTTAGTGTTGTTAATTTGATTATACATTAAGGGTTAATCAGTAAAAATATTTACCTCAGCAAAAAGGAAAGTTTGTCATACATAGACCGCCAGGAAAAATGAATTAAAACTTCCTTCAGAACACATCAGTTAGAATTAAAATTCGTCTTTGATGCAGTCATTCTGTGGGATAAATATCTTACTGGAAAACTTTTTAAATTACTGCCCGAAACATTTTTTTATGAGATTTTCGCTATAAAATTCAAGATAATTTAATATCCAAACAAACAGCACTTCAACAACAGGGCCCTGTTAAATGTAGAGCTTTGGAGACATGTATAAACCAATATTTTAGAATGGTCTTGTAACTGGGACATCCCTTCTCAAAAGAACTGTCTTGTTTGTTCATTACATTAAAACAATCAATGTAAAATATTAGATTATTCAGTTTTTCACTCCATGATTACTTGAAAATTTTAAATCTTTAATATAAATTCAGCAGCATTCCAGTTATATACAGTTCAAAATGTACGAAATGCAATTTATAACTATCTTCATACTGTAAATCACTTATATTTCGGGCAGGATTTATTTTGGTGTTAATATGCAAGGAGAGTCAAACCTGAATCCAATCCTTCGCGATTATTTGTACGAAAATTATAATTTTGGATGGTGACTAAGCTATCAGTTACCGATATAGGAGTCTTGCAGAGTCAATGACTCTAATAGCTTATCCTTTGCAAATTTAACGTCATTTCTAAATCAGCATTTGTGAAATCATATGTATTAGGAAATAAGTTTGGAAAGGTAAGTTCGTGAAATCCAAGTTATTTACAGTAATACACATTTTTACAATATGAATATAATTTAAGAAGCCACTAAAAAAGCATCATTTGATCAAGAAATACAATTTGTATCAAATTTCTAGAATTAAAGTTGACTTGAAGATTATGTGTACATATGGTTAAACTTTTGCCTTAATAACTTATTTTGGTTGACAGATTGTAAACAGTAAAATAATGGCAATGAAGTGAGATATTGCACAGTTATGGATGGGAAACATTCAAAATCACATATTCTAAGAAAACTTTAAACTTGAGAGGCTGATTAGTATTATTTTCACCAAACTGGTTTCCACACTGTATACTACATGTATAATGTAAAGTCTGATCACAATTTGAAAACATTAATCAATGGTTTCAATTTGACTAGCTTAAAATTCATTTGTAGAGAAAACTCTTCCAAATATATTTTCTGATTACAAATTTGTGAATTCTAAACACGATAAATCGTCTTCTTGATCAATTTGAAGACTATGAAATAGCTGAAATTCCATTAATACTTAATGATCATCCCATAAGTCAGGAACCATATGTATATGGTTAGTAATGTCCTCTATCAACAAATATTTTGAGCAAACTTTTTTTTTTAAATTACTTTTAAAGCTATTATTCAAACAGTAATTTCTATGTGAAGTTTTCTATGCAATTTTTAGATATCACTATTTCAATTCATGCAGAAATGAATATGTAGTTAATGGAGCTTATTTTATCCTCATCTTTTTTGCTAAGTTTCAATATGATATTCTAAAATTTGCATATATCAAAGTTTAGGCCACTATCTTATCTATGAAGTCATATTTTCAGCAACTGATCAACATCAGCATGTAGAATACAATATGTTTGATAGCATTAAATCAAATAACGTTTTAATTTTCATTTTAACACATAGGTATGACTTGTGTGACTTTATGTAAAATCACATCTAAACTCAGGCCAAAATGGCAAGATATTACATTAAATATAGATAATAAATATGCTGTGTTTCTGTAGTCACTAACTGTTGACCGTAACAACCTGTACTAAATAAATGCAACAGTATTGTAAAAATAAATTGCAAAATACATAGCCTACGATTTGATTATAAAATATTTACAATTACCGGTATATCTGTGAAATGAAAATGTTAAAAAATAGGCAAATAAACATTTAATTCATTCTACAACCTCTTATTTTCAAATATTCACTAAAAACAACCAATGTTATACAACCACCTCCAGTACAAAATGGTACCTCGTTACTCTGCTTAATTGAAATGCCAGTAAAACTTTGTAAACTCTTATTGATAGAAACTGAAGCAGTTTATTGTTTATAAGTTAAATAAATCTGAGACAGGTAACAAATCACCCACATATAGTATATAACTAGTGCATTAGTTAGAAATAAATTGGTATTTTGTTTTGGAGAAAGAGTTATTCCAGACTAATTTTTAGGTTCCCACAATCCCTACAATATAGATATGAAAACAACTTACGTTATCCAAATCCTAATACAATTATCTAAAAATTAACCGCATTAAAATCCACATTTATCATCACCTCTTAAACCTACAATACTAACTTATCAAAAAGAAGATCTGAGAAAAAAACAACCTTTATTACATTAACAGGTATATTGAAAAGAATGTTTAAGACAAGTTTCTGTGTTTTGCATTGACAACACAAATGGAAACAATTAACAAATAATCATTATAGAAACAATATAAACACAATCTTGTAATATAACTACGATTTTCAACGATTTAGCAAACAAAAACCTGTTCATTTGTGAGCTCCAACAATCCTCATTATATATATCTATATCGTACACTGCACCAATAACATGCACAAACATAACAAATTTAAGATGAGGTTCAACAAGAAAAGTGTCCTTAATTTAATTACACAGTGAATCACATTCTAAATTTTACATTTACAGGGTGAATGAAAAATTATAAAAAAAAAATCACCCCTTTGTGCATCTCATTTGCAGATCTGTTCAAATATGATACAAGTATTTAGAAGTTCTATCCGACATTCAACTCTGATCATCGTTATGAAACGGTATCACGCACAGTTTTTGTTATATGTTAGTTTAGTACTTGGGAGTACCAACAAGTGGTTTGATGATGTCGCGCATGCCAATAACAGTCTCGAACACATTCATTAGTAATAATCCTAACAAGTTTTTTATCTTAAATAAAATAGTTTAAGGACTATTCCAGTAAAATATCTACCTAACAGGACCGCCAATATCATACTAGTAAAATTAATTCAAACAGTACTTATATAATAGACTGTGTTTTCTCCAGCACTCACCATGCATAGAATTTCTTTTTTTTCTGGATTCCTCCCGTAGGATAAATTTTACTGGAATTGACCTTAATAGCTCCGTCACAACTTTGAGAGAAAAAAAAATATCTTGTTGAGCTGACAACATGATTCAGATCTTGTTTGGTAGCACTTTTACATATCTGTACATAAAATACTGCAGCTACATTGTATATGTTACCACACTCATATACAGTATGTTATATTTCCGAGGAATCTTTTTCATCTTTTAAATGGAATTTTTACCCAAGAGTTGTTTTAAATAATTACAAGCTCTCTCAACTTCACTCTGAATCGTTTTCATGAAATCAAATAACATATTTTCGCAATTGTAAAAGAATAAAAAATTGGCATATCAGAATTCTGTTCAGCAGATTCATATAGTATGATAACACAGTTTTTTATTTCCATGCTGTTGTCATGCATTTAAAAAGACTGCCATTCAATAAATACTAGAAATATCTCCAAATGCCCCTGATTTTAATTAGTAACGTTTAAATATTTCGTTCAACATAAAGCATTTTTTAGCATGGAGAAAGGTCACTTAAACATCCCCTGCTGGGAAATCAGCCAAGTAGTTCTTATCTCACACCTGCCCTTTATTGTTCTTTCCCTGGTTACAAATATTCATTCTAAACAGAGAGTCTAGTCTTCATCCTCGCTAAGGTACGGATTGGAGATCATTTTAATGATGGCCTTCATCATGGCAGCTGCAGCTAGAGAGGCGTACGGTCCCCACTCTTTGTTCCTTGTGCCATCGCCGTAGTCAGCTATGCCTCTGATGAACAGGAAGCTGTCCTTTCTATTACCTACAATGGATTCTAACACCTGATCAAACTCTGTGTCAAAACACATGACACCATGACGATTAGCAAAGTCCAATCTCATCTGCTCTGACCTGCCAAAACGCCCAGAGCCTATGGGACTGTAATGAATGGAGGGCGTCCCCTGGTGAAGATTCATGCCACTGTCAGGAGCCTCTGGATGCTGGACCTCAATAACATTATCATCGCCAATGCCCATGTACAGTCGGTCACTTTCTGGAGGAGGGCGGTTGAAGTCAGCTTCCTGGTTCTTGAGTATTTCCAGACCCTCAGTGATGTATTTTTCCCAGAATGTTTTTTCTGGTTTCCTTCGTGATCGGTCCTGGAGTTTCTCTATAACACGTTGTAGGTCCATCTCTCTCGGTGAGTATGTTTTCATTTTGAACTGAATGTCACCTTCCCTGTTGCGCAAGACTTTCTCACAGTAATAGTAGACATAGCCCTTGTCGTCGCATGAAGAGATGACGATGTCACCCAGACGCACGTGTTTGTAGTAGTCGGTGTAATGAGGCACACCCCCAGCAATGCCTACCACAAAGACATGCTCGATGTTCTGGAATGTTCCTGAAATACAGCAAACACAATATGACTAAATGTACTGATATAATGTTTGGATGTTAGTGATTGCAATCAGTTTCACTTTCAGAATTGATAATCTGAAACTCAAAATCTATTGATTTTAATCGGTTTTATAAATTTAGCACAGAATTGCCCTATCGTAGAAAATTTTATGTTCATCTCGAATACATTTGTAACATCACGTCTTTAATAAGCCTTTGTTATCAATACTTTTGATACTG
This sequence comes from Pecten maximus, assembly GCF_902652985.1. Lineage (NCBI taxonomy): Eukaryota > Metazoa > Mollusca > Bivalvia > Pectinida > Pectinidae > Pecten > Pecten maximus. The sequence goes on along the minus strand of NC_047016.1, from coordinate 34,229,187 downwards.
AACACAAAGCAATTAACGGTTAATTTTTTGTCAATATATCTATATCTCCTTAATCACATGTAAACGACCAATGAAAATATTACTAAAATATAGGATCAACTACTTCTTGGTTCAGTAATTATAACATTACAAAAATATGCGAAGCCAATGCATTATCAACACTTTATTCAAATTTCCGATTAATTGCCTTTTCAAAATCGTCATCACCGCTCCTTTTTTTTATGGGACTACTTTTCGATCAACGGCCCACCACTATTGCAGGTGTGGTCAATACAGAATATCTAATGACATGAAACATCTCCAGAAGACATAATGATGCTTTTGAAACACCATCCTTTACATTATACACAGCTTTAGAGACAGAATGAATATTTAGTGTCTCATTGCTTGGCTCTAATTATTTAACTATCAATCAACATTGTAAAGGAATAATAGTCTATAGTATGAGTATGGTTATTATTTTCAAAAATAATATTAATATTTGAATTTTGCCCAAATCTCATAAATCTCTTCGGAAGTTATCATAAAGTAATCTCCCTTTTGGAATCAAACAAAATGATATTTCTCAAAGTTTTGATCGTATATTATGTAGTATTGCACAGTAAAATACATTTATGTAGCAATTCAAAGTATATTTTCTTCTGCAAAAACAGTTAAACAAATTCTGTTATATACACACTTGTATATTGTCAAGAGATAGCATAAACTTCAGATCTCATGATGAGGTTTTGGTATTGTTTTATATTCCATCGACACAGTAATATCATTAAAAGATGGTCACAATGAAGAATATAATATTGTCTTTATTTATTTTACAACAATTGCGAAATAAGTTACATCAACTTATATTAATCACTCTTGTTGACTCGGATGGAAGCGTGAGAGGAGTTTTACTGTGGGAGGAAACTGGAGTACCCTGGGAAACCCACGTGGTCGGGCAAGTGACCCATAGCCTATTATGTTTGAGTGGGGAATCAGAACCCCGGCCGCCTAGGTGAAAAACAATTGTTACCACTGTGCCATCCGACCACCCAATAAAGAAGAAATTGATCATATAACCTGAGAAACCTATTATAATCTACCACCTAATCATGATAACTCTAATATTGTACTTTAAAACCAAGGTTTTCTTGTTCACAACCTATTGAACAAAGTAATGCCAAGAGTTCTCATTACATTTGCAGCCCAAAAACAGTCCGCCATGAAATGGTGTATTGAGGGTAAATAGATGAATGACATACCAAGTAGTCTGGTAGTTGTGTTTCCTGAAGAGATCTGGGCAGCCCTGGCGTGTCCGATAGCCGGAAGTTTGGTGGAAACGACACGATGTTCTCCGATGTAACCCATGGTGTATACATTTGACTCTCCTGGAAAAGAGAAAGTTTTGATAGACTAGGTTAATGTGCTTATCCACAATTATCCTTATCTTCAAAATTATCCTTATCTTCAAAATTATCCTTATCTTCAAAATTATCCTTATCTTCAAAAGAATCATCCTCAAATGAAATGCAACACAAAAAACTGTTTTAATCAAGCCTACTAAAGCAATAATATATGTCACCTACTGGACCCTGCAAAAAAAAGGTAAGTGACCTTGACCCAAAAACTCTGAAACTTGAACTTGTCCCAGATATTACAATTTTTTATCATTGTGTCAAGTTATATCAAAATCCATCAGGAATGAAGCTGCTAGAACAGCGACAAACTTTGGTGTTATGTACATACCTACATACCTGTATGTATACACAAACATACACACAGGACAAATGAAGAGGAAACCTATTGTCCCCGCGGTTTCACTGATTGGGGACTAATTATATAACCATCCTTCAGAATCTGTGCAATATCTACACAGAGCAGGGATACAGCTTAAATCAGTTATCAAGATTGGACAGTTTCAAAATAGTAAATTTTAGGAAGTTATCTATAGTCATGTTATAACAGATATCAAGCAAGTGATATTTGAAGCCTAGAAATATAAATCATTTTAATCTTACAAAAATTACTCTCTTTGACAATACAAAACTTGAATTTACCATCACACAACTTTACCTTCGGATTTAAATTTAACGTAAGTGGTTTTGTTCTCCATCATGGCATCGACAGCTAGCTTCTCGCCGTAGTTGGCAGTGATGATGGCTATTGTTGGTTGCTGGTTCGCTGCTATAGTTGGCATCTGCTTCACCATCTGGACTTCTACAAAGTATAATATAAACCTATTTGACAACATTTTCAAAATAACTTATATCAAATTAAACTAATAACTTATAATGATCGGGAAGGAATTTAGGATTTCTCTTACTAATAAAAACTAAAGATTTGTTCCAGACAACAAAAGGATTATAAACCATTATAGTGGTCATCCTACTTTTCAAACTGAATTAAAACAAGAGGCCTTACACCTGATTGACCATTGGCCATTGAAAGTGATCTATAAACCATTGGCCATTGAAAGTGATGTATGAACCATTGGCCATTGAAAGTGATCTATGAACATGATATGTTTTTTTGCAAAATTTCTAGGTCCAGATTCAGTATGGCAAAATTCTCAGCTACCACCTTTAAATTTTATCATTAACTCACCTGTCTTGTTGTCCTCCAACACATGTCGCACTACTTTGCCGTTCTCTACCTCGCGTACCAAGTCTCGCTGCTTTAGTTCTGACAGCTGCAGCATCACTATAGACTCGTCAGCCGCCGTCATTCTGATCAAATGTACCAGAATTTTTCATCAGTTCTTTTATATATCAAGCTATTTTTGAAAGTTGTAAATGATAACAATTTTTTTTTTATTAACTGCAATGTATATGAAGTGATGCCAACTAAGAAGCAAGTTTTATCAGTGAACATTAATCAAAATGATACCTTTGCTAAGCTAATTGAATCCTTCACCCCATTGTGGGCGAGACAGTTAAGCTTACATTTTAGGGGGAAGATTGTTAAGTTGCCAAACATGAGGTTTTGTCTTGTGTGAAGCAGCTGAAGTATCTTACTATGAAGTTTGGAAGCCCTTTGTCTCGTTTCAATGGGGATGAATGATTATTTTTCTTTTAACCCCTTTATCGTCTACAGGTCATTACTCTATAGGATATAGAATGTATAATAACTTCGGACAGATGTATAAAAATAGAAAGATCAAAATAGATAATGCCTTGCAGCATTCTAATAAAGTGATATCATCTATGATAGATAAAGAAAATGTAACCACCACAGTCGGACATTTCCTTTACGTAAGCCATCAAATCTATTTCCTTCTCTGACTAGAACTGACCTGATAAGGTCCTCCACCTCCAGGACATTGGGGTAAGCCGACTCGAGGATATGGAGCATCTTTTCTCTTACAATCTCTTCCACTGGCCTTTTATCTTCCTTGTTCAGTCCTGGAAATAGTAATGTTTATAAATATGTAAATGAATCATTTAGTGGAAATATCAATTATACACCTCCTTATCTTCGTAAAGGAAGTTAGCACTTTTTGGATAAATATAGAGTACATTATATATTGCTACCAATGAGCTGCAATAAAATAACTAATCTGAATAGTTATAGAAAACCAGGAGGTAATCATTAAATTACCATCAAATGTCAAAACAGATGTTTGGCTGAAGGCTTTTTTTTTTCACTCAAAAACATGATTTTGGAATTTAAGTACAAATTCCCATTTAATCTTTAGTGGGTTTTTTATGTGTGTAAGCATATAGGATGTAAAGGTATGATAGCACATCTGACTTTTCTTCTGTAAACTGAATATCAAAGTTAATTTTAATCAAATGCAGTTTTCATTTTCGTGGAATCACAAACATCAAACTTGTGAAAAACCAACTGCATGCAGTGCTACAAATAAGATGTAAACATGCAAAACACAATCATACACGTACAAGTTACTCTTACAATATATATAACATTTAAAATCTATAAATCTGCAAATATCTATACAACTTGGCATTTTTTTAAATGTAAATTTCTAAACTTCATTAACTCCCTTTTTATCTCCCAATTTTTCATTCATCCAAATTAAAAAGATGTATCAACATGTGAAAAATACAGACAAAAATAAAGATTTTTAGATTTTTACAACACGCTAGAGTTATGCCCCTTGAATGCTAAAATATTCATGTAATGCTAGTAGTAAATGTTGTTTGATATGATTATGGAATAAATGCTTTTTTCAAGACATTGTTCATAAATATATATACACTAACGGGACAACAAAACAATGCACACATATTATAACTTCAGTAAATATTATTGTAAACTTCCATAAAATTTTGTCAAACATTATATACATGTACCATACAAGCACAACACAGTACGATATACATATAACACAACACATTGAAAAAATGTTATGGCCTTATGTTAATCCAGTTGGAGACAATTATATTTTATTGCAATATGGTATTTTCATAAGAGAGTTTGGGGTTACACGTTTTTAATCTATATATATATGTATATATTTGCTTTTTTGCCATTTTTAAATATTAAGACCTTTCGTATATGGGGCCAGACTTTCAGTGTCCATAATAAACTTCAGGCTATCAGGCTTTTATCCATGCAAATAATTTAGGTGGATATGTATAAAAAGTATGCTAGAAATCACCATCCTATAAAAACATTCTGTGATTTATATAATGCATATTCAATACACACATACATAATAAATAAATAAGAAAGTATGTTTTCAAACTCCCAATAAAATGAACAGTGCATTACCATTCATTGTCAGGAATATAGCCATCACTGGTTTCCATGCATGTGTAGCATATCAATGATAATCCTTGTGCATGTATTGCTAGTATATGTATTATACAAAATTGTTTTTGATCTGAGTTGTCCAATGATATTTGGTTTTGTCTTATCCTATTGGAAGTTTCTGAAAAAATCATAGCGATATAAGCAATATTTTAGCAGGGCACCAGCAATATGTTTCATTATCAAATATTTTGATGTGATGGCTATTCCTATGGTTTCACACTGTACCAGAATGACGGGATCGTACATGGCGTGATGAGGGTTCAGTAGAAGATATAGAAACACAGGTACATTGTAGCTTCCAGAGCCATAATGATTCAAACAAGAGTTACCTCCCTTGAAATACTGTTACCGGGGTATATACAGAAGTAGTAGTAAGAAATGGTAACCACCTGGTATTTATTTTTTTTTCTAATGTGACATCAAGTCAAATCTGCTTATGACATAACAAGTAAATTAAAATTGTGCTCATCATTACAGCTACTGTGTGTTTATATATCTCCCTGCAACTCCAAAACACAACCACTGGTATAACATTCAAAAGGGAGTGGAAATCAAAGTCACTCTTATAATTAACATTCAATGTGAAGATGATATCTCAAACAGCTATAACCAAAACAGTCTTCAGATAAAAATAACTTTACTTTTGTCTGTCATCACTCAATCTAAATCAGATTCTATGATCAATCTGATCAATCTTTTTCTTATTCTTGGCTTTTAAAATTTTTTTTTTTAATTTTAAAATCTTTCCTCATGGAACAAATGACTTATATCAACATTTGAGATATCATTCAAAAGAAGAACACAACCATTAGATACATATGTACAGAAGAAACCTCTCTAAGTCTGTATCCCTGATCCACAGTAGATCTTGTGACCAGTATAATAGTCTGCTACTAACCCTAGACAAGATTCAGATTCCAGGGGCAATCTAAATCCCTGTAATCCCCCCAGTCAATTAAGGCAGAGCCAAGGTCCTTAAAACTAAGGCTAAGACCATTTTGCATTCAACATATTGGCACAAATTTAAGATCCTTGTGACCTGGGAATAGGGTTTGAACCTTTTTGCCTTGTGGGACAAGACTACTGTGGTTGAGAGGGCTGTACAGATATTAAATTAAAGTGCCTGTCAGGAATAACACATGTACTTACCAAAAAAATCCTCAGCATTCATCCCTGATTAGCATATAATTAAAATGTAACAGGCTTTTAAAATCTTGACAGACAAATACAGCTATAAACAATTTGTAAGAACTGATTGAGATATAGCTGTATCCATGTGGACATCCCGTAATTGGATGTTTCCTATAAATCAGTGCAGGATGTTGGGCCCGACACAAAGCTGATATATTTCATTAGTTTAATCAATTAATATATCTAGTGTGTACAGTGTAAGGTTGTACAACAGATCTGTTATATTAGTGTACCATGTCGGGCCTAATACAGATGTATTAGCATACAGTATCACATTCTATTATCAATCTGTTATATTATGTTCAGTGAACAGTGTTGGAGCCTGCTTCAGATCTGTTTTTTGGTGTACGGTGTAGGGATATGCAACAGATCTGATATATTAATGTACAATGTCAGGGCCTGCTCCAGATGTATTATTAGTGTACAGCTTTGGGGCCTCGCTGCTTCAGATGTGTAGTGAATTGTATAACAGCCTCATTTCAATCTGTTATTTGTGTACAGTGTTGGGGCCTGCTTCAGATCAGTTATACAAGTTAGTGTACAAGTGTTGGAGTCTCCTTCAGATGTTTTATTAGTGAACAGTATCAGGGCCTATACAGGGCCTGTAATCAATCTTATATTAGTTGTAGAGTGTCAGGGCCTGCTTCAGATTTGTTATATTATAGTGTACAGTATCAGGGCCTGCTTCAGATTTGTTATATTAAAGTGTACAGTATCAGGACCTGCCTCAGATTTTTTATATTTTAGCTTACAGTGTCGGGGTCACCTTAAGATTTGTTGTACAGTATAAGGGTTTGCTTTAGATGTTATATCAGTGTAGTGCCAGAGCTTATTACAGATCTGTAACATTAGCATACAGCATTTCAGTCTGTAGAGTGTTGACATTATAGTGTACAGTGTTAGGGCCTGGTACAGATGTGTAACATTAATGTACAAAGTCAGGACCACTTTCGGTATATTTGTTGTACAGTCAAAGGAATTATCAGGTCTTGTAAACAATGTTTCAAGACGATGCATGCAACAATGGTACTTTAAAACAATTATAAACAAAGAAAGTTAGTAATTATGATAAAGTCAGCCTCATATATATTATCAACAGTCCTATTTGATACACTTAAGGCCCCATCAGGGAGAAATAAAATATTTTGTACTATCAACCACAAATGGGATTTACTTTGTAAATACGCATACAACACACCTTTCTATTGCTGAATAACTGATGCACATGAAACATTTTATTACTTCTTCGCTTCATTAATATATACAAATGAAAAATGAAATTAAGTCTATACAATATGTACATGTATCATCCTATAGCTAGGGCCTAGAACTCTTACAATAGCTGAAAAGAAGTAAATCACTTCATTGTATCTGAATGAACTCAAATTGACAATATGATTTTCCAAAAATTGTCAAACCGATACTGATATAGATCTCTTTATTGTTGAAATCTTTCAGAAATTGTCCAGATTTGTATGAGGTGATTCACCGTATGGTTATTTTTATAATATTACACAGTACAAACATACATATTATCTTGCCAAGCATTTTTGTAACAGGGTAACTGGTCAAATTTAGAGTTCCTTTATGCAAAGTTTAACAAAATGATTGTAAATCAAATATGCATACGGACAACAACATGCATCTTCAGAGTGAGACTTATACTTTTAATACATGTTAACATGTACAATATACAGGCAGCAAAATTAATCCTCTGAAACAAATGCAAAAACAAGACACATCTGAAGTTAATTGACTGTATCACTTAAAATTTTGTATTTACAAGCAATAATGAACTTGAAATTCAATACATTCGACTGTAATGAGAGACAGTGATCCTCGCAGTACTTAAAATAAATATATACCCACACCTCTACCAATATGTAATACCCCTCAGCCCTGATAATACTCCCAGCTTGACCTCTACAATGCTGCAGCATTATTCCAGATATTAAATGGGCATATCGATCGCGAGCAGAAAACAAATACCACTGCCAGAACAGTAAGAGAGAATGATGGCAAAACTTACATGGTTTTTGACCTTCGACCACTAAAACTACAGCAATACAATTTAACTGGTGGTCATGACCACACCTGTGAGGTTTTAATACAATCTGTCAGCACAAAATATCTAAAATACAACTGCTAGGATCTATGATGACAAAAGAATGTGATAGCAACAATCTGACCTTTTTACACTGACCTTGACCTATGACCAATCACATCAGCATTCAGTTTTGACCAAGATTGCATGTCCAATGCAATTTTTTTATCAAAATCTGTCAGTAAATACCAAAACTAAAATGATAGCTGAGTCTCTGATTGACAACCATTGTGATGGACACACATACCAAATCATAATATAAATGAATGTAAGTTTGGGAATCTTTTCAACCAATATAATATAAGTAAGGACAATAAAAATATTAAAGTATATTTTGAAGGATGGGCGGGAGGATGAGAAATAAAACTTATGTCAAAGATCAACAATTCACCACATCATAAAACTGCAAACTTAAACTTAATTTCTGTTTTTAAAATTTTTATAAACTCTTTAACTGCAAGTCAAAGCCAATCATGCATATGCTGAATAATATGTACGTGAACATAAGTAACATCTAATGTTAAATTCAGTCATCCATTGAAAAATTATACTTGTATTAAATACAGAAATTAAATAAATAAAATATTTAACTTATTTAACAAAGATTTAACTGAATAAAGTATAACACGACATTTACAAAACAGACAAGACAACAATGATGTTATGTACCATAAATTTTCAGAAGTATATAACCTTATACATGTATTGTAAAATTTACCTTGCATAACAATATAAATCTATACACCCATACATATATCTATATCTCAATTCAAAATCAATTCCTTTGAAGATGTATGAAAATTGGTGAAGCTTCATAAAACATTTAACAAAAGGATGAAAAGGAGACAAACTGAAATTGGTAACATGTGCTGGCATAGCCTCAGTACGTGAGCAAGCGATGGTAATTGATTCATGACCAAATAAGGATATCACACAATAAACATGTATGCCAGGACCTACCTCTCTCCGACAGAACGGTGGAAACAATTCCGTCTGATGACAAGCACACAATTTTAATCAATTTTGATTTTTACACATTTTTTACTCTTTTACAGACCATTTCACATGCTTAAATTACCAATCGGTGTCTTATTGAAAATTCAATGTTCTAAACACATATCTGTCGGGGCTGATCGAGTCCTGCTGTGTATATTAGTACTAGAAACTGTTACTGGAAGTTCTATATCTTGTCATCCATGTATCACAAAATTTTGCTAAACAAATCTTTGGCTGTTATGTTGATGTGTCTCTTCAAAGACCAACATGTGAATCTTCTGTGATAATTTACAATGCATCATCATGCATACAATATTGAAACTGGTAAGATATATTTTGGGGGTGGACAAGTCACTTTACAACTGACCATAACATCAGAACTGACCATGGTCAAAAGGTAACAGTCTTGTTATCACTAAACTACAATTATGCAAGTGTACATGTACATCATATAAGTACTGCCCATTCCTACTGAATTTGGTTTCTCAATGACAGAGACACTGCACAAACCTTTCAAAACGGATTTCTATATTTCCAAAAACACGCACTATATAGATTACCAATGTAAATAAGGAAAACATATAAAGCTCAGTAATGTCGCGACCTAAAATGAACACTAGCTGTAACTACATTAAGAATTAAACAAGACAGGAAGAATATCATATGCCGTAGTTGCAAAAATTATGACGTTGGTTTTTGCTTATTTAGTCATAAATCGCAGGAATATTTCAAATAGGTTTTTTAGAGTATGTTTAGAGCAAAATGAAACCAAATTCAATGGGATTGACTGAAACTTTGTAAACGTTAAATGAACTACTTTAATTGTATTTGCTAAAACATGTTATTACAGATTAGGACATTTAGTTCAATCAAATTTCATGAAAACTTAATCCATATGTGAATGAACAGAATTTTGTGTCAGTCATTGCAGAAATGTTGGTGAAATCATTATTTCATGTCTTAAATAAATCAAAGAAAGTGTCAAATATAAATAATTCTAAAGTTGAAATTTCTTGAATTGGTTTTCTTGCAAATGTCAATGAGAAAACAGATCCATCATGAAATTTAATTGTTTTGCAGCAATCAATCTATTTAAAATATTTCAAACTAATACACAAACAGCATATACATAAAAACTTTGACATTATTGGGAAAGTCTGTTGGTTGAGTTTACAAAACAGTAAATACATGTACACAACTAGGAGAGCCTGCACTACACTGACACTAAAGTCAGAAAACCTAGCTATGTTCAAACTATTGTAGAAAGCTCTCTATTATCAATTTAAATCAGACAAAATTGAAACATCTGAGAAAGCCAGCAGATAAATCAAAACATTTGATGTTGCCATTAACAGAGAAATTCAACTTGAAATAATCAATGTTGACAATAGAGAATGCTAGGGAACTCTTTCATTCGATATCACTAAATATTTGCAGGTTTTCTGTAACAAAGTAAACTCTGACACTACTAGAACAGGAAAGATTACTGGTCATGATTGTATAGGGAAAGCCTGTTGGTAATATATCTACACTCCCTGCTGGTAATATATCTACACTAGCAATGATACACCAGAACTAAACAACAGGTTGTCATCTTGCAGCTGGATATTTGCATGTAGAGTGACCAGATTGCTATCAACATGCCATACATTGTCCATGTAGGAAACTCACCTGGACTTAGCGGTGCATCTTCCTCATCTAGAAGCTTGATTTCAAGGTCCACCTTCTGTGCCAGTTTGTATTCAAGCTTCTGCATCTGTTTCATACACTTCTTTATAAAACCAACATAATCTGAAATCAAGATTCCATTAACAATTAAAGGGCTCAGTACTTGGTCAAACTGACAAGGGGATAATTTGCTTGGGGATCTCAAGGGACAGGTATAGAAGACATCTTTGCCTCGGTCATCACAATGGTTCCATCAATAAGCACCAATATTTTATTAAAATTAGGGGATAGTAAGTTGTTTTGAGTGGCTATACTGGCGATTAGAACATGAAATTTGGTTTGAACTCGAGACCGATAGGTCAAGAGTTTAAACCAAATTTCATGTTCTAATCGCCAGTATAGCCACTCAAAACAACGTACTATCCCCATTCTAACACGTTTACTATCGCATATATTTAGAAACATTGTTTTACAGCGCTACAAGTACGCTGTTAAGTACTCTGTGACCTCCGTTAGTGACGTGTCATACTGTGGCGGATTGACCAATCAGAGAGAAGCTATCAAAGTCGGTCAATTGGCCACGCCCATACTGGCGAGAGCTCGGTCTGCATGTTAATGAAGCGGGGTATTTGGATTGTTGTGAAAGTCCTGTTTCCGAAGATTTAAAGACATATTTGGATTTACGCAGTATGCTTAACGACATGTGCATTTTAACAAAGTCAGGCTTGATGTGTTTCTACAGGCTCAACCGTTATGTGAAGTTGTGTGCACTTGTTCCATTTCATTTCGGATTTTACTTGACCTTAGATGCTTACACACGGACAAAATGAACGTTTCAATCAATAAATGACGGTAAGAATGATGTTAACGATTTTTGTTAAATTTATTAAGTTAATTCATTCTATTCGATTTATTCACTTTCGATTCCAATATCACGGGTCATCAATCATAAATGGTGCAGAGTGTTGAATTTCGCTACGAGTCAAACTCGACGCCATATTGTTTTGATTAGAAACGGGGCGTGGCTTAACACGATATGTCATGGTTCTATCGCAGATTAGAAGTCGGTCCGCAACCAATCAAAACACACGTTGCAAACGAATCGTGTTAGAATTGTGGTTAATGACTGGTAATTTGATAGAATATGTCTCTATTAATTGTGGTTACTTCAAGCTTATAAATGTAACATATGCATACTGCCATACTTTTCACTGGTTTGTATGGCAAAGAGTGTTAAATATAACCCCAGGTTTTGTTTACTACATTTGATTGCTGCTGTTAACAGTCAATTTCATGCTTGATAATATACTATTGCATAATGTATTAGAATCTGGATTAATGAAGTTCTTTTGATATTGATAAATGCCATACGTTTGAGATAAATATTTGAGATGAAGTATTACATATATTTAGCTCTATCATATGCTGTCCGTATATCTTAATTATAATACAAAGAGTATAGTGAATGAATAACTAAACCCTATAGTGTAACGTACCTCTAGGGAAATTTTCTGGCTTTACTAATTCCTTGAAAAATTCATATGCTGTTGTCACCTGGTCCAGGTATTCTGTCCCCTCTACATACCAAAACTTTAATCGTCTCGATTCCTAAAACCAGAAAATAAAAAAATATATGACACTGTTTACTTGGATAAAACTTGCAACCACGTGCACAATATACCACAAGGACTGAAATGGATCCAATCAATGGTTACCAAACTTTTGGGTGTTTTGACGGGGCTCAAAATGGAAAATTTTACCAGGTGGCCTATTTGGCTACCAAGTCATAAAATCTTGGCGCCAAATGGAAAGTAATAGTCGCCGGGTCAAGTTGTCTTAACTTCAAAAAAAAAACAATCTTTTAAATGAACCTTTGAAAGATTAACCAAATCGCAAATTTACACAATTTTTCAGTGGCCATGCAGCTGACACCTTATAGGACTATAGGTCAATAACTGGTCGCCAATGGTGAATTGAAGGCGCCATGGCCACTAAAATAGGGGCCACTTTGAGCCCTGTTTGACACCTTTTATGATTGCACGAATATACAGTAGTCAGATTTCTCAGGCACACTTTACCTGTAAATAATATATAATGAAACCTCAAATAATTCACATACCACCATCCTCTGCTCTGTTTTCTGGTCGACAAGGAAGCAATTAAATCCAATCTGTAGCTGGGGACGAGCAAGGTCAAATTCATCATCTGAAATACATAAATATGCAATAACTATATATACTGCCCTTCAACTTAAGATATTGTTATTTTAATATTACCCCCCTTCAACTTTAGATATTGTTATTTTAACAGTTCCCTTCAACTTGAGATATTGCAGTGTTTTTTTCAGGTAATTTTTTCAACAGCCTATGCCTTTTCAATTGGGAAAATAATTGCGGTGTTTGGTGAATTTGGGAAAATAGCAAATAATGACAAAATACTTAAATAAGTCAAAACACTTCATTTATTGGCTTTTCTGGTCTGCCTCATGATATGAAGAGTCAGTAGCAAGCATCCTGGGTTATTACTTAGACTACAAAACAAAGAAAGTCTTCTTGTTTTGTCTACGGACTCTCTGAAACGCTTGCCTGCATGTCATTTGTGGAAAGCGCAACAGTGATCAGGATTCGAGTTAACTCCCTTATACCGTTTATACGACTAATTAAGGCCAACTTGCCTATCGCGGAAGTAAATTTGTCAGTCTACTGTTCAAGTGTATGATGATCAACTATCGTACCATAATATTCACATATTCTAGGAATGAAATACAATACAGATAACCAGATAGAAATTCAATACAATTTTTTTTATTTTTTTTTAAATTGGGAAAAATGATGTTTCAAAATTGGGAAAATACACCTTTTTTTGGCAAGGGGAAACAGCCCAAAGTGGGCTGTAGATCTAGCCAAACAAAATCACTGTATTGTTATTTTAATACTCCCCTTCAACTTGAGATATTGTTATTTTAATAGTTCCCTTCAACTTGAGATATTGTTATTTTAATAGTTCCCTTCAACTTGAGATATTGTCATCTTAATACTCCCCTTCAACTTTAGATATTGTTATTTTAATATTACCCCCCTTCAACTTTAGATATTGCTATTTTAATACCCCCTATCAACTTTAGTTGTTTTAATACTCACCTTCATCTTTAGATATTGTTATTATAATGTACCCCTTCAACTTCAGATATTGTTATTTTTTTTATTACAAGTTCATCTATATATTTTCATTTTAACACTAGTTTATCCGGATATACAATTTTATTTCAATACAACTTTTGATCTACAAATAACAAATTAAATTAAGATTTTACTATTGAAATGATCAGGCCTAAAACTTAAATATAACGTTCTAAGGAAGATTGACTTAAATAAATTTTTAATAAAAAAACAAGTGATTATGTCATGTTTCTTCATTATTCTGTTAGTATATACTACAGCAATAATTTTGTTGGAATTTTGAGAAGTGAGTTTTAGACGCATTGTTTTTGAAAAGTCCCAGACATAATCATTGAGCCCCAGACAAAGTGACAGCCATGGTCATCAGTCATTAAGTTGCCTGCAATTAAAAGCAACCCACCAACATTCCAGCATTTTAATTCTAAAACATTGCACCTGAATCTTGCAAACTGGTCAGCAAAATGTTTTAATGTAAATGTGCTGCAACTATCGTGGTAGTTGTTAGTAAACAAGTAGGACATATATACTGGACATTTTGAGTGGGACATTCGTGGGCCTGGCTTCTTGCCAGACTGAAATACATGAAGTTGTATACAATAAGATATGTTTAACCCACCTTCAGCCTGTTTGTTACAGAGTTGTATACAATAAGATATGTTTAACTCACCTTCAGCCTGTTTGTTACAGAGTTGTATACAATAAGATATGTTTAACTCACCTTCAGCCTGTTTGTTACAGAGTTGTATACAATAAGATATGTTTAACTCACCTTCAGCCTGTTTGTTACAGAGTTGTATATAATAAGATATGTTTAACTCACCTTCAGCCTGTTTGTTACAGAGTTGTATACAATAAGATATGTTTCAACTCACCTTCAGCCTGTTTGTTACATGGACTTGTATATATAATAAGATACGTTTCAACCCACCTTCAGCCTGTTTGTTACATGGACTTGTATATATAATAAAATACGTTTCAACCCACCTTCAGCCTGTTTGTTACATGGACTTGTATATATAATAAGATACGTTTCAACCCACCTTCAGCCTGTTTGTTACATGGACTTGTATATATAATAAAATACGTTTCAACCCACCTTCAGCCTGTTTGTTACAGAGTTGTATATAATAAGATATGTTTAACTCACCTTCAGCCTGTTTGTTACAGAGTTGTATACAATAAGATATGTTTAACTCACCTTCAGCCTGTTTGTTACATGGACTTGTATATATAATAAAATACGTTTCAACCCACCTTCAGCCTGTTTGTTACATGGACTTGTATATATAATAAGATACGTTTCAACCCACCTTCAGCCTGTTTGTTACATGGACTTGTATATATAATAAAATACGTTTCAACCCACCTTCAGCCTGTTTGTTACATGGACTTGTGTATAATAAGATACGTTTCAACTCACCTTCAGCCTGTTTGTTACATGGACTTGTGTATAATAAGATACGTTTCAACCCACCTTCAGCCTGTTTGTTACATGGACTTGTGTATAATAAGATATGTTTCAACTCACCTTCAGCCTGTTTGTAACATAGAGTTGTATACAATAAGATACATTTCAACCCACCTTCAGCTTGTTTGTTACATAGTTGTATACAATATTGAATAAGATACATTTCAACCCACCTTCAAGCTGTTTGTTGACTACAAGTCCAGCATTCTTGCCACCTCCGACATGTTCTACACTATCATCTAGACCCATGTCTAGCTTCTTTCTCTTCTCAATACGAATGTGTGTTGTTTTCCCCTTCTTGGATGGGGTCATAACAATTTCTGTGTAAAAAAGAAAAGCATAACAGTTTCATCATGGGACATTTAAAAAGAAATAATACATGTTTCCGCTTACATGCCAGAAAAAAATCTTAGGAATCTAGACTTCAATATGCTTTCATTGAAAGTGGCAAAAAGAAACTTCAAGGTAGGCACACAAATATAGGATTGGTAGGATTAACAGAAACACATGTAAGGTTGTATTTTTTAGGCCCTTTTCTTACCGGTTCTCTTTTGAAGTGGTCACTGATGTCATATTGGAGGGACATTATCACAAAATTTATACATATCAGTGATGTGTTCTGTAAAACCTACTGGGTCTGATCATGAATACCTCCTGAACCTGCATATTACTTTACAAGTACTTAAAAAACTGTATTCATGAATACACTTGAAACTCACATTTTGAGGTTTGAGGATAAATTCAATTCACCTTGTGTGACTTGTTGTATAATTTTAATAAGTCACAAAAAGTTGTTTTGAGCACATAATGAGGATGTGCTATTTTCATCAAAATGGGCATTTTAAAGTTGCTTTGCTTAGTTGGACTTCATACGGACATAATTGATATCAATCTATTTGAATGATGTCAGACTACCATTTTTTTTAATAAAGTTCTGCAGGACACACCAAATAGACATGTTTACAAATTAAATTTGTAATGCCCCCATATCCAAGCTTAAGTATAGTCTTAAAATAGAGTTATGTGTACCTTCTTTCTGTTCATCAGCCATCTTGAAAACACTTTTTTTTCTGGAAAATACAAAAATACATTCAATATCAATATTCAATGCAACCCATTACTCTGTACTTTGTAACAATATATAATATATTCTGTTACTTTGTAGTCAAACAATAATAAACAATGTTGCAACCAAACATTGTATTGTTGCAACTGAAGATCAAAGGATAATCCCCCTTTTCATCTTATAACTTGATCAATGGACAAAATATCATATCTGATTTTGTAATCATGATCATCCAACACAGTAATTTCTATATAGAGCATTTCATTTAAAATGGGTATCATAATTAAGCTTGCCATTTTACAAAGATAGCTTTATGCAGTGATTGACTTAATTGTAATCTAGCTGAAGTCTTTGTTTCGGTGTCCTTATAATACAAATTCAATACCTATAAATGCACAATTGATGTCAGGAGATGTGCACGATATAATCATAAAAATGAATCTAAGGTTCATTTGATGAATTCTCTCTTACTCAATGTAATGTACATGTTGTCGATGGGCGTTTCAAACACGTTTATAATTACCAGAGATTGCATTCGATAATAATGAATAACATAAATACACCAAGACAGTCAATAGAGGGTGTTCACATGCTAGACTGTGCAGTATACATATGTCCTGGCCGTACGTGTGTAGCCCAACTTTCAAAGTTGTACTTATCGTATATATATACGTAGGATACTACAAACCTCTGGGCAAATCTATATCTCTCCCAGTGTCTGTAAATCAAAAATAATATGTCCTACTTAAAAATAACGATATAACATGGTAAGCACACCTCAGGTAGTATTACTCCTGGTACTATTATTATAACAGGCCGGAACTCCCCGGAAACCCGGCCTGTGAATCATCTATAGCTAGCTAGCCGTGCCCTATTTTCCCATCAGCGTTATTTCATCACGCAACAAATGTAAAACCCTGTGCGATGTCGATTTGGCTTGCTTTGTTCCACTTACAAATTGTGTGATCGAATAACAGGTATCCTTTCTAACTCTCCTCTCCTCAGACAAAATATCAACAGGTCCTTCTGTCCTAGCGAACGTTACGCTTGCTTTGCCGCCATATTACATTCCTTCACGGCGCATGCCCAAAGGCAACATTCACCACACCTGTATGGTGATCGGGAGGTGCAACTTGATTGCAGCCGTACCGTTTTAATATCAAAAACTATCACTGGAGCCAGAGACCTATATACTAAATTAATATAGGTCTCTGCTGGAGCTAATGGGCTATATGTAGATAAGTGTATCTCGTAACGTCCGAAGAAAAGAAAATATATAAATTAAATAAACCACAGCTACTTATGAACAAGAATGTGTGTGGTTTTTAGCTTATGCCATGGTGCGGCGTCCGTCGTCCGTCCGGCCGTCCGACCGTCCGTCAACATTTGCTTCAAATCGCTACTAGTCAAAAGGTTTTTATTGGATTTTGACCAAATTTGGCCAGAAACATCCTTGGCAGAATGGGAACAGATTTTGCATAAATGGTGACTCTGACCCCCGAGGGGCCAAAGGGGCGGGGCCCAATAGGGGAAATAGAGGTAATTCCTTTAAATCGCTACTAGTCATAAAGTTATGAATGGATTTGAACCCAATTTGGTCAGAAACATCCTTGGGGGAAGGGGAACAGATTTTGCATAAATGGTGATTCTGACCCCCAAGGGGCCAAAGGGGCGGGGCCAAATAGGGGAAATAAAGGTAATTCCTTTAAATCGCTACTAGTCATAAAGTTATGAATGGATTTGAACCCAATTTGGTCAAAGATATCTTTGGGGGAAGGGGAACAGATTTTGCATAAATGGTGGCTCTGACCCCAAAGGGGCTAAAGGGGCGGGGCCCAATAGGGGAAATAGAGGTAATTCCTTTAAATCGCTACTTGTCATAAAGTTATGAATGGATTTGAACCCAATTTAGTCAGAAACATCCTTGGAGGAAGAAGAATTAATTTTGCATAAATGGTGACATTGACCCCCAAGGGGCCAAAGGGGCGGGTCCCAATAGGGGAAATAGAAGTAATTCCTTTAAATCGTTACTAGTCATGAAGTTATGAATGGATTTGAACCCAATTTGGTCAGAAACATCCTTGGGGGAAGGGGAACAGATTTTGCATAAATGGTGACTCTGACCCCCAAGGGGCCGGAGGGGCGGGGCCCAATAGGGGAAATTGAGGCAATTCATTTAAATCGCTACTTGTCATAAAGTTATGAATGGATTTGAACCCAATTTGG
Source organism: Pecten maximus (assembly GCF_902652985.1). NCBI lineage: Eukaryota > Metazoa > Mollusca > Bivalvia > Pectinida > Pectinidae > Pecten > Pecten maximus. Next base: position 34,210,534 of record NC_047016.1, on the reverse strand, counting down.
TCAGAAACATCCTTGGGGGAAGAGGAATTGATTTTGCATAAATGGTGACTCTGACCCCCGAGGGGCCAAAGGGGCGGGGCCCAATGGGGAAATTGAGCCAATTTCTTTAAATGGCTACTTGTCATAAAGTTATGAATGGATTTGAACCTAATTTGGTCAGAAACATCCTTGGGGGAAGGGGAACAGATTTTGCATAAATGGTGACTCTGACCCCCAAGGGGCCAAAGGGGTGGGTCTCAATAGGGGAAATAGATGTAATTCCTTTAAATCGCTACTAGTCTTAAAGTTATGAATGGATTTGAACCCAATTTAGTCAGAAACATCCTTCGGGGTAGGGGAACAGATTTTGCATAAATGGTGACTCTGACCCACAAGGGGCCAAATGGGCGGGGCCCAATAAGGGAAATTGAGGCAATTTTTTTAAATCACTAGTAGTAAAAAGTTATGAATGGATTTGAACCCAATTTGGTCAGTAACATCCTTGGGGGAAGGGGAACAGATTTTGCATAATTGGTGACTCTGACCCCTGAGGGGGCCAAAGGGGCGGGGCCCAATAGGGGAAATTGAGGCAATGCATAAATGGTGACTCTGACCCCCAAGGGGCCAAAGGGGTGGGTCTCAATAGGGGAAATAGATGTAATTCCTTTAAATCGCTACTAGTCATAAAGTTATGAATGGATTGGAACCCAATTTGGTCAGAAATATCCTTGGGGGAAGGGGAATAGATTTTGCATAAATGGTGACTGACCCTCAAGGGGCTGGAGGGGCGGGGCCCAACAGGGAAATTGAGGCAATTCTTTTAAATCGCTACTAGTCATAAAGTTATGAATGGATTTGATCCCAATTTGGTCAGAAACATCCTTGGGGAAGGGAAACAGATTTTGAATTAATGGTGACTCTGACCCCCAAGGGGCCAAAGGGGCGGGGCCCAATAGGTGAAATAGAGATAATTCCTTTAAATCGCTTATAGTCATAAAGTTTTGAATGGATTTGATCCCAATTTGGTCAGAAACATCCTTGGGGGAAGGGAAACAGATTTTGCATAAATGGTGACTTTGACCCCCATGTTGCCAAAGGGGTGGGGCTCAATAGGGGAAATAGATGTAATTCCTTTAAATCACTACTAGTCATAACGTTATGAATGCATGTTGTAAACTTAGAGCAGTTACGATCCCCACACTATAACCATATATAGCATTGTTTGATGTTGACAAACAAAACAAATTGAACATGAACGTTATTTTGACATTTGGTCAAATCAAACCAGGTGAGCGATACAGGCCCCACGGGCCTCTTGTTTTTTGTAAGGTCGCTATACTATAAGTGGCTTGTTATTTTGTACACCTCTTACTCAATAGAAGGATGTAATTAATTGCTTTGAAATGTTTTAATCTCGAAATACTTACCATGTTTTAATGAAAAACACATTTTCTATTTGAACCTATGAGATATTTTATTATGTTTACACAGAGACCTATATACTATATATAGGTCTCTGGTTTACAACATATTATTATAGCACATTGAAAACAAGTATTAAAATGTCGATTTCTGTGAAACATGCATGTTTTCTTATTCGCCCAGTTTTATCTACTATACGCACAGTACCTCATTTTTTTTCAAATAAATCAATTATGATATATAATTCAAGTATTTCAAACCATTGCAGTGCTTCTATAATTTAATAGAATGAGCGTGTGAAAGTAGTATACATGTCATTTATGTATATGATGTAAAATTATTTTAAAATAAATAAAAAATAAATAGATAAATAAATCATTATCGATCTATTGTGCATGATAGTCTATATTTCCCTATGCATGATATCCTCTGCTTTCGCGTATTCAACTAACATCACCTAGAAGTTTCGCTTAATTATACTCTTTCTCCTCCATCTCCTGCCTCCATCCTTTCCCTTCCCCTCCTCCTCCTCCTCCTCCTGATCCCGACTCACGAAAATGTGTACAAATCTAATGTTCTGAATTTCGTCGGAGACTCTCTTACGAACCGTTTTATAAGGATATAATCAACATCGTTAAAAACCTCTTATGTTTACACAAAAAATAGATAGCTAACGGAATTCCTTTCTTTAAGCAATATACATATGTATGATACTTGTGTACTTACTTAAATTTGTTTTTGTTTTTTTTGTTCTGTTTTTGTTTTTTGGCGAACAATGAACAATTTTCCCTCTCTCTTAATTGTCCATACCACTTTATACAGAGAATAGTATTACGATATGTTGGTATAAGCTCTTCTAGTGATGTGACCCACCTGCCATTTATTAAGGAGACATATTGATATAAGTTTCTACATACTTTTTTTCTGAATCCTGTTCATACTTTTGTATAAAATGTACGAAATGCAAAGATATGTGATGAAATATGGTTCAAACTAATGAAAAAAAATCCTATTTTTGCTCAACATTGCCAGTGGTATACATGCAAAATAAATATCTCGTTTTCACAGACCCAGGTCCACACTCTGCGTTGCGGATCGAATATTTAGTGAAAGCAATAAAAATACCAAACCTTATCATAATATCAATAAAAATGTCTCACTTTTGTAAATATTTCGTCTTTTTTTTTTAAACGGCCATATTTCTATTCACATTCAGTCTTTTTCGGCATGGCCGTATAATGTTCTTTTGGCCCCGGATATGACGCGACAGGTGGCGTTACTGGTCACGATGAAGTATGTGATTGGTCAATGTAGGGGTAAATGCAAAATGCAGATATACAGTTAAAAACGGAACAAAGTTAAGATTGAATGCAAGCTCAATAAGTGGATGCATCTTTTCAAATGACATTATTAAAATTATATTCCTGATTGAAATGCAGTCGTATTCAGGCGCGTAGCTGCCTATACGCAAACACGCAGTTGCGTACACATCAGTTTTCAACAACAACAAAAAACAAAACAAACAAACAAAACAAAGAAAGAAAAAACTCTGTTATTTATATGAGCTTATCTATTTGCAAACTATGAATGCTGTCCCTAGGTGATGGTTCTAGTCAAACCCACTAATTGATATAACTAGTCATTGGTAGGGAACGCAATCAATCGGTCTGTTAAAGTGGGACAAAGAAAACTCCGAAGACCTGTTTCTTTGGAAGAAATTTCAGCTCGCCCCGCAGGAACCATCAGCATCAGAAACAAGTCAAAATAGTACACCTGATGTAACACAGCTCCCTGGTGGTTGTCAGAATTGCAAAATGCTTACGCTAACATTTTAGAGCATTCAGGACATGAAAGATCAATGCCAAATTTATGCATTTTATATACAAAATTTGCAAGATATATGTATACAGTATATGGGAGGTTGAAGCAAATTCTAAATAGCACACTAAACTTAGTTTTGATATCCAACGGTTTTACACAAAATATGGGAAAAATGAAAATAAATCAAATAATTTCAAAATTAGTTTTCAAATAAAAAAGATGCCAGATATATATACTAATATAGACTTAAGAACTTAATATATACTTAAAAGTGTTTCGATAAGTTTAAAATGAGCTTTGATACAAAAACGGTAAGTCTTAAACATAGGAAACTTAAATTAAAAGAAAAAAAATAGAATAATTCAATAATATTTTTTGTAACTTTACTCTACTTAATGATTATTAACTTGATTCCGGTTTGGCGTCCTCTACCTCTCTTGTCTTGATCAATCAGTCTATTTGGTATTGTACCTTCAGAATAGAGCAAATTATTTTCTAAATTCTCCTAATTTTCTTCTGTTTATCTCTACTACCATTCCCTTTTACAATACATATGTATTTTATACAATTCAGATTATATTTTTTTATACTAAACATATTATATTTTTTAAACATGTCTCAAGTACACGTATTTGCTTTTTTGCAGTTAGACGTACATGTAAAACTATTTCAGGTAAAAGTAGATTTCAATTGATTCCACGGGGAAAAAGGGTATCTGAAAGCTCTTTTACACATGTCAGACAATCTAACAGCTATATCCAGATACGTGCTGAATGTAAACTATATAGCATTGTTAGATCTCCTATCCCTTAAATTGTATTATCTTATATAAGATATGTTATCACGATAATATGTCGAAACACAATACAACATAGAATTATAACTTAACTCATTTCATTATAACAATTATACACACCGAGAAAAACTCTTTTTTTTTTCAAATATGTGTGTGTGTATTTCGGCACAAATTGCATAAAACTTGTAGAAAAAAGAATCTGATACTTTCTCATTTAAGAAAAGTAAAATAAGCGCCTATATCATCTATTGTTAAATGTACATGTAGTGAATGAGCGAATAGTGAAAATTGGAAATAATATCTCATTTACATATTTAAATTGCTTTAAATTTTTTTCTGGGGTCTGATCTAGCCCACCATCCTCCCTTTGGTGCCATTCCTATAAAGGACTACTTACAACCGGAAACCAGGGTGAAGTCTGATTTACATCTTTGTAACTGTCAATCTTAAAATGAATGATAAAACATTAACCAAAAGAACAGGTCCGTTATATATGCGCATGGAGTACAAAATTCACTATTGGAATTTTCCTCACTACATGGCAGTTGGCAAGATGCAGAATTGAATCAATACTTTTAAGGAAACAAACGTTAGGTGAACGTTACTATACGTATGCTTAGGAATGTTATTGAATAAAATGAAACACAGCTTTCTGAACGCAGATAGACACAGAAATCTAATTTTCAAATGTACAGATTTTGATATTATATATGTACCCTTTGTCTGATCTTCAATGAAATTAGTAAATTAATGTATTTTTAAATCATCACTGTCACGAATGTTTAGTCTTATATATCAAGGCTGCCAAAAAGTGGGATTAACGTCTCCAAACGAGACCAAGTGTGGTTTTCCTGGCTCCTGGGTTGTCACATGAACACAGTTCCCTGGTAGTTATGCTTCTGAACTCTGACCCCTATCTGAGAGAGTGACCGGAACAAGGACATTAATCCTCGTTAATCAACCCCTATCTGAGTATAATGATAATCGTTATAATTCCAACTTTTAACTTAACTCTAGAACACATGTCGTGCTATGTTATGACCACCGGTACAGTTGAAAGATTCATTTATAGTAAATTCAATTCGACTTTACTGGAACTTTTATAACTACAACTGTATTTTTATATATAAATGTATTTTACCTACACATACCTTCATGAAAACATCAACCATTGTCGCAATGATCATCCCAAAACGTCGTGTTACGGTAACGCGACTTAAATACAAGGTTGATCTCAGGTTTTTGGTCTTGATTTCTTTCTTTTACAGCCCTTCCCACAGGAAAGGTATTGCTTTGCCCAATGGACTATGGTTATGTACGTATGGTTATTGAACACATATTCGGACATTATGTAAACGTATTCCAAGCGTGCAAAATAAGGTAAAGTCAGCACAAATCATTCTAAATGCTGTACAAGGCTCGTCGTTTCAAGAAAACAGGACAACGTAACTATTCGGACATCGTTAAATGACGGACTTAAATTGTCCAAACACTTGACTGTATATCATAATACGGTACTCATTCACCCCTCATTTCATTCCTCTGCATACACATGCATACAATATAACTTGGCTACGTGCATGGTATTATCACCAAACTGATTCAAACTGATATCATTTTGGTATCTGTGCTGAAACGCATTAGTTCGTTCAGTTATTTCACCAGCAGTTTTATGTTATAAGCACCAGCATTTAAACTATGCCGTTTATCTTTTTTTAAAGATATTTCTTGTTTAAAGAGATTTCTTGTTTGTTTTGTTCTATTTCATTTACTTTCTAACGAGCTTGTCTTTTCGATGTCGTGTATAAATGCTGATTAAAATGATATTTGACATGCACATTAATTCACGGTAGTGTGCGTATAGACATCATCCCTGCTTATACCTATTGAGATATACATGACCATTTTTTACCTATAAGTCCTTAAACAACATTAACGCGGACTTGGATATATATACAGTACCTCTATAGATATTACCTTAGCCACAGGCAATTACACCTACTGTGTCCATTGGTGTAACTAATACCGTACACCCAGACCAGGTCAGGCGTGAACAAACCGTATTACAGTACCCCAGGCTCATCACCAGGTACACCAGGTCAACCGTGACGGTCAGTTAATTTGGCTATCAAGTTCGTGCTTTGTTTTTTTTATAGTATAGCACGCAGTAACATTATAAAAACAATATGTCATAGTTCATGTAAACATATCATCTTAGGCCAGGTCTGAAGCTCTGTCAAGGAACGCTTTAATTCCTAGACGTACACTAAGCAAATGCAAGTTGTATTCTTTGTAAGATGCTTATTACATGATTGTAACATGTATGTTATATTTTATGTCGTTTCAATAAAACGGCCCTTTTCAATCAAAACTTAAAGTATTACTTATTTTTTACTATTGTACTATTACATAGCTTGCTGCTGGTCTGTCTGAGGAAACCATTCAACATAAAACAACAATTTAATTAATAAAATTAAATTGCATTTATGATGATGGTTGTATTTTTGTTATGGTTTAATTTCTTTGGCGTAGCGTGGTATTTTCTGAGTGATGTGTCCCCTTTGAGAAACTGTGATGCGGAAGGATACTAGATCACGTGATCTTTGATAGCGTCACTCTCTCAGAAAATTCCCGCAGGTCAAAAGGTAGGCGCCATCTTAATATTGATTTACCCGCCACCACCCCTTTCGTTGCGCCGCCCATGTCATTTGTTGGGTTTGGCATGTCATGATTTGTAACTTATGTTTTGTTTCGGTGAGGGGGCATTTTTTGGTCCCCTCACCTACAATAGTTATACAAATTTAATATTATTTTGTATTGCTTTAGATAAATACTAAGCAAATGCAAGTTGTTATATTTTATGTCGTTTCAATAAAACGGCCCTTTTCAATCAAAACTTAAAGTATTACTTATTTTTTACTATTGTACTATTACATAGCTTGCTGCTGGTCTGTCTGAGGAAACCATTCAACATAAATATATATATATACGATGTGTACTATTTATGTCCGGATCCCTACTCTGGAATACCAGTTGGTGGCACAGTGACGTACATTAACACATCACGGTGACTGTATAACATAGTTCCTAAACAGCTGATTCGAATTGAGAAAAAAAGTCATCGAATTCAAGTGTTTTATGCTTGATTGAAACCACTTGCAGAACTTAGCTAATTGATTTAAGTTATATACATACATGTACATGTATATCCCAAATCCATGTTCCATGTTTCAAGCATACCATACACCTCAAGTATGTTACTGATGAGTACACCAAACGGAAATGTGTGGATTTGGAAATGTTTCAAGTAACATTTTTTATAAATGCTTTTCTACTGATGTAAAGGTGAAGGTTAGGGATTTGGCAACAAGAGTATGCTCTTATTTAAAGCCATCTCCCTGCTATGTTGAAAGGGCCATGGTTTTTGTTGTTGATTACATATAAAGATTTGTGTTATGGATGTGTGAATTGAATCTTTACTTAAGAATGCATAAAAATATCTACCTTCATTGAAAACCACCCGGCCTAGATTAATCATGGTAGATCCACCCTCTACAACTTGATAGATGTATTGCATGCCATTTTAAAGAAAGAATTTCTATTGTGTATCAAATTGATCCAGAAACGATATCCCGTTAAGTATATTTTTGTCAATTTTTTAACTTTAGATTTGTTACAATTCGCCACAAGTAAATTTAATGTAAACATTTAACAGAAATCATCCGTAAAAGTAGTATAATCGTGTTTCTTTCTGGGAAAAAAATAAATAATATACAATATACATTATGCATGTTCTTTAAGTGAATTTCAAGCGTGACGTATTGTAAAAAAAAAAAACACGTTTTACGCCAATGTTTTAATTTTTTCTAATATTTCTAATAATGTTTTTTACTTTTGACATTTTTATTCAGATTTCCCACATAAAGTAATTACATGATACAGAAAGAAACAAAGACAACTTTCACACACACTTGCATACACAGACTATACATATATAACTTGAATACAGAGTATGTAGCTTAGCTATACCTAAAAGATGAATAATACACGGGGGAAAAAACCTTTCATAGAAGGCAGCATATCATATAAAATAATATGACAGAGGTGATGACAAAATGCATGAATCAATTCTTTCTGTCTATTGATCAAAAAGATTACGAAAAAGCCTCCATTTGGGTGTAAATAAAGTGTACCTACCATTAATGTTATTTCTAATAATGTTTATTCTTATGCGTATTTTTGTTTGATTTGTTTAGTTTAATTTTGTTTTTGTTTTTTGTTTTGGTTTGGTGTATTCGTGTATCTACTTAGTTTGGTTTATGTAGTTGATATTACTAAAAAAAAATCATATTCTATTTTTTTTCTTTTATTCGACAAGAGTGCATTTAATTTCCTCTGAAAATATCCATTTAAAAGGTTTATTGTATACATGCCTGTAGAAGAACACGTAAGAGCTAGTAATTTCAGTGTGCTCTGCAACTCAGAAACAGACAAACAAGCTTGGGAGTCAAACAACTGGATTTGATCCGGACAGAGAAAAAAACCAGATTATATATACAGTGTACTGTTGTAACAGATAGACCGTGAAAGAGCAACCATATACATACCAACATACAAAGTGTTAACAAAACCCATTAAGTGCTTTATAGGCCGCACTAACACAACGAAAGATGTCAACACTTAGGACAACGTAATAGAGACAAGGTTAACCTATGGAACGCCATAGCTGCCTTATGTGGTAACTTGTATTATATGATGTATTCGCTTCATTATATGAAGTGATCATTTCATTATATGAAGTGATTATATCATTATATGAAGTGATGGTTTCATTATATGAAGTGATCGTTTCATTATATGAAGTGATGGTTTCATTATATGAAGTGATGATTTCATTATAAGAAGTGATGGTTTCATTATATGAAGTGATGGTTTCATTATATGAAGTGATGATTTCATTATATGAAGTGATGGTTTCATTATATGAAGTGATGGTTTCATTATATGAAGTGATCGTTTCATTATATGAAGTGATGGTTTTATTATATGAAATGATGGTTTCATTATATACTGTGCAAATGGTGTAATACTGCAAAATGCATTTATGTTTAACATATACTGTATTCAATGTATGATAAATTAGCATACATGTACATGGGAAATAGCAAAGGGAGATTATTCAGACAGAAATCAATCCAATGTGTATTGATTTCAGCCTGTAAGTAATTATAATGTTAAACGATTTCGATCAGGGAGAATCTATGTACCCCTATGAAACTTTGGCATGGGACGGGTATGTTGTTCCGCACATGCTGTACCATTGTTTAGTTGTTGATTTTTTTTTTAGATAATTCAAATAATAAACACTTTGAAGACATGTAAATATTTTGAAGTTATTTATAACAACAACAGTTTTCAGTTTCTGCTGCTAGGATAACCTCGCTACACAAATGCTATAGCCAGTATAGGTTGTTAATACACAGATTCCAGTTGACATTTGTAACTACATGTATTTGAATCTATCAATAATATCAACACATTTGGTGTAATCGTCAAACCCATGGTTCACATCGTGTCGTGGAATTGGCATTTCTTCTTCCAAAGCGTGTCTGCATTGGATACTTAGATAGGAAAGAGCCCTAAATATTGGTCTTTCCCCATCATCAGTAGCATTGTCATATATAGTTCCTTCAGTGCCATAGGTACTCAATTCATTTCCATCTACAATACCTACTGGATTTTGCAATTGACCGAATACCAAAGCGCTAATGGAGAAGATTTTGCTGTGCGCAATTTGTGAGAAGCCCATGCGTCTGCCCAAAATTCTAACTTTCGGTTAAACTCTTCCAGACATACGTAATGAAGAGCTTGCAAATGAGTCTCGTTGAAGCTATCCAATACTCCATTATCTTCCAAAAAGTAGAATAAATTGTAAAAGTAGCTGAGAACACCTTCAAAAACGTCTCGCCAGAGCCTCTCAATACGTTGATTTTGAGTACTTTTGCCAGTTATCATTCCACTTTCCCCTTTCATAGACAGCATGTAGTCAGCAACAGCAACGTTTTCGAGGCCTTTGTCGGACCTTACATGGCTGGCAATGCCATATTTTGCTACACCGGACATGAAATAGTGTAAAACTGTACTTGATGTATTGTTATCGGAACATTTCAGAAACATAACCATCCTGCTATAGCCGTCGATGCCACCTATGATGACAAACCTCCACCGAACAAGTTTATGGTTTGTGTCGATATGCCACAATTCATTAGGACAAGATACATTGTAGATTCGCCTATGAAGTCTCCCCTTTGTTCGTTCTTTAACGCCATTCGGATCTATACGATGAATGCTATCTCTCAATCTCCATCTTTCTACATTTATGTTTTTTTTACAATAACATCTGCCTTAGAAGTTTTTCACCACATAATGGATGATCATTAGTTATCCTGTTCAGTTCAAAGTCAAGTTCGTCATCACTTATATCCGAGAAATTCATCTTGCTCAACCCATATCTTGCCATTCTCCGATATAATGTACGCTCTGATACAGATAACAGGTTAGAAATGTCGGATATCTTGAACCCGATTTGAAGAAGACTTTCTAGAATTGATTTTGGAATGTTGTATTCTGGGGCTCCACATGTACAGTCAACAGAATTTCTCTTTAGTGACTTACAACCATATTTTGAACATTCTAGCCTGAGCTTCATCATGTCTGCTCTATTTGATATTCCAATACTCTCTAGTTCATATGCTGACAAAACGCTCACAATATCTGGTGTAATTTTCTCTTTCTGAAACTCGGGAATAACAGTCTGTAAGCCAAGTTTTGTCAAAACCTTTTCCATGTCAGTGCGGACCGCCATTTTGTTCCAAGAAATTTTGCATCTAACTACAACGATAACAAAACATTCACTCGCCCATTCCATGTAATAAAGCAAGCACTTCATATAATGAAATAATCACTTCATATAATGAAACGATCACTTCATATAATGAAACGATCACTTCATATAATGAAACCATCACTTCATATAATGAAATGATCACTTCATATAATGAAATGATCACTTCATATAATGAAACCATCACTTCATATAATGAAACCATCACTTCATATAATGAAATCATCACTTCATATAATGAAACGATCACTTCATATAATGAAATAATCACTTCATGTAATGAAATAATCACTTCATATAATGAAACCATCACTTCATATAATGAAATAATCACTTCATATAATGAAATGATCACTTCATATAATGAAACCATCACTTCATATAATGAAACCATCACTTCATATAATGAAACCATCACTTCATATAATGAAATCATCACTTCATATAATGAAACGATCACTTCATATAATGAAATAATCACTTCATGTAATGAAATAATCACTTCATATAATGAAACCATCACTTCATATAATGAAATATTCACTTCATATAATGAAACGATCACTTCATATAATGAAGCGAATACATCATATAATACATGTTACCACATAAGGCAGCTATGGCGTTCCATATTAACCGCTTAGTATCAGCAATGCCTAACGTTCGGTATAAGAAAGGCTACCGGTTAATATCATTAAGATCTACCGGTTAATATCATTAAGATCTACCGGTTAGTATCATTAAGATCTACCGGTTAGTATCAGAATGGCCTACCGGTTAGTATCAGAAAGTTCTACCGGTTAGTATCAGAATGACCTACCGGTTAGTATAAGAATGACCTACCGGTAAGTATCAGAAAGGTCTACCGGTTAGTATCAGAATGACCTACCGGTAAGTATCAGAAAGGTCTACCGGTAAGTATCAGAATGACCTACCGGTAAGTATCAGAAAGGTCTACCGGTTAGTATCAGAATGACCTACCGGTTAGTATCAGAATGACCTACCGGTTAGTATCAGAATGGCCTACCGGTAAGTATAAGATGACCTACCGGTTAGTATCAGAAAGTTCTACCGGTTAGTATCAGAATGGCCTACCGGTTAGTATCAGAATGACCTAACGGTTAGTATCAGAATGGCCTACCGGTAAGTATCAGAATGGCCTTCCGGTTATTGTCAGAAAGGCCTACCGGTTAGTATCTGAAATATCTACCGGTTAGTATCAGATTGGCCTACCGGTTAGTATCAGAATGGCCTAACGGTTAGTATCAGAATGGCCTAACGGTTAGTATCAGAATGACCTACCGGTTAGTATCAGAAAGGTCTACCGGTTAGTATCAGAATGGCCTAACGGTTAGTATCAGAATGACCTACCGGTTAGTATCAGAATGGCCTAACGGTTAGTATCAGTATGACCTAACGGTTAGTATCAGAATGGCCTACCGGTTAGTATCAGAAAGGTCTACCGGTTAGTATCAGAATGGTCTTCCGGTTAGTGGCGGAAAGGCCTTCCGTTTAGTATCAGAATGGCCTACCGG